>NC_135956.1:14839588-15152422 GCF_053455715.1 Rhinoraja longicauda | reverse complement strand
TGGTGCAGCAGTAGAGTTGCAACCTTACAGCGCCAGAGACCCATGTTCGATCCTGACAACGGGTGCTGTCTGTACGGAGTCTGTGCATTCTCCCTGTGACCTGCGTGGGTTTTCTCCAGGTTTCCTCCCACATTCCAAAGATGTGCAGGGGTTTGTACATTAATTGGCTTGGTATAATTGCACAAATTGTTCCTAGTGTGTGTAGGATAGTGTTAGCGTGCAGGGATCGCTGGTTGGTGCGGACTCAGTGAGCCGAAGGGCTTACTTCCGCGCTGTATCTCTAAACTAAACTACTGTTCCAACATCCCTCTGAATGTTAGAAATGTATCCCGATTGACAGGGAAACTTGCTAGATGAGTTTACAGTGGATTGAGGACACCTTGATGTAGGTAGAATACGCTATTTGAAGATGTATTCAGTGACCTGGAGGTCTTTGAAATTGTTGTCACACGGCATCATGATGCTTGGGGATTAACCCCTGGCAGTGAATCATACAGATATCAGATCCCACTCCCTTGAGTCATAGTCTTAGTCTTACAGCGTGGCAACAGGCCCTTCAGCCCAACTTGCCCATTCCAGCCAACATGTCTCATCTTGACTAGTCCCACCTACCTGCGTTTGGCCCATATCCCTCTAAGCCTGTGCTATCCATGTATCTGCCTTAATGTTTCTTAAACGTTGCGATAGTACCTGCCTCAACTACCTCCTCCGGCAGCTCGTTCCATACACCCACCACCCTCTCCGTGAAAAAGATACCCCTCAGATTCTTAAATCTTTCCCCCCCCTCACCTGAAACCTATGTCCTCTGGTTCTCGATTCCCTTACTCTGGGTAAGAGACTCTGTGCATCTACCCGATCTATTCCTCCTATGATTTTGTACACCTCTGTAAGATCACCCATCCTCCTGCGCTCCATCCTACTCAACCTCTCCCTATAGCTCAGGCCCTCTAGTCCTGGTGACATCCACATAAATCCTCTCTGCACCCTTTTCCAGCTTGACAACATCATTCCTATAACATGGTGCCCAGAACTGAACATTATACTCCAAATGCGGCCCCTTGTTTTCAAGAGAGAGTTAGATTTAGCTCTTAGGGCTAAAGGAATCAAGGGATATGGGGAAAAAGCTGATTTTAGATGATCAGTCATTCATCATCTGCACCTATTTATTTCTATGTTTCTCTGTTTCTAAGTTTCTCGAAGGACTCTGGTCATGTCAAGTCAATTTTATTTGTACAGCACATTCAAAAACAACCCACGATGACCAAAGTGCTGTACATCAGTTCAGGTACTAAGAACGAACATACAATGGTACACAAACATAACATCACATACAAAAACAGTTCACAGCGCCCCCTCAGAGGGCCTCAAACGCTCGGGAGTAGAAATATGTTTTGAGCCTGGACTTAAAGGAGTCGATGGAGGGGGCAGTTCTGATGGGGAGAGGGATGCTGTTCCACAGTCTAGGAGCTGCAACCGCAAAAGCGCGGTTACCCCTGAGCTTAAGCCTAGACCGCGGGATAGTCAGTAGCCCCAAGTCGGCCGACCTGAGGGACCTGGAGATAGAGTGGTGGGTTCGAAGATTTTTGATATAGGGTGGGGGGGCAAGCCCGTTTAGGGCTTTGTATGTGAATATGGTGGACATAGATCGCTTCTCTTACAATCTTCCTCTTCCACCAGAGGTCTACACTGTAGTTCACAAAATGCTGGAAACATGTTCTCTCCCAGAGAGTGTCCTTCGTCAATATTTTCTAGGTCAAATGCACAGCTGCTGGCACCTGATCCAGCCATGGTTCACCTCCATTCTAAGAGGGCATGCTTGCCTTAAGCAGTGTAGGCTAGCGTAAACTGGTGCTGACTATTCATGGCAATGGGCTGCATGTTGATGTGTACAGATAATCAACAGCTGAAACCAGTCCAAAGACGCACAGGTTTGTAGGTTAATTTGACTTTGGTAAAAATTGTAAATTATCCCTAGTGTGTAGGGTAGTCCGAGTGTATAGGGTGATCGCTGGTCGGCTCGGACTCGGTGGGCCGAAGGGCCTGTTTCCATGCTGTATCTCTGAACTAAACTAAACCAAATGTAAGAGAAAACAATGTATTTCTACCTTCTACCTTCATTTTATTCTCAGGACAACAAATTACTCGCACAATAATTTTAACAATAAGATCTAGGCAGGGGAAAGGGGCTGAAACAGTTTTTTTCTGCTCAGTAAACATTATTGCATCTTAGAAACCAGAAGGTTGCGGTGAAGTGAGGCAGTTTTATCTTTGAACACGTGGTGGAGAAGCAGCATTGATTGGCACCAGCAAAATAATCTGAGCTCATAATTTGGGTGAAAATCAAAAAAGGTTTCAACTGAATATAACTGAGGTGAAGGAAATTGGAGCCAAAAACTGCAGATGCTGGAATTCTGAGACAAAAACAAAGAATGTTGGGAGTGTTCAGAAGATCAGGCAGCATCAATGGGGAGGGAAAAACAGTTAATGACTTGGGTCAAGGTTCCTACTTCAGACCTGGAAAAGGGAGAATACAAGCATATTTAAAATTGAGAGAATGGAGGCAAGGTCTGTGGTAGGCCTGGACCAAAGTTATTTTTACTTTACTTTAGACTTTAGAGATTCAGCATGGAAACAGGCCCTATTGCCCACCGAGTCTGCGCTGACCAGCGATCACCCCGTACACTAACACTATCCTCCACACGAGGGGCAATTTACAATTTCCAGGCGCCATTTAACCGACAAACCTTTACATCTTTGGAGTGTGGGAGGAAACCGGTGCATCCGGAGAAAACCCACGTGGTCACAGGGAGAACGTACCAACTCCGTAGAGACAGCACCCGTAGTCGGGATCGAAACCTGGTCTCTGGCGCTGTAAGGCAGCAACTCTACTGTTGAGCCGCCCAGAGATTGTCAAGATGACACAATGACCTAAATCTCGTGCTTAAATGCAGCATGGATAAAGGCCCTTCAGCCCATTTTGTCCATTACGAACCAAATTCCATTTGCAACATTCTGCCAAAAAACAGAATGTTACCCTTGATAATCAAACTGGAATTCATCAGCAAATTAACACCTGACATTAGTAATGTAAGAAAGTAACTGCAGATGCTGGTACAAATCGAAGGTATTTATTTCACAAAATGCTGGAGTAACTCAGCGGGTCAGGCAGCATCTCAGGAGAGAAGGAATGGGTGAGGTTTTGGGTCGAGACCCTCCTGAGATGCTGCCTGACCCGCTGAGTTACTCCAGCATTTTGTGAAATAAATACCAGACATTAGTAAAATGCAAGCTCACACTTAATATGTAAGCTCAGTGGTAAACAAGAAATTCTAGATAAGCATCTTAATCAAATGGCCTATAATGATGTTTGCTCTGCTCTTCCACGCTGTAATTACAGCAGACAAGAAATATTTCTATTATAAGAATTTTAATTGCAACAAGGCGGGACTGTAGCACAGTGGTAGAGTTGCTGCCTTACAGCGCCAGAGACCCGGGTTCCATCCTGACTACTGAAGCTGCCTGTATGGAGTTTGTACGTTCTTCCTGTGACCTGCGTGGGATTTATCCTAGTGCTCGGGTTTCCTCGCACACTCCAAAAATGTATTGGTTTGTAGGTTAATTGGCTTTGTTTAAAAAAAAGTAAAGTGCCCCTGATATGTGTGTAGGATAGTGTTAGTGTGCAGGGATCGTTGGTCAGCTGAGACTCGATGGGCCGAAGGGCCTGTTTACATGCTGTATCTCTAAACTAAACCAAAATGATATCGCAGATAGAGATAAAAAGCTGGAGTAACTCAGTGGGTCAGACAGCATCTCTGGAGAAAAGGAATAGGTGACGTTTCGGGTTGAAATCCGACTTCAGCGTGATATCCTGATCGACAATTACACTGTTTCTAAGTTTCTACTGGATTCATTTCAAACTATTAAATATGCATCTCAATCATTCTGTAATCTGACACCTGTTAATATCCGATTGCACATTCGAAGAGTCAGAAAAATACTGAGAAAGCAACTAAATCGGCCTGTGGTATCACACAGGATGTTCAATGTGACAGAAAGTTGTGTAGCTAATTTCAGTTTTGACAGAAAACAGAATAAGATGTTTGCAACGCTGATCTTGTTGTGTACTTATAGATATTGCATCTGCACAGGTTTTCAGTACAAACACCAGCCTGACAACTGTAAACAAAGTTGTACGGACACAAGGTTACATTTAGGCATTGCAGCCAATTATTCTACCACAACTAGAGAGCAGTGCTGAACTACCATCCATCTTAGTGGAGACCCTCGGACTATCTTTGATCAGACTTTACTGGCTTTATCTTGGACTAAACGTTGTTCACGTCATTCCCTTTATCATTTATCCGTGCACTGTGAATGACTTGATTGTAATCGTGTATTGTCTTTCTGCTGACTGGTCAGCATGCAACAAAAGCTTTTCATTGTACCTCGATGCACAAGACAATAAACTAAACTCAATTACAACCGCAAATTACTCTTTATTTCCTGCTGCCTTAAAGGACCTAAAAATGACTTCAGACTTTAGAGATACAGCGCGGAAACAGGCCCATCGGCCCACAGAGAGCGTGCCGACCAGCGATCACCCCGTACACTAGCACTATCCTACACACTGGGGACAGGTTATAATTTTAACAAAGCCAATTAACCGACAAACCTGCACATCTTTGGAGTGTGGGAGGAAACCAGAGAACCCGGAGGAAAACCCATGTGGTTACAGGGAGAAAGTACAAACTCCATGCAGACAGCACCCATAGCCAGGATGGAACCCGGGTCTCTGGCGCTGCAAGGTAGCAACACTACCACTGTGCCACTGTGCCGCCCAAATGTATATGGTTTTATTCCTAAAACGAATGGTGCACTGAATGTTTGAGGCTGCCATCAAAATTTAGTAGGAAGATAGTCAGAACAACAATTCCAGTGCCTTTTTGAGAATTGAGGGAGTGTGCGGGGATCGCTGGTCGGCGCGGAATCGGTGGACCGAAGAGCCTGTTTCCGCGCTGTGTCTCTAAACTAAACTAAACTAATTGAACTCGCCACCTAATTGAACTCGTTGGTCGAGTTTAAATGTGGCACAAGTTCTATACCAACTGGTTGGATCGTAATCCCCTTACTTAATGGTTAGAAAGTCATAGAGTCTTACAGCAGAGAAACATATACCTCGGCCCAACTCATCCATGCTGACTAAGATGCCCCTCTAAGGTAATTAATGAAGATGATTGGTAAAATGATCAATTAAAAAAGTAAAATGATGGGAGTCCGATGACATCTGTCAGGTATAGGTGTTCATTTCAGAGGTTGATATAAGAACATAACATTCTGGGATTAGTGTAGCTGGGACATGTTGGCGAGTGTGGGCAAGGTATACTGAAGGGCCTGTTGCCACGCTATATCACATTATGTCTCTATGACTCTATTATGAGAGGCATAGATAGGGTAGACAGTCAGAGCCTTTCTCCCAGAATGGAAATGTCCAACACTGGAGGGCACAGCTACAAGGTGAGAGGAGGAAAGTTTAATGGAGATGTGCGTGGCAAGTTTTTTTACGCAGAGAGTGGTGGGGACCTCGAACGCATTGCCATTGGTCGAGGCAGATACGATAGTGACATTTAAAAGGGTTTTAGAAAGGCATAATGAAGTGCAAGGAAGAGAGGTATATGGATCATGTACAGGCCAATGAGATCACAGGAGGTAGATACAAAATGCTGGGGTAACGCAGCGGGACAGGCAGCATCTCTGGAGAAAAGGAACAGGTGATGTTTCGGGTCAAGACCTTTCTTCAGACTGAGAGTCAGGGGGAATAGGGAACGAGAGATACAGACGGTACTTAGGAGAAATGAATGGTAGATATGCAAGAAGTGACGATAATCAAGGAAATTTGGGCACATAATAGGCCGTTGTTGGCTGTGGGATAGGTGATAACGAGTAAACAACACAGGAACTCAACTGGATGACAGTAAAACTAGTACAATGACTAGGGAGGGGGAGGGACGGGATGCAAGGGTTACTTGAAGTTAGAGAAATCAATATTCATATCGCTGGGTTGTAAGCTGCCCATGCAAAATGGACATCTTACAACCCATTTGTTAGTGCTGTTCCTCCAATTTATGCTGGCCCTCGCTCTGACAATGGAGGAGGCCCAGGACAGAAAGGTCAGTGTGGGAGCGGGAGGGGGAGTTAAAGTGTTTGGCAACCGGGAGATCACGTAGGCCGAGGCAGACTGAGCGAAGTTGCTCCCTACCCATTCTGTACTGTTCTATGTTCTGTTCTATGTTAACCTTGCAGAAAGATAGGACCAGGACTAAACCACCCAATCCCTAAAGTCCCACATCCAACAGCTAATAGATCTCACGTGGTATTTTGTTGGGGCCCTGCTTTGGAACAAGACAAGAGGCATGAGGCAAGAGGCTAAGTTATGGATAGAGGTTTGAATCTGGCAAAGCAGACAAATCTTTATGGTATATTGATAGGAAATGTTTAGAGGAATATGGCCCAGTGCAAGCAAATGGGACTGACTTTGATCGGGCATGTTGGTGGGTAAGAACAAGTTGGGCTGAAGGGCCTGTTTCCATTCCAAATTACTATGATACCATCAAAGGTACTGTCATAACATTTAAGAGGCATTTGGACAGGTACAAGGTCAGGATAGGTTTCGAGGAGTATGGGCCAAGTGCAGGCAGGTGGGACTAGTATAGATGGGGTATATTGGTCGGGTGCAGGCTTGTTGGGCCGAAGGGCCTGTTACCACTCGATACGACTCTTTGACTCGATGAGTCTAAACCTTTTTATCCCTCTGATATTCAGAAATCTTTAGTAATCATTAAGATTACTTGAACAAAGTAAAATAAAGTTAAAAAAATTCTTAACAATAAAGCACTAAAACCCAAATTAAAACATTAAGAAATAATGGAAACGATTAGAATAAAAGAAGTAACTAATCATTAATTTAACTAACAGTGTCTCCTAGTTTCCAGATCATTCTGGAAGGATGTTTGAAAGGTCTGCCATGCAATTAGATTATGGCTGATCATCATCAGATGGCCATTTACCAGCTGTTGCTCCATGTCCATTGATACCTTTTCTCCATGGTTCTGGATTTCCACTATCCTTTGTATTAAGAAGTGCTACTTAATTTCTGAATGGCCTGGCTCTTGAGCTCAATTGTAGGCGCCACTTCATCCATTTCACTACTGCAATATCATTACACCAAGCTGTCTCGAAAAACATATTTTCATTACTACATAAATGCTTACCATTAATCTTGTTAGTCCAGTTGTCAGAAGTGACAGATATGTTTCACAATGCTCACAGATGTAATGTACTGAATAGGTTTAGTGGAAATTAGGTGATTGCTATCTACCACTCAAGATAGATGACAGTGGCTTCTAATTTAATTTGGAACTGTTGATTAGTTTCGGTTCTTTTTGTTCTCGTTTTAGAGATACAGCGCGGAAACAGGCCCTTCGGTCCACCGAGTCCGCACCGACAATAGTGAAAGGCTTAGATAGAGTGGATGTGGAGAGGATGTTTCCACGAGCGGGAGAGTCTAGGACTAGAGGTCATAGCCTCAGAATTAAAGAACGTTCTTTTAGGAAGGAGATGATGAGAGATTTCTTTAGTCAGAGGGTGATGAATCTGTGGATTTCTTTGCCACAGAAGGCTGTGGAGACCGTCAATGGATATATTTAAGGCAGAGATAGATAGATTCTTGATTAGTACAGGTGTCAGAGGTTATGGGGAGAAGGCAGGAGAATGGGGTTGGGAGGGAGAGATAGGTCAACCATGATTGAATGGTGGAGTAGACTTGATGGGCCGAATGGGGCATAATTCTACTATTTCTCATAAACTTATTACCTTACGACCAGCGATCCCTGCACATTAACACTATCCTACACACTAGGGACATTTTTTTAATTTATACCAACAATCCTGTATGTCTTTGGCATGTGGGAGGAAACCAAAGTTTTCAGAGAAAACCCAAGCGGGTCACGAGGAGAACGTACAAACTCTGTACACAGAGCATCCATAGACTGGATGGAACCCGGGTCTCTGGCGCTGTAAGGCAGCAACTCTACCGCTGCACCAACGTGTTGCCTATTGTCCAGTTATCAAAAATGACAGATAGGTTTCACAATGCTCACGGATGCAGTCTACTGATTAGGTTTAGTGGAAATTAGGTCATTTCTATCTACCACTCAAGATGGATGACAGTAGCTTCTAATTTCATTTGGAACTGTTGATTGGATTACTGCTTTGAAGTTCGCACATAGATTATTTTGACTACTTTGTTGGACCTGGTGTTTGTTCCTTTCTCAATTTAAAAATACAAAAAGCCACTGTGTCTTAATTAATAAGAGATCTTCTTGGGCTATAAATAAGGGGCAATAATCTCTTGGGCAGTGCTCGCAGACTTGTATGAATATGATTTTGATTTCAGTGGAAATTGCACCAATCTGTTTTAAAATAGATCCGCAGTGCTTCCACACAAATTAATCTTTTTGATGTGCTGTTTAAATCAAAAGCAAAATCTTTGCAAAGCCTTCTCAAGAAAAATCATCATTGCTTTACTATTCTTTGAATTAGTTTGTAAAAGTACCAAGAAGGAAATATCACATACGAGAGAGCATAACTTTAAGGTGAGGGGGGCAAAGTTTAAAGGAGATGTTTGGGGCAAGTGTTTTTAGGCAGAGGGTGGTGAGTGCCTGGAACATGCTGGTGGAGGCAGATACTATAGTGGCATTTAAGAGACTTCTGAATAGGCATATGGATAGTCAGGGGATGGAAGTATGTGGACTACGTGCAGGCAGATAAAAGTTGGTGTTAGCATCAATGGGCCGAAGGGCTTGTTCATGGAGTCATCGAGTCGTACAAGGTGGACACAGCACTTTGGCCCAACTTGCCCACGACCACCAACATGCCCCACCTAGACTAGTCCCACCTACCCGCGCTTGGTCCATAGCCCGCTAAGCCTATCCTGTCCATGTACCTGCCCAAATGTCTCATAAATGTCATGATAGTACCTGCCTCAACTACCTCCTCTGACAGCTTGTTCCATACACCCACCACCCTTTGTGTACAAATGTTGCCCCTCACGTTCCTCTTAAATCTATCCCCCCTCACCTTAAACCTATGTCCTCTGGTTCTCGATTTCCCTACTCTGGGTTAAAAAAACTCAGTGCATTTACCCGATCTATTTCTCTCATGATTTTGTACACCTCTATAAGATCCTGCACTCCAAGGAGTAAAGAGCTATCCTACTCAACCTCTCCCTAAAGCTCCCTAATCTTCTCTGCACTCTTTCCAGCTTGACAACATCTTTCATGTAACATTGGGACCAAAACTGAACACAATACTTTAAATGTGGCCTCACCAATATCTTATACAACTGGAACATGACCTCCCAACTTCTATACTCAATATTCTGACTGATAAAGGCAAACGTGCCGAAAGCCTTTTTGACCACCCGATCTTCCAGTGATGCTCTTTCCTTGCACATAATCCATATCCCTCCCTCCCCTGCATATCCACAAGCCTATGCAAAAGTCTCTTAAACGCCACTATTGCATCTGCCTCCACCACCATCCCCGGCAGCACATTGCAGGCACTCACCACCATCTGTGCAAAAAAACTTGCCCCGCACATTTTCTTTAAACCCTTTCCTTTTCCCCAAGATTATAAAGATGGTGGAAGAGCATTAATGGGGAGAGGGATCGAGTTAATGTTTCACGTCAAAGACCTTTTATCAGCGCTTTCTTTGAGAGAGAAAACTTTGTTGCACGATCCAAATAGAATTGTGAGAAATGGTGGTGAGGTTAATGGACGACAGGTATATTATAGATTAAAGAGCAGTGGTGGAAATATAATGTATTAAAGACATGATGGTGTGATGATCATGAATAAAAGGTAGCACTTAAATCCAAGTGCAGCTTGATTCAATTAATTTGCACATATGTGTATTTTGGTCGGCATGGACTAGTTGGCCAATGGGTTGTTTCCACACTGTGTGACTCAATGACATACTTAGATTACTCTGAAGGACCTACTCCTTTTCTGGTTTTCCCCTTGATACACCAGTTTGTAGCCTTCAACCTGATGCACACATTAATTAGTGTAGGGAGGAACCGCAGATGCTGGTTTACACTGAAGATAGACACAGAAAGATGGAGTAACTCAGCGGGTCAGGCAGCATCTCTGGAGTAAAGGAATAAGTGATGTTTCGGGTCGAGACCCTTCTTCAGACAGAGAGTCAGGGGAGAGGGAAACTGGAGGTATAAACGCATTAATTATACTTGGTGTCCAGTTCCAGGTTCCAGAAAGGTGCCCCATAGTTGCGTGAGGGCGGCACAATGGTGCAGTGGCTGAGTTATCATATCATATCATATATATACAGCCGGAAACAGGCCTTTTCGGCCCTCCAAGTCCGTACCGCCCAGTGATCCCCGTACATTAACTATCCTACACCCACTAGGGACAATTTTCACATTTACCCAGCCAATTAACCTACATACCTGTACGTCTTTGGAGTGTGGGAGGAAACCGAAGATCTCGGAGAAAACCCACGCAGGTCACGGGGAGAACGTACAAACTCCTTACAGTGCAGCACCCGTAGTCAGGATCGAACCTGAGTCTCCGGCGCTGCATTCGCTGTAAAGCAGCAACTCTACCGCTGCGCTACCGTGCCGCCCGTTGCATCGCTAGAGAAGCGGGTTCGATCCTGACTATGGATGCTGTCTGTATGGAGTTTGTATGTTCTCCCTGTGACTGCGTGGGTTTTCTCCAAGTGCCCCGGTTTCCTCCCAAGTCCCAAAGACGTGGAGTGTTGTAGGTCAATTGGCCTCTAAATTCTCCCTAATGTGTAGAAAACATCTAGTGTACGGGCAATCAATCGTTGGTCGGCACAGACTCGGTGGGCTGCAGGGCCTGTTTCCACGCTGTATCTCTAAACTAAACTAAAAAAGACTGCCAGAATGTTAATGGATTTGGCAAATGTGGAGTACAAATAGTTCGTTTCTTTTGGCTCTGATTTCAGTGAAATATTCATTAGTATTATGTTAGTAATGCTCATTCCTGCCTGCTTGTGGTGTGGCATTTCCAGTCATATTATGAAAGACTGAGAGGCCAGCTGTTTGTAGAGTCACTCCTGCAACTCCCCCCAAGAATGCCTTCCAGTTAGTAATATTCATACCACGCAATGCAATTTTTTAATGTTCTCACCTTTACAACAATTCGCATTGTTGTTTCCACACATCTTACAAGAAACCTCTCAGAAAAAGCTTGTCAAAAGAAACATTTCAGAATAAAGTCACGCAAGGAGTTACACCAGTATACTGGGCATCTCACGGAGTCCTCTCAAGGAGCTCCTCAAGGGGCAGCACGGTGGAGTGGCACCATGGTGGCGCAGCGGTAGAGTTGCTGCTTTACAGCGGCAGAGACCCAGGTTCGATCCTGACTACGGGTGCTGTCTGTACGGAGTTTGTACGTTCTCCCCGTGACCTGTGTGGGTTTTCTCCCGGATCTCCAGTTTCCTCCCACACTCCAAAGACGTACAGGTTTGTAGGTTAATTGGCTTGGTATCATTGTAAATTGTCCCCAGTGTGTGTAGGATAGCGTTAGAGTGCGGGGATCACTGGTCGGATCGGACTCGTTGGGCCGAAGGGCATGTTTCCGCGCTGAATCGCTAAACTAAACTAAACCAAAACTAAAACTAAACTCGTATCCATTGCCTCCATAATCCCAAACGAGGCACCGTTTGGGAGCTACTGCTCTAGATAGAGGGTGCGTTCTGTTAAACAGATATCGATTGAAAGATGCAGCATGAAAAAAGGCCTTTTGGCCCACCGAGTCCATGCCGACCATCTATCACCCGCTCATAGACACGAAAAGCTGGAGTAACTCAGCAGAACAGGCAGCATCTCTGGAGAGAAGGAATGGGTGATGTTTCGGGTCGAGACCATTCTTTACCCGTTCACACTAGTCCCTTGTTATTCGATTATCCCATCCACTGCTTACACATTCGGGGCAATTATGCACAGCGACCATACAGCGAGGAAACAGGCCCTTCGGCCCAACTTGCCCATACTGACCAAAACGTCCCATCTACACTAATCCCACCTGCCTGCGTTTGGTCCATCCTAACGTGTCCCATCCATGTACCTGTCTAATTGACTCTTAAACCTTGCAATAGTCCCTGCCTCAACCACCTCCTCTGGCAGCTTGTTCCATTACATGTGGCAATAATAAACTATGCTAAAAGCTTAGAATAAATAAGACAAAGTGAACGAATTTATTAAATACATATCTGCTGCAATAATATTTTTGGCTCTTTATCAAAATAAAATTTGAAAACAGACTCTGGCCATAAGTACATAATGTTCAGCTTAATAATCAATGAACATTTGAATAAAATTGCAGTTTATAAAGATTGCATGAAATTAGTTTACATTAATGATAGTAAATATTAGCGCAAGATGTGGCAGTAATTGGTAAAGAGGATGGTTCGATAAATATTATTGTTTCCATTAAGTGCCCTGAGGAGATTTATGACATTTAGGACACAACAGAAGTTCAAATTATTGTTGGATGATGTGAGAAATGGCAAAGGAAGTCACGTTGTTTACTTTAATGACAACGCAGAGTATACACTGCCAGTAAATTATTTTTTGGAAAGGCATCTTTTTTAGTGGCATAGAAAAAGTAGCTTGAAAGTTGTATACAGCAAGCTTCCATGTCATTCTTTAAGCTTTAGACTTTAGCGATACAGTGTGGAAACAGGCCCTTCAGCCCATCGAGTCCGCACCGACCAGCAATCACCCCGTACACTAGCGCTATCCTACACAATATTGACAATTTACAATTTTTCCGAAGCCAATTAGCCTACAAACCTGTGCATCCTTTGGAGTGTGGGAGGAAACCAGAGCACCCAGAGAAAACCCACGTGGTCACGGGGGGAATGTACAGACTCCGTACAGACAGCAGCCGTAGTCAAGATCGATCCCGCGTCTCTGGCGATGTAAGGCAGCAACTCTACCGCTGCACCACTTTGAGAAATTGAGGAATGATTGCTGGTTGTTAAGCCAGGGAGAACTATACTGCCTTTCCTCAGTAAACTATCATGAGGTATTGTTTACCCATGTGATAGAAAAGAGGAGGTCTCATTTTGGCATCCTACCTAAAGACAGCAGTTGCTTTAGTGTTGCAATGGAATAATAGCAAGGAATGGAGGGATATACATCATGTGCAGGCAGAGGAGTTTAATTTAACGACATCATGCTTGGCATGGACATTGTGGACCAAAAGACCTGTACTTGTGCTAAACTGTTCTATGTTTTATGTTCTATGTAATGGGCTTGCCGTTCTGTTCTAGAGAAGAGGGTAGACGGGGTGGTGTGGTTTTTGAATCCACACCTAACTCAGATGTGTGTGATTTACAACAGAGTCGTAAAGGCAGAGATAGACAAATTCTTGATTAGAACAGGTGTCAAGGGTTATGGGGAGAAGGCAGGAAAATGGGATTAGGAAGCAGAGATCAGCCATGATTGAATGGCAGAGTAGACTCGATGGGCCGAATGGCCTAATTCTACTCTGATAACTTGTGAACTTGTGAACTTGGGAAGTCACAGCATTTATCTAACCATTGGAAATGTCAAACGAGTGGGGTGCATGTTCCTGATCTGAGATTTGACTGTTCTT
Organism: Rhinoraja longicauda; assembly: GCF_053455715.1. Taxonomy (NCBI): domain Eukaryota; kingdom Metazoa; phylum Chordata; class Chondrichthyes; order Rajiformes; family Arhynchobatidae; genus Rhinoraja; species Rhinoraja longicauda. The sequence continues at coordinate 15,138,718 of NC_135956.1, read as the reverse complement.
AATTTGCAAGCTAATGACACTGCATCTAATCTATTTAATGTTAATGTTTAGAGGTACAGCGCGGAAACAGGTCCTTCAGCCCACCGGGCCCGTGCTGATCAGCGATCCCCAAACACTAACACTATTCTACACTACGGACAATTTCTAATTTTACCAAGCCAATTAACCTACAAACATGTACGACTTTGGAGTGTGGGAGGAAACCGGGAGATCCCGGAGAAAACCTACGCAGGTCAAGGGGAGAACGTACAAACTCCGTACAGACAGCACCCGTAGTCAGGATTGAACCCGGGTCTCTGGCGCTGTAAGGCAGCAACTCTACCGCTGCACCACCGTGTCATCGTTCCAAGTCACAGCATTTATCTAAGCAATGGAAATGGCACAGCAGTCGGGTGCATGTTCCTGATCTGAGATTAGACCATTCTTTGTTTGCAAGCTAAAGACACTGAATCTAATCTATTTAATGTTGATGTGACGAATCAAAGGTCAGTTTTGTTTGGATTTTAAGCAGCCGGAGATGAGAGTCATTTAGTCTCATTATTCTTTGGTGCACGAAATTAACCTCCCCTCTTCGGATCGTTCACCTTGTTGTGGTGAAGAGGCTTGCGTGCCCCCATGATTCTGAGAGCGATGCCGTCGGAAGCACCAGCTTCTGGTAGGGTCACCCATGGCGGTAAGGTCGAGGATGAGGATCCGGACTAAGAACGATCCAATGTGCAAGACCTCAACGGCGGACCAGGCGGACAAAGTTATCTTGAACTCAATGGCTATGAAGGTGGATGAAGGCTGCAACAGATCTATCAGCTCCAATCATTTTGTTTCCCTTGCCATTGGAATTAGTTGATTGATGTGTGAAGGACCGTGTGCTTCTTGGAGCATAACATCAAGTACACGTTAAACAAATCCACGCTCAGGCGTCTTCGTTCTGACATCGGAACGTAGATCATCATCCTCGACCTCGAGGGATAGCCACGACGATGACTGATATTAACCTCGTATCTCTCGTGAAACTAATCCACTCGTTAAATACAGGAGTCACACTGGAATTGGGAAAAAGATAGCTAAGGGAAATTACAATGTAAGAAGAACATAGCTAGGCTACAGTGAGTCTATGTACAACTGTAAACAGTGAGGCAAATGATCTATTTAATATTTTTGCCATTATGATCTTGAATTAGAATCTTTTAACCCTGAGTGGCCCAGTAATATTTTGATGCTACCATATCAGCCCTCACTAGTTCCACCAATATTCATTGTAATTGTTTTTTGTAGTCTTTCCGAGCCCCCATTTGCATTATTTCTGGGCGTAACTTTATATTATGCTTTTATTTTAATTTTCAGTTTTGTTTAAGTCCATATTGAGACAAAACAAAATGGCTGCTGTACCATTTCCATCCACTCCCAGGTCTAATATGGAAAATGACAACAGCTCCACCCACATCAGGCAGTGAGTGCAATTGCTTATGTATGGTTATTGTGCCTCTACTGCCTCAGATTAACAATTGTGCAGCCTAAAACTTTCTGAACATGGGAATAAATTCTAGGCTACAAAGTCCAACTCTTGAGCTTCCTCTTCCACCACCATATGCCCATGTCACTGTGTGAACTAGGGCAGCTTGGCAGCACAGCGGTAGAGTAAGAGATATAAGAAAATAACTGCAGATGCTGGTACAAATCGATTTATTCACAAAATGCTGGAGTAACTCAGCAGGTCAGGCAGCATCTCGGGAGAGAAGGAATGGGTGACGTTTCGGGTCGAGACCCTTCTTCAGACCCTTCTTCAGCGGTAGAGTTGCTGCCTTACAGGGCCAGAGACCCAAGTTCGATTCTGACCATGGGTGCTGTCTGTATGAAATTTGTATGTTCTCCCCGTGACCTGTGTGGGTTTTCACTGGGAGGACCAGTTTCCTCCCACACTCCAAAGACCTACAGGTTTGTAGGTTAATTAGCTTTGGTAAAATTGTAAATTGTCCCTAGTTTGTGTAGGGTAGCATTAGTGTGCGGGGATCGCTGGTCGGCGCAGACTCAGTGGGCCGAAGGGCCTGTTTCCGCGCTGTACCTCTAAACTAAACTAATCTAAATCTAAAAACGAAACTAATCTAATATTTTAAGATGCTTGAAAAGACTATTCCAACGTATTTTTTTGACCTCTAACAAGAGACCATGAATATCCGTAACGACTTGTTATGTTGCAATCTGTATACAATAATTAGCTGCTGTGATCTGGTGTTTTCAATGTTTGAAGATGCTCCATAAATTAGCATAAAGATTAAAGGTAGATTCGAAAGACTACGAAAGATATGCTTTAAAAAATAATGTACCAGCGAAAGATAAATAGGCTAGAATTTCTACTTGCAAATATATAAAGACGGAGTACACTTCATGTTTGAGTCCTCTTGCTACCTTTCTAATCCCAAATGCATCTGGAATGAGCCAGCAGAAACAGCAGAAAACATTGTGGTGGTTGTCCTTTGCACCCTTTCATTGGTGTCTGCCTAATGATTCACACAGGAGGTGGTAGTTTTATGGAACAAGCTATCTGAGAAACAGAGAAAATAGGTGCAGGTGTAGGCCATACGCCCCTTCGAGCCAGCACCGCCATTCAATACGATTATGGCTGATCAATCAAAGTCAGTACCGCGTTCCTGCTTTTTCCCCAAGTCCCTTGATTCCGTTAGCCCTAAGAGCTAAATCTAGCTCTCTCTTGAAAACATCCAGTGAATTGGCCTCCACTGCCTTCTGCAAAAGTAGTTGGGGCAGGTACAGCATCAAACTGCAGAAGTGTCCCAACCCAAAATGTCACCTATCTATGTCCTCCACAGAGAGGGTTGCCAACTGTTCCGTATTAGCCGGAACATCCCGTATTTTGGGCTAAATTGGCTTGTCCTGTATGGGACTGCCCTTGTCCCGTATTAGGCCTGGGGGGGGGGGAGGGGCGCTGTAGATCAGGACGCTGCCCAATGGAGGTTGCGTGGCAACCTGCCTCCCGGCCGCCATTGGTGGAGCCATTGCTGGGGCCATTGGTTGAGGCGGGAATGGGGGGAGAGTCATGTCCCATCCCGGTGCGGGGATGTGCAGTGCTGTGCAGTGGATAGACAGCGGCGACAGCTCTCCCACTGACGGCCCTCGGGGGGGGGGCAGTGCATCTTGCTGCACCGATGCCGCTGGACTCTGGGTGGCGTGGGGAAGGCACTGAGCCAGCCAGGGAGAGGAGTGGGGACATGGGAGCCGAGGGCAGACCCAGCGCCAGGCCCAGGCCTCGGCCTCCACCTCCAACAACGCCCGGCCTCACTGCCGCTGCTGCTGCTGCTGCTGCCTTTCCCCTTGGCCCACCTCAGGCTCGCGGTTACCCGGTTACATCCAGGCCCAGGCTCCGGCTGCTTCCCCCGGCACCAGGCCTGCCTCTCCTGCCGCTACGGAGCCGGCAAACACGCCCCCAAGAGAAAGCGGCCGAGCCCTGCTTGTACCTGAGGGCCGCGGAGGAGGGCATGGAGAGAGCGGCAGCCAGGGCCGGGTCACAGCCCTGACCACGGCAAATATACTGTGCAAGTTCTGAACCGGGCAAAGTAAACCAAACTGCATCGCTGACAATGGCATCTGCAATCAGTCTGAGCAAAGCAGGAAATGGATCTTGATTTTTATGCAGAAAAGACATTGACTAAAATAATGTAGATATATATGGAATTTTTTTCCTACAAAAGAAACGAATTTAATAAAAGTAAAAATCTGAAAAAAAATTGGTGGAGTGGGAGAACGTGGCCGCTGGCTGGGTGAGGACACTTGGCCGCTGGCTGGGCGAGGTCACGTGGCCGCTGGCTGGGTGAGGTGACGTGGCCGCTGGCTGGGCGAGGTCACGTGGCCGTTGGCTGGGCGAGGTCACGTGGCCAGTGACGTCACCATGTCCCGTATTTGGGAGTGCTATAGTTGGCATCCCTATCCACAGATGATGTCTGACCCATTGAGTTACTCCAGCACTTTATGTTCTGTGCAATATTTGAAAGACACCTGGACAGGTACGCGGATAGGAAAGGCTTAGAGCGATATGAGCCACATGCAGGTAAATGGAATTAACTTAGATGGGACATCTTGGTCGTCATGGGTGGGTTGACCCTTTGGGCCTATTTCCTCGATGTCTAATTTTATAACTCTAATTCTAACTCTAGTAAAGCTTCACAGAGCACCACATATAATGTATGTTGCAAGTTTATTAACAATGAATGAATGGTGAAAAATTAAGCAACATAAATTAGAAGCATTGCATTAATATTTTGTATGATGTTAAATGAAACTCTCGGGGTTTATATGATGTTAAATGCAATAAACTATTGTATAAAATTGGCCTCTGTATTCTGCACATTGTGCTGCCTGATCTTGTAATTGTAACTACCACTTCCATTTATTCATACTTCTCTCTAACTATGACTCTGAACATAAATCACTTCAGTGATTACACTCCTCTGTGTACAGGTGTACAGAGGCTCACCCCTATCCAAAATTCCCCAGCAAACTGTTTTTTAGTTTTACTTTAGACTTTAGAGACACAGCGTGGAAACAGGTACTTCAGCCCACCGAGTCCACACCTCTAATGATCGCCAGCACATTAGTTCTAACCTACAGACTAGGGACAATTTACAGAGGCCAATTAGCCTACAAACCCGCTCATCTTTGGAATATGGGAGGAAACCGGAGCACCCGGAGAAAACCCACGCGGTCACAGAGAGAACGTGTAAATTACGTACAGACAGCACCTGTGGTCAGGATTGAACCCGGGACCCTGGCGCTGAAAGGCAGCAACTCTACCGCTGTGCCACTGCTCCGCTCTGATATTTTAACTGTAGATATTACTCACACTTTAAACTGAGATAATTTTGAACAACGATTCGGAGGAATGTGCACTGTCCACTCTGCAGCTAACTGCTGGCTGGTACATTAGCCTCCTTAATGTTGAATACAGATATTACACTGCTGAGAGCTTGATTAATAGACCCAGCCTCCCATTTTATTGTGCCTCCTTCATCCAGTTTGCCTGCTCCTAGACTGTGAACAGATTGATAATAGAAACTTTTGATGTTCAATCCTTATCATGTGTCTGAACACTGTAAATGGCTCGTTTGTAACCATGTACAGTCTTTCCGCTGACTGGTTAGCATGCAACAAAAAGCTTTTCACTGTGGGAAGGAACTGCAGATGCTGGTTTTACACAGAAGATAGACACAAAATGATGGAATAACGCAGCGGAACAGGCAGCATCTCTGGATAGGAATGGGTGACGTTTCGGATCAAGACCGAGTCTTGACCTGAAACGTCACCCATTCCTTCTATCCAGAGATGCTGCCTGTCCCGCTGAGTTACTCCGGCATTTTGTGTCTAGTTTTTCACTGTACCTTGGTACACATAACAAGAAAATAAACTGAACTCAATCTATTGCTAAACAATTAGCATGGGGGAAATCTAATGCTTATCTGCATTCAGAAAAGTTGACAAAGTGGGATTTTACTCCTGAGGTTGATTGTCAACTTTGTGGACAACTTTTCAAAGGCTGTTGGGGTCATAGGCACAGTTGTTATTTATGTGTTAATTTGTAAATTTTTGTTGATAGCCATATCACTCAAGTTCAGATAAGTTTGGGTTTGTATAAACTGGTTCTTCAGGATCTTACGCCCGCTTGTCTTCCTTTCACCCGTAACCTTTGTCCACACGTCATTCCATCAAATCTCCCCTCACCTGTATCCAACTATCACTTAAAAAGCCACAAAGTGCTGGAGTGATTCAACAGGTCAGGCAGCAGGTCAGACCTGGTGAGTTTAATTTGGTTTAGAGATACAGCACAGATACAGGCCCTTCGGCCCACCGAGTCTACACCGACCAGCAATCCCTGCACATTAACACTATCCTACACACACTAGGGACAATTTACAATTATGCCAAGCCAATTAACCTACAAGCCTGTATGTCTTTGGAGTGTGGGAGGAAACTGGAGCACCCAGGGAAAACCCATGCAGGTCACGGGGAGAAAGTACAAACTCCGTACAGACAGCACCCATAGTCAAGATCGAACCCAGGTCTCTGGTGTGGTTAGGCAGTAGCTCTACTGCTGCTCCAACACTTTGTGTCTTTTTTTGTACACGAGCATCTGCAGTTCCTTGTTTCTCCACCTATCACTTGTCTGACCTTGTCCCACTGCCGCCTCTTTTCCATCTTTTTCATTCCTTCTACAATCAGTCTGAAGAAGGGTCCCAATCTGAAACGTCATCTATCCATGTCCTCCAGAAATGATGCCTGAGCCACTGAGTTACTCCAGCACTTTGTGTTGTTTTCCTTCAACATTTCCTGGCAACGGTGGCGCAGCGGTAGAGTTGCTGCCTTACAGCACCAGAGACCCGGGTTCCATCCCGACTACGGGTGCTGCCTGTGTGGAGTTTGTACGTTCTCCCCGTGACCTGTGCGGGCTTTCTCTGAGATCTGCGGTTTCCTCCCACACTTCAAAGAAGTACGGGTTTGTAGGTTAATTGGCATAAAAGGTATTTGTCCCTAGTGTGTGTAGGGCTAGTGTTAATGCGCGGGGATCGCTGGTCGGTGCAGACACAGTGGGCCAAAGGGCCCGTTTCAGCACTGTCTCTCTAAACTAATCTCACATCCTCTTTCAAAAGTTCATCACAAAACCTCTTGTATGCTGAGATAAACATATTGGTCAACTTTCAGTCTCTGTTTGTTTATCATGAGTTTAGACAGACATCCTGATAGTCTTTGGGTTCCACCACTGATATATCCATGCAAAAATAATTTTAATGGTATGTAAATAATGGAAATTTATTGCTCAGTGTATTTTACATAATTTTTGTCTTGCAAAATAACAGTCTTGAGAGGAAAATGGGGTAAAAATGTTGTATGTTTGTATTGGCAGGAGAGAAGGGAATGATTAAGGCTTTAAAGGCCTCAAAGCCTATACATCTGCTCGATGGCACAGTGGTAAGGTTGCTGCCTCACAGCGCCAGAGACCCGGGTTCATTCCTGACTACGGGTGCTTGTCTGTACGGAGTTTGTACATTCTCCCTGTGACCTGCGTGGGTTTTCTCCGGGATCTCAGGTTTCCTCCAACACTCCAAAGCCACACAGGTTTGTAGGTTAATTGGTTTGGTATAATTGTAAATTGGCCCTAGTGTGCGTAGGATAGCGTTAGTGTGCGGGGATCGCTGGTCGGTGCAGACTCAGTGGGCCGAAGGGCCTATTTCCGTGCTGTATCTCTTTAAATAAACTGAACTAAACTGAAAGAACAGTCTTGAGAGGAAAAGCACCTAAAAGAACACCTGCGCTCGGTCCACGTTAACCAAACTGATCTCCCGGTGGCTGAGCACTTCAACTCCCCCTCCCATTCCCAGTCTGACCTTTCTGTCATGGGCCTCCTCCAGTGCCATAGTGAGGCCCACCGAAAATTGGAGGAACAGCACCTCATATTTCGCCTGGGCAGTTTGCAGCCCAGTGGTATGAACATCGACTTCTCCAATTATAGATAGTTCCTCTATCCCTCCCTACCCCTCCCCCTTCCCAGATCTCCCTCTATCTTCCTGTCTCCACCTATATCCTTCCTTTGTCCCACCCCCCTGACATCAGTCTGAAGAAGGGTCTCGACCCGAAACGTCATCCATTCCTTCTCTCCCGAGATGCTGCCTGACCTGCTGAGTTACTCCAGCATTTTGTGAATAAATCGATTTGTACCAGCATCTGCAGTTATTTTCTTATATTATAGCACCTAAAAGGTAGTGTGTTTGTATTGGCAGGGGATTCATAAGCCTTCAAGGCCCTAAAAGCCTGTATATCTATCCAAAAGATAATTAACTGCATCTGTTAGGATGCATTTCAAAACTAAAAATAAAATCCTGTTTTCTTTTTGCAAACAGCTCCAAAACCACTGGCAACACACCTCTGCACCTGGGAATACAGGTCTTTAGCAGCCATTCTCAGGCAATTCCCTGGGGGACATTTGCTTGTTGTCAGATGAGAAGATCTCAGACCTGCAAAGCAGCCCTGGCCCTAGTTAATTAACTAATGACGTGTAGCTCTGTAGTGGATGAATCCCACAACTCAAGCACCTTAATGCAGAATTCCACAGAAGCAAGTGATTTGTACTATGGTGTATTGCTTTTGAATTGGGTAATTAATTCTGGAGAGTGATAACTCCATGGATACCGGCAGTGGGATGTCAAGATGGATATGTAGGTGGATATACAATAATTACCCACGATTTAACAGCTGACAGAGTTTCACTTTAAATGACACGTCACACAGAAAATATCTAATTGTGCCACTGGTTTAGTTTAGTTTCGAGATACAGCGTGGAAACAGGCCCTTCGGCCCACCGGGTCCGCGCTGACCAGCCATCCCCGCACACTGTAGGCACAATTTTACATTTACACCAAGGTAATTAACCTCTCGTTTCCCTTATTCCCTAACCAGTCTGAAGAAGGGTCTCGACCTGAAACGTCACCCATTCCTCTCCAGAGTTGCTGCCTGTCCTGCTGAGTTACTCCAGCTTTTTGTGTCTATCTTCAACCTACAAACCTGCACGTCTTTGGAGTGTGGGAGAAAACTGAAGATCTCGGGGAAAACCCACGCGGTCACAGGTAGAAGGTACAAACTCCGTACAGACAGCGCCCGCAGTCAGATCGATCTCGAGTGGTCTCTGGTGCTGTAAGGCAGTAGCTTCATCACTGGTATTGTCAATGGTTCTTAATTTTGAATGTTTTAGGATTGAAATTGGACTGTGATGCTTCCATTTTATGAAAATAGAATAGAACAATAAAGGCCAATTTTAAGAATCTGAAACCTGTGGACATCTATAAAACATGAGTGTACTGGTTGGCAATTTTTCTGGCCTTTGATTTTTATGTGGGATTTTCAATTCTGTGGACAATTAGTCCAAGATTCAAATTTATGTTAACAACATTTTTAAGTTTACTTACTATATAAACGCTGTGTGTTCTTGTACCAATCTTTGTTTTGTTTTCTTTGCTTTTTAGTGGATCAAGCTATTTTACAAAGGGTCTCGACCCGAAACGTCACCTTCTCTCCTTCCCTCCAGAGATGCTGCCTGACCCGCTGAGGTACTCCAGAATTTTGTGATACCTTCGATTTATATCACAAATATTAATGATCAAAGACTCATCAAATCATGGAGCCAGACAGTTTGGAAACAGGCCCTTTGGCCCAACATGGCAATGGCAGCCAACTGAGCAGCCAGTGGAGGTAGTTGAGGGAGGTAGTATAACAACATTTAAAAGACATTTGGACAGGTCCATAGATAGGAAAGGTTTAGAAGGCTATGGGTTAAACGTGGGAAGGTGGAACGAAGTGTGGATGGGGCATCTTCGTCAGCATGGACAAGTTGGGCCGAAGGGTCTGTTTCCCAGCTATATGACTCTCAGTCCTATTTGCCAAGGCCAGCCCATATCTCTTCAAATCTCTCCTAGCTATGTGCCGGTGCAAGTGTGTTTTAAAGGTCGTAATTCTACCAGCCACTGCCACACCCTTTTGCCTCCAGTTAAAGTAGCATTTGATTCTTTATAATTATGTTAGAGTCGTCTGAAGCTTTTCCAAGCCCCCTCTGAGAAATTGGATCTAATTGAATTTAAAAAAACAGATTCTCCAGGGGTATCTACAGCTATCAATAAATTAGCAGGGCTTTTGTGATTCATTGCAAAGTTGTCCCTGACGTGGTAGAGAGGTGCCTGCAAAATGGAGCAATCCCAGTGATATGAATTTGCTTGATCCCGATGCTAGCAGGTGCCAAGCATCAGCTCAAGGGGATTTGTGGTGTCCAGTGCTGATATCATCAAGCAGACCCAGCTGCCAAATGCATTAAAACCAAGGAAGTAAAGGGCGGAGAACAAATTGAAGAAACATGGACGGGCGAGGAGAGGGACATCGGTTCGCTGATCGATCCAGACGTCCAAGGAAGGCGATGGCTGGAGGCCCTGCAATAGCCTGGGGCTCGCCTGGATCAGGCAACGCTTGTAACAATGGTTCAATAGTTCAATGGCGCTTTATTTGACACGTGTACAGTGAAATTCATTTTTGTATACAAGTATCACTATACATTAGCACTTAGATACATGTTAGAAAAGCATCTCAGATGCAGTACAAGTGTATACCAGTAGTACACGGAGACAGTGTACAGAGTCGTCAGTTTGGTGCCATTTTCAAGTCCCAGTTGTTGTAGCCACTAGAGCACTTTGAAAATGGTGCCAAAACATGGTGTCTCTTGCCTGCGGGATCGGTGGACTATTTCTGTACACTTGCTAATCGGGGATGTGCTTGGGTATGGCGATATTCTCCTGGACTGTTTGTACGAAAAAGAATGTGCGTTTGCACCTTGCACATGTGACAATAAAAGCACAATTGAGGAACTGCAGAAGATGATTTACAGAAAAGGACACAAAATGCTGGAGAAATCAGGTGGCATCTCTGGAGAACATGGATAGGTAATGTTTCGGGTCGGGACTCTTCTTCAGGCTGCTTTATATTTCTAATTACCTGCAAGACATCAGCCAGCAGTCTGAAGAAGGGTCCCGACCCAACAAGCCACCTAACCATGTTATCCAGAAAACAAATTGAAGATTGATTTAAGAGAATACTGTGACTCTAGTCTTTAAAATGTGTTTTAAACTCTGAGAACTTATTGAAGATTGGTTCAAGCGAAAAAGTCACAGAGTCAGTGGATATTTTTAAGGCAGATGTAGATAGATTCTTGATTAGTACAGGTGTCAGAGGTTATGGGGAGAAGGCAGGAGAATGGGGCTAGGAGAGAGAGATAGATCAGCCATGATTGAATGGGGAGTATTGATGGGCCGAATGGCCTAATTCTACTATTCCTGATGACCTTATGAGTCATAGAGTCATGGAGTGATACAGCGTGGAAACAGGCCCTTCGGCCCAACTTGCCCACACCGGCCAACATGACCCAGCTACACTAGTCCCACCTGCCTGCGTTTGGTCCATATCCTTCCAAACCTGTAAATTGTACAGCAATTTACTGCAAAGTGATTCCAGTTTTTTAATTTGTTAGCAATATATCAGCTGATAAGTTCTAAATAATTTTTTTTAAACTATAATCACTTTTTCACTCCAGAGACCCTGCATTATAGAGATGTTACATTCAGAGAACATGGTTCATGTCACAATTTTCCATAACTTAAAGCACCAAGGAGCGCAAGTTTCAAAACAAATTGCTTATTTATTTACTTTTTTCACATCAACTCTGTGGGAGTGAATTTTATTCCGTTTGCCAATGTTCTGGTAGCGATTTGTGAATTCTTTTAGACTTTAGACTTTCGAGATATGGCGCGGAAACAGGCCCTTCGGCCCACCGAGTCTGCACCGACCAGCGCTCACCCTGTACACTAATACTATCCTACACACTAGGGACAATTTACAGATTAAAGAAGCCAATTATCCTACAAACCTGTACGTCTTTGGAATGTGGGAGGAAATCGGAGCACCCGGAGAAAACCCACGCAGTCACAGGGAGAACGTACAAACTCCGTACCAACAGCACCCATAGTCAGGATCGAATCCGAATCTCTGGTGCTGTAAGGCAGCAACTCTACCGCTGCACCACTGTTATTCTTTAACCAAAATAGTATAACATGGTGTTCACCTGTAAAATTTATTTAAATCCCAGAATTTTGAAATAATTTTCCACAAGCATGATAATCAATACATACCAAAATAGTTCTTTAAAAATATTATAATGGTTGATTAGATCTTCCACCTTACAGATCTAATAATTCACCTTAAAGATCTAATAAAAAGCATTTATACTTCAACAACAAGTGCAGCTGGTAGAGTTATATAAGAAGATAACTGCAGATGCTGGTACAAATCGAAGGTGTTTTTTCACAAAATGCTGCAGTAAATCAGCAGGTCAAGCAGCATCTCGGGAGAGAAGGAATGAGTGACGTTTCAGGTCGAGACCCTTCTGCAGACTGATGTCAGGGGGGCGGGACGGTAGAGTTGCTGCCTCACAGCGCCAGAATCCCGGGTTCGATCCTGATCCCGGGTGTTGTCTGTTTGGAGTTTGCACATTTTCCCCGGGTCTGTGTGAGCTTCATCTGGCTGCCCCTAGTTTCCTCCCACATCCAAACTACTTGCAGGTTTGTGGGCTAATTGTCCTCCATAAAATTGCTGCTAGTGTGTAGGGAGTGGATGCGAAAGTGGGATAGCATAGAACCAGTGTAAACCATCCCCAGTGTACAGATGCAGAATAAAGGGTGCAAGATAAAGTCCAGTAAAGTCCAATAAAAGATAATCCAAGGGTCTTCAATGGGGTAGGCAGGACCCCTCTCTAGTTGTTGGAAGGATGGTTGAGTTCCTAATAAAAGCTGGGAAGACTCGGTCACTGAATCTGGAGGTGTGCGTTTTCACACTTCTGCTCCTCTTGCCTGATGGGAGAGGGGGGAAGAGGGAATCACAAACACCAACTTCAATGTTTCCAGCTACGCTACATACGTTTTTACTCTGGATGTTGCTGTTATGTTTGCTCCACACCTGCAGTGCCCAAAGGTATCCTCACAATAATCTCACAATTAATTCGTGCCATGATGTGTTATCATTATTGAAAATATTTCAAACTTGGAAATAGTGGATTGGATTCAGCATGAATAGTGAATTAAGGCATTCAGTGAAAGGTAAAATGCAGTTGTGTAAATTAAGTGCTTTAATTGGCAGAAAATGGTGACCAATGTTATTTAATTAGTGTATTGTAAAGGCTTCCTGTGTGACTATGTCGCCTTAATATTTGGCAGCATATGGTGACACACAATGGAGATGTTTGTTGACAGTGGGGGAGTGGAGAGCTCTTCGGGAGTTGTGAGCTCATTGGAGTAGGAGGCTGATGTTGTCAGAAAATGTCAATTATCTTTTTTGAGACAATGGCACCATTGCCATTAGAAACAGCACAAATCCCCCGGGATCACACCCATTAAACACTCTTATTTAACATTCGGATCAAGAATAGCTTCTTTCCAGCAACCATCAGGCTCTTGAACACCACTCAACACGAACTTTAACTATGAACTTCTGTAGAAGATTTATGTATGGATATCTTCTACAGAAGTCCATAGTCATAAGGTCATGTGATAGGTGTAGAATTAGGCCATTCGGCCCATCAAGTCTATTCTGCTATTCAATCGATCTGTCCCTCCTAACCCCATTCTCCTGCCTTCTCCCCATAACCTCTGACACTTGTACTACTCAAGAATCTATCTGTCTCTGCCTTAAAAATATCCATATTTACTTATAAGGTAAAACTAGGGACAAGTTACCTTGGCTTAAAATGTCACTCGAATTCTACTTTAAATAGGTCAATAAAGGAGATTAACTTCACATGTGAAATAGTCATAGAGTCACACAGCGTGGAAAAAGACACTTCAACCCAATTAGCCCACACCGACCAACATGCCCCATCTACACTAGTCCCACCTGCCCGTGCTTGGCCCATAAACTTCTAAACCCGTCCTATCCATGTACCTGTCCAAAAACCTCTTAAACGTTGTGATAGTACCTGCCTCAACTACCTCATCTGGCAGCTCGTTCCATACACCCACCACCCTTCGTGTAAAGAGGTTACCCCTCAGGTTCCTCTTAAATCTTTCTCACCTCACATTAAACCTATATAATTCAAATATTTCCCCTGAACTCGGAGAGTTCCTCAATCTGCTTCCACTTCAGCAATGTTACTTTGATGGAAATACTGTGGTCTCCCCATTCATGCAACTCTTTGAAGTTACTGCTGTTCCATTGTTGAAAACACATCAGCAGAACGGACATCAATACAAAGAACCTCCCTGCATATTTTTGAACCACAACGAAGACAAAGCTTTGTGTTTCCTGTGAAGGTTTGCATCTAGTTTCCATTCTCATAGAGTCAAAGACTCATAGAGTCAGAGCCTTAACAATATCCACTGACTTGGCCTCCACAGCTTTCTGTGGGAAAGAATTCCACATTCACCTCCCTCTGACTAAAGAGCACTGAGCCTGTACTCGCTGGAGTTTAGAAGAACGAGTGGGGACCTCATTGAAACATACAGATTAGTGAAAGGCTGGGAGAGAGTGGATGTGGAGAGGATGTTTCCACTAGTGGGAGAGTCTAGGACCAGAGGTCACAGCCTCAGAATTAAAGGACGTTCTTTAAGGAAGGAGATGAGGAGGAATTTCTTTAGTCAGAGGGAGATGAATCTGTGGAATTCTTTGCCACAGAGGCTGTGGAGGCCAAGACATTGGATATTTTTAAGGCAGAGATAGATAAATTCTTGATTAGTATGGGTGTCAGGCGTTATGGGGAGAAGGCAGGAGAATGGGGGTAGGAGGGAGAGATAGATCAGCCATGATTGAATGGTGGAGTAGACTTGTTGGGCCGGATGGCCTAATTCTGCTCCAATCACTTATGACCTGATGAACATATTATCAGCAATCTTCAGAGACTCCTCATTGCATGATGAGAATTGTAAATTACTTATAAGGTAAAACTAGGGACAAGTTACCTTGGCTTAAAATGTCACTCAAATTCTACTTTAAATAGGACAATAAAGGAGATTAACTTCACATGTGAAATAGTCATAGAGTCACACAGCGTGGAAAAAAACAGTTCAACCCAATTAGTCCACACCGACCAACATGCCCCATCTACACTAGTCCCACCTGCCTGTGCTTGGCCCATAAACCTCTAAACCCGTCCTATCCATGTACCTGTCCAAAAACCTCTTAAACGTTGTGATAGTACCTGCCTCAACTACCTCCTCTGGCAGCTCGTTCCATACACCCACCACCCTTCGTGTAAAGAGGTTACCCCTCAGGTTCCTCTTAAATCTTTCTTGCCTCACATTAAACCTATATAATTCAAATATTTCCTCTGAACTCGGAGAGTTCCTCAATCTGCTTCCACTTCAGCAATGTTACTTTGATGGAAATACTGTGGTTTCCCCATTCATGCAACTCTTTGAAGTTACTGCTGTTCCATTGTTGAAAACACATCAGCAGAACGGACATCAATACAAAGAACCTCCCTGCATATTTTTGAACCACAACGAAGACAAAGCTTTGTGTTTCCTGTGAAGGTTTGCATCTAGTTTCCATTCTCATAGAGTCAAAGACTCATAGAGTCATAGAGTCATACTGCTTGGAAACAGGTCCTTTGGCCCAACTTACCCACACCAACCAACATGTCCCATCTACACTAGCCTCACCTGCCTGCCTTTGCCCCACATGCCTCTAAACCTGTCCAAACCATGCACCTGTCCAAATGTTTCTTCACATTGCGATAGTCCATGCCTCAATTACCTACTCCGGCAACTCGTTCCATACACCCACCACCCTCTGTATGAAAAAGTTACCCCTCAATTTCCTGGTAACTTTTTCTCCCCACATCTTAAACCCACGTCCTCTGGTTCTTGATTCCACTACTCTGGGCAAGAAACTCTGTGTGACTACCCAATCTATTGCTATCATGATTTTGTACACCTCTGTACGATCACCCCTCATCCTTCTGCACTGCAAGGAATAGAGCCCCAGACTGCACAATCTCCCCCTGTAGCTCAGGCCCTCGAGTCCTGGCAACATTCTGATCCCAGGAATGACGTTAACCTATGATGAGCGTTTGTCGGCACTGGGCCTGTACTAGCTGGAGTTTAGAAGAATGAGGATAGCGGAGTATGGGGGTATGGGGAAAAGGCAGGAACGGGGTACTGATTGAGAATGATCAGCCATGATCACATTGAATGGCTGGCTCGAAGGGCCGAATGGCCTCCTCCTGCACCTATTGTCTATTGTCTATTGAGGGGGGACCTCATTGAAACATACAGAATAGTGAAACGCTTGGATAGACTGGATGTGCAGAGGATGTTTCCACTAGTGGGAGAGTCTAGGACTAGAGGTCATAGCCTCAGAATTAAAGGACGTTCTTTTAGGACGGAGATGAAGAGAAATACCTTTTGTCAATGGGTGGTGAATCTGTGGAATTATTTGCAACAGAAGGCTGTGGAGGCCAAGTCAGTGGATATTTTTAAGGCAGAAATAGGTAGATTCTTGATTAGTACAGGTGTCAGAGGTTATGGGGAGAAGGCAGGAGAATGGGGTTAGGAGGGAGAGATAGATCAGCCATGTTTGAATGGCGGAGTAGACGATGGACTGAATGGCCTAATTCTACTCCTATCCATTATGACCTTATAACTTGAGTATAGGAGCAAGGAGGTCCTACTGTAGTTGTACACGTCCCCGGTGAGACCACACCTGGCGTATCGTGTGCAGTTTTAGTCTCCTAATTTGAGGAAGGACATTCTTGCTATTGAGGGAGTGCAGTGTAGGTTCACCAGGTTAATTCCCGGGATGGCGGGGACTGACATTTGATGAAAGTATGGATCAACTGGGCTAATAATCCAGTACAAAATCCTCCTCATGACCTACAAAGCCCTCCATAACCTGGCCCCATCCTACCTGACCGACCTCCTCCACAGGCACACTCCCACCTGCACCCTCCGCTCTGCTGCTGCCAATCTCCTATCCCCCCACATCCGGACCAAACTCAGATCCTGGGGGGACAGGGCTTTCTCAATCGCTGCTCCCACCCTATGGAACTCACTACCTCAAACCGTCAGAGACTCCTCCACATTCACCACTTTCAAAACATCACTGAAGTCTCACCTATTCAGTACTGCCTTCAACCACTGAAGGTCACCCCACCCTCTGTCTCCTTTCTCTGTTCGTTTACATATTTATCTATTTATTCACTTCCCTATGTTCTCTAAATCCCTGTAAAGCGTCTTTGAGTATATGAAAAGCGCTATATAAATGTAATGTATTATTATTATTATTATTAATATTCACTGAAATTTAGGATGAGAGGGGATCTTATAGAAATATATAAAATTCTTAAGGGGTTGGACAGGCTAGATACAGGAAAAATGTTTCTGATGTTGGGGTAGTCCAGAACCAGCAGTCACAGTTTAAGAATAAGGGGTAGGCCATTTAGGACTGAGATGAGGAAAAACTTTTTCATCCAGGGAGTTGTGAATCTGTGGAATTCTCTGCCACAGAAGGCAGTGGAGGCCAATTCACTGGATGTTTTCAAGAGAGAGTTAGATATAGCTCTTAGGGCTAATGGAATCAAGGGATATGGGGGAAAAAGTGGGAACGGGGTACTGATTTTGGATGATCAGCCATGATCATATTGAATGGCAGTACTAGCTCGAAGGGCCGAGTGGCCTACTACTGCAGCTATTTACTATGTTTCTATGTTTCTATGACTTTATAAACATTCTCATCATCTGTTTAACACACTGTTCAACAGAAGGTATACTCTGTGTGGGTTGGGAGGACCTGCAGATTCTGAGACTGTCACTGAATTGCTCACATGACAGTTCGGAAAGATCACTGTTAAAATCCAATTGCTCTTAGCCTAATTGCGTAGGCACCAGGGTCCAATTTCTTTTCATGAATAATCCATAATCCAGTTCCTTGGGGACTAATTTTAAGAACTAATAAAAATCACCATGCTTGTACATTTCGCCAGCTAATGGTGCTGGTGTGATATGTTTCTTTCGCTTGAATACAAATCAGTTCAGGTCATGTATTAACGCAATTACAAACAGCGTTCCCAAGTTACCTGCGAGCAGATGGTTCAGCAGACCCACACAAAATACTAGAGTAACTCAACGGGGCAGGCAGCTTCTCTGGAGAGAAGGAAGGAAGCATCTCTCCAGAGATGTTGCCGGCCCCACTGAGTTACTCCAGCATTGTGTATCTATCTTCCATGTAAAACAACATCTGCAGTTCCTTGCTACATAGATCAGCAGATTCAGTTGGTTTGCTCTTTGCAATGGGCTTACTTTGACTTCAATGTGGTTGATGGCTGTTTATCACAGAGTGCCATTCACCCATGTGGTTGGAAGACATGCTGCCTGACCCGTTGAGGTATTCCAGCACTTTTGTGTCTTTTTTTGCAAACCATTATCTACAGTTCCTTGTTTCTACTCTCTTAGGTTTAGAGGGATGCGAGTGCAAAAGAACCCAATATCCTGGGGGCAACCAACACAATGCATAGTTCATAGTTTAAGTAAGTGTTTTGTAATGTCCATGAGGTGGCACGGTGGCACTGCGGTAGAGTTGGTGCCTCACAGCGCCAGAGATCCTGGTTTGACCCTGACTACGGGTGCTGTCTGTACGGAGTTTGCACCTTCTACCTGTGACCACGTGGGTTTTCTCCGGGAGCTCTGGTTTCCTCCCACACTCCAAAAACATACAGGTTTGTAGGTTAATTCGCTTGATATAATTGTAAATTGTCCCTAGTACGTGAAGGATTGTGTTAGTGTGCGGGGATCACTGGTCGGCAAGGACTCGGTGGGCCAAAGGGTTTGTTTCTGTGTTGTATCTCTAATCTAAACTAAACTAAAAAGAGCCTGATAGTGGTTGGGAAGAAGTTGTACTTGAACCTGGAGGTCACAGTTTTCAGCTCCTGTACTTTCTTGCCTACGAATTTTTCTTTTGCTTGTAATTCAATATAAAGTCATACGTTTTTTACAGAACAGCCACCATGATAGAATTATCTAAGTTTTACTTATTTTCCTTTCAGGTTTAATGTGGTCATCTCAAATAAATTAACTTTCTCAACATGCTCTTGGTGCAAAAGTGTTGGACAATTCACAATGCCCTTAAGATAATTGAAAAATTATTTCTTAATCGTAACGATTGTATCACAAGCTACAGAGTGAAAAGTTGTTTTCTTGGAATCAACAAAAGTGCCACAGAGCCATTTTGGCAAAGTGTGTAAAAATGTGCCTGGCAGGGCTACAATTGCCATGACAACAATTTATATTCATAGTCCTTTCCCTGTAAGTTTCACCTTTTCTATTGAATTAAGATCATTTGCAATTTTAGGTGGAAAAGGCTAAGGTTTCTGATTCAGAAATGCTGTTCGTTGCTGTCTTACCCTGTGCAGTTCAATTATTCTTTTTTCTGTTACCGGGTGGCAAAAGAAATTGCAAAGGACATTTCTTCCATTGACGTGTTTCATTTTGAAAACAGTACAAAGAGTTGACCATGCATATTCAGCAACAAACAATTTGTCATCCATTCATAAGGAACTTGAAACTCACGGATCAAAGTGACCCAGTTTCAGACACAGCTTTTCAAGAAACTGCAGTTCTGCCAAAGTTTGCACACAGCACAGGGTTGCATTTCATTGAATATATCTCAGAAAATAGATACTTCACATTCATGTTTAGGAAGGAACTGCAGATACTGGTCTAAACTGATAGACACCAAATGCTGGAGTAACTCAGTGGGACAGGCAGCATCTCGAGAGAGAGAGAGAGAAGGAATGGGTGACGTTTCGGGTCAAGACCTTTCTTCAGTCTGATCATTGAGTCAATGAGTCATAGAGCCTTACTCTGGGGAAACAGGCCCTTTGGCCCAACTTGCCCACACCGACCAATATGTCCCATCGTCTTACCTGCCTGTACTTGCCTCATATCCCTCTCAACCCGTCCTATCCATGTACCTGTCTAAATGTTTCTTAAACGTTGCGATAGTCCCTGCCTCAACTCCCTCCTCCGGCAGCTCGGTCCATATACCTAGCACGCATTGTGTGAAAAGGTTACCCCTCAGATTCATATTAAATCTTTCCCCCCCTCACCTTAAAGGTCCTTATATGGTGTTCTGGAAAATGTGGCACACCAGTCGAGTTTCTGCCTTATAGCTCCAGGCTTGATCCTGACAATGGGTGCTGTCTGTACGGAGTTTGTACGTTCTCCCTGTGACTGCAGAGTTTTCTCCGGATGCTCCGGTTTCCACCCACACGACAAAAACATGCAGGTTTGTAGGTTAATTGGCTTTGGTAAAATTGTAAATTGTCCCTACTGCGTGGGAGAGTGCTAGAGTGCGGGGTGATTAATGGTCGGCATGGACTCGATGGGCTGAAGGGTCTGTTTCCACGTTGTAATCTCTAAAGAAAGGTATTCCTCCTTATAAAAAAAACACAAAACTATTTTCAACAGGCAATTTCATTTTACCATGTCGACAGTCAGAAACTTTTTTCCCAGCGTGGTAATGTAAAAAAACTAGAAGGCATAGCTTTAAGGTGAGAGGGGCAAAGTTTAAAGGAGGTGTGCTGGATAAATTGTTTTACACAGTGGGTGGTGTGTGCCTGGAACACACTGCCAGGGGTGATGGTGGAAGCAGATGCGATAGCGGTGTTTGTGGCTTTTAGATAGGCACTTTGATATACTGGGAATGGAGGGATATGGATCACAGATAGGCAGATGAAAGTGGTGTATTTTTACATCGTGTTCAGCACAGACACCGTGAGCCAAAGGGCCTGTTCCCGTGATGTATCTATGTCCTATGTTCTATGCTTTCCCCCAAAAATAGGATGCTCAAGTATTGAATTGTATTATGGACTATGTTGTCCATATTATGTATTATGTTGTCTATATGGACTTCAGTAAGGCATTTGACAAGGTTCCACATGGAAGGTTGATTAAGAAGGTTAAATCGTTGGGTATTAATAGTGAGGTTGCAAGATGGATTCAACAATGGCTGAATGGGAGATACCAGAGGGTAACGGTTGACAATTGTATGTCAGGTTGGAGGCCAGTGTCTAGTGGAGTGCCCCAAGGATCTGTGTTGGGTCCACTGTTGTTTGTCATTTACATTAATGATCTGGATGATGGTGTGGCAAATTGGATTAGTAAATATGCAGATGATACTAAGATAGGTGGAGTAGTTGATAGTGAGGTAGATTTTCAAAGTCTACAGAGAGACTTGGGCCTTTTGAAAGGGTGGGCTGAAAGATGGCAGATGGAGTTTAATGCTGATAAGTGTGAGGTGCTGCATTTTGGTAGGACAAATCAAAATAGGACGTACAGGGTAAATGGTAGGGAATTGAGGAATGCAGTGGAACAGAGGGATCTGGGAATAACTGTGCATTGTTCCCTGAAGGTGGAATCTCATGTGGATAGGGTGGTGAAGAAGGCGTTTGGTATGCTTGCCTTTATAAATCAGAGCATCGAGTATAGAAGTTGGGATGTAATGTTGAAATTGTACAGGGCATTGGTGAGGCCGAATCTGGAGTATGGTGTGCAGTTCTGGTCGCCAAATTATAGGAAGGATGTCGACAAAATGGAGAGGGTACAGAGGAGATTTACTAGAATGTTGCCTGGGTTTCAGCACTTAGGCTACAGAGAGAAGTTGAACAGGTTGGGTCTTTATTCTTTGGAGCGTAGAAGGTTGAGGGGGGACTTGATAGAGGTTTTTAAAATTTTGAGAGGGACGGACAGAGTTGACGTGGGTAGGCTTTTCCCTTTGAGAGTGGGGAAGATTCCAACAAGGGGACATAGCTTCAGAATTGAGGGACAAAGGTTTAGGGGTAACATGAGGGGGAACTTCTTTACTCAGAGGGTTGTGGCTGTATGGAATGGGCTTCCGGTGGAAGTGGTGGAGGCTGGCTCGATTTTATTATTTAAGAGTAAATTGGATAGGTATATGGATAGGAGGGGATTGGAGGGTTATGGTCTGAGTGCAGGTAGATGAGACTAGGTCAGGGAGAATGGTCGGCGTGGACTGGTAGGGCCGGACAGGCCTGTTTCCATGCTGTAGTTGTTATATGTATGTTAGCATGAAGTTTGGATTATATGCATCTGATCTGGGCTAGTTCCTCCCCATTGTTCCAGTCTGGGTTTCTGCCAACTGAAACATAGGACACGCCAAATTGTCATGGTAGGTCAACCTGTAAAGATAACAAGTGATGGAGTTTTATGTGCTCCATTCACACCCATTTCTTCCCCTCATTTTCTTTTTCAAGATTTGCCTTGGGTTTGTTTCAAATCTGGCTTCAAACAGATGTAAAGAAAATCTCAGTTTAATATTTGTGTTACTTTGATAAGGGTGGTGCATAAAGAGTTAGTGCAGCCCCTGGTGACACAGCTAGGAATCTAGCAATTTAGTTGGGATTTCTACTAGTGCAGAAAGTGTATCAAGCTGGAAAGGGTATGGAGAAGACTTACGAGGTTGTGGCCAGGACTAGAGGGTCTGAGCTATAGGCAGAGGTTGAGTAGGTTGAGACTCTATTCCTTGGAGCGCAGGAGGATGAGGGGTGATCTTATTGAGGTGTACAAGATCATGAGAGGATTAGATCGGGCAGATGCACAGAGTCTCTTGTCCAGAGTAGGTGAATCGAGGACCAGAAGACACAGGCTTAAGGTGAAGGGGAAAAGATTTAATAGGAATCTGAGGGGTAACCATTTCACACAAAGGGTGGTGGATGTTTGGAACAAGCTGCCAGAGGAGGTAGTTGAGGCAGGGACAATCCCAACTTTTAAGAAACAGTTAGACAGGTACATGGATGGGACAGGTTTGGAGGGATATGGACCAAATGCTGGCAGATGGGACTTGTGTAGCTGGGACATGTAGGCCAGTGTGGGCATGTTGGGCCGGAGGGCCTGGTTCCACACTATAACTCTCTTTAACTCTATGACAGAAGTTATAATTTTTTTCGGCCTTCTATGACACTCACTTAAACCGGTAAGAGTTCACCTCATAAAAAAAATGGGAAAAAATAACCTGGGTTGTGGATGTCGCCAAACCAATGTTTATTTTATTTTATTTTATTTTTGTCACATGGACTGAGGTATAGTGGAAAGCTTTTGTTGGTGTGCTATCCAGTCAGGAGGAAGACTATACATGAATACAATCAAGTATCAAGTATTAAGATTGTGCACGATACAATCACAGTGCACAGATAAAGGATAATGGGTGCAATATTTAGTGCAAAACATAACATTGAAGTTCGATAAAGTCCGATTAAAGAAATGTATAGGAAAGGCAGGAGAATGGGGTTCAGAGGGTGAGATAGATCAGCCATGATTGAATGGCAGAGTAGACTTGATGGGCCGAATGGCCTAATTCTACTCCTATTCCTTATGACCCTATGATCTGCAGTTCCTTTCGAAATATATTTAGTCATGTTAGTTGAAAATACTGGAAGTTTTCTTGCTTTTCTGTGAATAATCTTTATTTTAGTTTCGAGATGCGACATGGAAACAGACCCTTCAGCCCAACGGTTCCTTGCCG
Source organism: Rhinoraja longicauda (assembly GCF_053455715.1). Classification (NCBI taxonomy): domain Eukaryota; kingdom Metazoa; phylum Chordata; class Chondrichthyes; order Rajiformes; family Arhynchobatidae; genus Rhinoraja; species Rhinoraja longicauda. The sequence continues at coordinate 15,115,603 of NC_135956.1, read as the reverse complement.
ACCAGCGATCACCCCGTATGCTGGCACTATCCTACACACGAGGGACAATTTACAGCTGTGCCACGTTACCACCAAGTCTGAAGACTGAAGAGGGGACCCAACTCACAAAATCACCTCTCCATGTTCTCCAGAGATGCTGCCTGACCCGCTGAGGTACTCCAGCACTTTGTGACCTACTGTGTAAACCAGCATCTGCAGTTCCTTGTTTCTACTACGCTCTTAGACAATATTTTAATGATCTCTCTCAATTGGCATTTTAGAGATCAGTCTCGCTGGAATGACAACTAATTCAATCCAACTTAATCTTTTCATGATTAGATATCAAACATTGGAATGGAAGTAAATTAATTCCACTTATGCTGTTAGCAGATCAGATGAAAACTATCTGTAACAATGCAATGAGGATTTATGCTGTTATGCATGTAAGCAAATCAATATCCACCACCAGGACCTGCAGTCAACCATACAATTAAAATTAGTTTTGGTTCACTGGGTGGCCTGTGCGTTCCTATTGTTCCATTGAATGTGACCTTGAAACACGGTGGGTTTTAAAAGCTGAGTGAGATAGTTGCACAATTCGAGCTGCACGGTGGTGCAGCGGTAGAGTTGCTGCCTTACAGCGCCAGAGACCCAGGTTCGATCCTGACTACGGGTACTGTCTGTATGGAGTTTGTACGTTCTTCCCATGACCTGCGTGGGTTTTCCCCAGGAGCTCCAGTTTCCTCCCACACTCCAAAGACGTACAAGTTTGTAGGTTAATTGGCTTTGGTAAAAATCGGAAATTGTCCCTAGTGTGTATAGGAAAGTGTGCGGGGAGTGCTGGTTGGCGTGGACTCGGTGAACCGAAGGGTCTGTTTCCGCGTTGTATCTCTAAATTAAACTAAACTAAATTCCTCAAAGGCAATCAAGAAAGTAGTGCAATTGTTGCGCTGTATTTGATGATTATTGGTAAAAAGAAATCAGAGAATAACGTCCTCAGATGCTTTTGAAAAATACCTTAGAACTTATAACATAGAACTCAGAACATAGAACAGTACAGCACAGGAATGGGCCCTTTAGCCCACAATGTTACAATTTAGTTTATTATCATGTGTACTGATGTACAGTGAAAAGCTTTTGTTGCGTGTTAACCAGTCATCATAAAAAAAGACAATAAATGATTACAATCGAGCCATTAACAGTGTCTAGATGCATGATACGGGAATAACGTTTAGTTCAAGGTAAAGCTAGTAAAGTACGATCAAAGATAATCCAAGGGTCATCAATGAGGTAGATAGTAGTTCAGAACAGCTCTCTAGTTGTAATCTAGTTATTTGTGCAAAAAATGATGCTGTTAAACTGATCTCATCTGCCTGCCCCTGATTTATATCCCTGTATTCCCTGCACTTCCACGTGCTTATCTAAAAGCCTCTTAAGCACAACTATCGTATCTACCTTCACCACCACCACTGGCAATGCGTTCCAAGTCCCCACCACTCTCTGTGTAAAAATCTTGCCCAACACATCTCCACTAAGCTTTAGTTTAGTTTAGTTTAGTTTAGTTTAGTTTAGAGATACAGCGTGGAAACAGGCCCTTTTGGCCCATTGGGTCCGCGCCGACCAGCGATCCCTGCACATTAACACTATCCTATACCCACCAGGGACAATTCTTACATTTATTAACCTACAAACCTGTACATCTTTGAGGTGTGGGAGGAAACTGAAAATCTCGGGGAAAACCCACGCAGGTCGCGGGGAGAACGTACAAACTCCGTACAGACAGTGCCCGTAGTCGGGATGGAACCCGGGTCTCCGGCGCTGCATTCGCTGTAAGGCAGCAACTCTACCGCTGCGCCACCATGCCGTCTTTTCTCCCACTCACCTGATTACTACGCCCTCTAGTGTTGGACATTTCCATCCTGGGAAACCTTGAATGTCTACCCTAACTATGTCTCTCATAATTTTATATAATTCTATCAAGTCTCCCCTCAACCTCTGACGTTCCAGAAAAAAACCAATCCAAGTTTATCCAACCTCTCCTTGTAGCTGAAACCCTCTAATCCAGCAGCATTCCGGTAAACCTAAGATAGACACAAAAAGCTGGAGTAACTCAGCGGGACAGGCAGCATCTCTGGAGAGAAGGAATGGGTGACATTCCAATAGACAATAGACAATAGGTGCAGGAGGAGGCCATTCGGCCCTTCGAGCCAGCACTGCCATTCAATGTGATCATGGCTGACCATTCTCAATCAGTACCCCATTCCTGCCTTCTCCCCATACCCCCTGACTCCGCTATCCTTAAGAGCTCTATCTAGCTCTCTCTTGAATGCATTCAGAGAATTGGCCTCCACTGCCTTCTGAGGCAGAGAATTCCACAGATTCACAACTCTCTGACTGAAAAAGTTTTTCCTCATCTCAGTTCTAAATGGCCTACCCCTTATTCTTAAACTGTGGCCCCTGGTTCTGGACTCCCCCAACATTGGGAACATGTTTCCTGCCTCTAACGTGTCCAACCCCTTAATAATCTTATACATTTCGATAAGATCTCCTCTCATCCTTCTAAATTCCAGTGTATACAAGCCTAGTCGCTCCAGTCTTTCAACATATGAAAGTCCCACCATTCCGGGAATTAACCTAGTAAACCTACGCTGCACGCCCTCCATAGCAAGAATATCCTTCCTCAAATTTGGAGACCAAAATTGTACCGCGTCGAGACCCTTCTTCCAGGTCTACACCCTCCTCTACACCCTCTCCAAAGCCTCCACATCCTTTCTGTAACGGGGTGACGGGAACTGCATAAAATACAACAAGTAAATTGAATCCCTCAATATTGATTTATTCTTCCTTTTAGAAAATATAATTCAATCCAGTTTGAATGTCATTTTATGTGTCTTACTTTATCTCATTTACAATATTTTGCAGATACTTTTTAACAATGAGGGAGTAATTTTGTCTAAATCATATGCACCCACAAATCCCCAGGGGTTTTAATCCACTTAACTCTACGCCAACATAGATCAGCAGTCAAGTCAAATCAAGTTTATTGTCATGTGCATATAGACAATAGACAATAGACAATAGACAATAGGTGCAGGCGGAGGCCATCCGGCCCTTCCAGCCAGCACCGCCATTCACCGTGATCATGGCTGATCATCCACAATCAGTACCCCGTTCCTGCCTTCTCCCCATATCCCTTGACTCCGCTATCACTAAGAGCTCTATCTAACTCTCTCTTGAAAGCATCCAGAGAATTGGCCTCCACTGCCTTCTGAGGCAGACAATTCCATAGCTTCACAACTCTCTGAGTGAACAAGTTTTTCCTCATCTCCGTTCAAAGTGGCGCACCCCTAAACTGCGGCCCCTGGTTCTGGACTCCCCCAACATTGGGAACATAGATTCAGACAAACACACATCTCTATCGCCATTCTGTCTGAGAGGAGGCGAGGGGGGATGGAATGGGCGAGAGCAGAACTGCGGGAAATGGTGGGGACATTGGTGAAGGGGAGGGGGGGGGAACTATGCTTACTGAAGAAAGAGGTTGTCTCGACAAATAATGGAATGGAAAGCCTCATCTTGAGAGGATTTGCAGCAGGTACAGCGATACCGCAAGTGATGGATGGCGTCGTTGCAAGGGGCAGGATTGGAAGAGGTGCAGTTAATGTAGCTCTGGGCGTCAGAGGGTTTTGCAGCAACAGGGAGCTCAGTAGTGTCTAGGACTCGAGGGTATTAGCTACAAGGAGAGTTTGGACAAACTTGGGCTGTTTTCTCTGGCGCATCAGAAACTGAGGGGAAAAAACGGTAGACTTTTATAAAATGGAGTCATACATAGGATACATACAGTCAGAATCTTTTGCCCAGAGTGAAAATGTCAAAAGCATAGGGCACAGCTTTAAGATGAGAGGGAGAAAGTTTAAAGGAGTTGTGCAGGGCAAGATTTTTTACACGTTTTTGGGTGCCTGGAATGCATTGACAGGGGTGTTGTAAAAGCAGGTACATTAGTGGCATTTCAGATGCTTTTAGATGGGCATATGAATGTGGATGGATATGGCAGAATGCTTAGTTTAGTTTAGAGATACAGTGTGGAGACAGGCCCTTCAGCCCACAGAGTCTGCTCCAAACAGCGATCGCCACACATTAACACTACCCTACACACACTAGGAACAATTTTGCATTTATAACCAAGCCAGTTAACCTACAAACCTCTACGTCTTTGGAGTGTGGGAGGAAACCGAAAATATCGGAGAAAACCCACGCAGGTCACGGGGAAAACGTACAAACTCCATACAGACGGCACCTGTAGTCGGGACTAAACCCGGGTCTCTCCCGCTGTAAGGCAGCAACTCCACCGCTACGCCACTGTGCTTTTGCCATCATTTTCTCCTGCCTTCTCCCCATAACCTCTGACACCTCTACATTCTTACATTCATAAAAATGTAAGATATGTAGAACAAAATTCTTTTTGCCCAAAAATACCCTTTCCAAAGTAAAAGGTATTAAGACTGAATGACACAGTGGTGCAACTGGCAGAGCGGCCGCCTCACAGTGCCAGAGACGAGGGTTCGATTCTAACCTAGGGTACAGTCTCGATGGAGTTGGCACGAGTGGGTTTCCTCTGGTTGATCCAGATTCCTCCCACATCCCAAAGACGTGCAGGTTTGTAGGTTAATTGGCCCCGGTAAATTGCCCCCAGTGTGCAAGGAGTGGATACGAAAGTGGGACAACATAGAACTAGTGTGAACGGGTGATTAGCGGTCTCGGGGGGCTGAAGGACCTATTTTCATACAGTATCTCTAAAATATATATTTATTTATTTTTAAATTTAAATTGGTGTGAATGGGAAACCCCGAAGGTTGGCATGGACTCGATGAGCCGAAGGACCTGTTTCCAAGCTGTATCTCTAAAATAAAAAAATTAAAAATCGAAAAACTAGTGTGAACGGGTGATCAATGATCAGCGTGGACTCAGTTAGCAGAAGGGCTTGTTCCCATGCTGTAAGTTTCGATCAATGTAACATTGAAAGCTGTATGACTCAATATTAAAGAGACGTCTGCCTCTTTACACAGCAGCGTAGGAAGCAGACTGTGTCAGACTGCCTCAAGCTCTTTTGATCAGCTGATGTCACTTTGATACACGAGCTGCAGGGAGCCGAGAGAGACAAGCAATATTAAAGAGATGTCTGCCTCATGGACTGATTGAAAAACCTGTGAGAATGATTGCAGTTCAATCGGCCCTGGGTTTGCTCACATATTCTGTGTGGTCATAGACGAATCATAGAGTCATACAGCCTGGATGCAGGCCCTTCGGCCCACTGAGTCCATGCTTACCTTCAATCACTCATTCACATTAACTTCATTTTATTCTCCCCACATTCATGTTCATAAGTTCTAGGACAAAATTCGGCCATTCAACCCATCAGGTTTATTCCATCATGGCTGATTTATCTTTCCCTCTCAACCTCATTCTCCTGCCTTCTCCCCTATAACCCCTGAAGCTCCCTCCCTAACAGCACCTGTAGAGATGCTCCTTTACAGCATCTGAGACCCTGGTTCGATCTTGACTATGAGTGCTGTTTGTACCTTCTCCCCGTGACCATGTGTGTTTTCCCTGGGTGCTCCGGTTTCCTCCCACACTCCAAAGACGGAAAGGTTTGGAGGTTAATTGGCATGTAAAAATTGAAAATAGTCCCCAGTGTGTGTAGGATAGTATTGGTGGATGGTGTGACCACTGGTCGGCGTGGACTTGATGGTCCGAAGGGCCTGTTTCCGTGCTGTATCTCTGAACTAAACAGCATCTGCACCTCAATGACCTGCAGAGGTTCAAGCGGGCAGCTTGCTACTATCTTCTCAAGAACAAACAGGGATGGGCAATTAAATGCTGGCTCAGCTTACGAAGCCCACATCTCTTGATTGAACATGAAAATGTTACTTAACCAACCTGTTACAAAATCTGCTGTGCTCTCTTTATAAACAAACCTTGTTGTGCTGTGGCAAGTAAGGATTTCACATATCGGTAAAATACTCCTGATGCTTGACTCTTGACAAATTACCATGCAGCATCCAAGAATAGAAAGTAAAGTACTTCAAAAGCATTGCCAGTGGATAGATGTTTCATCCATGCATTCAATCATCATCTGGTGTCCGAAGATAGACACAAAAAGAAGGGTCTCGACCCGAAACATCACCCATTCCTTTCTCTCCAGAGATGCTGCCTGTTCTGCTGAGTTACTCCAGCTTTTTGTGTCCATCTTTGGTTTAAGCCAGCATCTGCAGTTCCTTCTTGCACATATCATCTGGTGTCTGATGCTGTGAACAATCTTAATTTTCTTTCTCTCTTTGCTTTGTTCACTGATATTATACAATGTGATATTTCTTCACCTCCCTTTTATCTTTTTGCCATGACCCACAACCTCAATTACCTTTGTAGATAAAGGGACTGACTCTGGGATAGGCACAAAACTCAGCGGGACAGGCAGCGCCTCTGGATAGAAGGAATGGATGACTTTTCGGGTCGAGACCCTTCTTCAGACTCAAAGGAGTCTGAAGAAGGGGTCTCGACCCGGAACGTCACCCATTCCTTTTCTCTAGTGACGCTGCCTGTCCCGCTGAGTTTCTCTAGCATTTTGTGTCTATCTTCAGTGTAAACCAGCATCTGCAGTTCCCATCTACACAACTGAGCCTGGGGTCAGGTAGTATGTATGCCACTTTACCAGGCTAGATTACAACCATTGCACACCACAGGGGTATAACTGCACTTACTCTATCCAATAAACATTTACCATTGGTCAAGGTTTTTTTCTGGGTACCGGCTGACATCCGATTTGTACACACCTGGTGCAGGAACCACTCTAGCCTGCTTGTATTCTGTCTACCTTCACAAAGGAGACAAAACTCAGAACATGATGCCAATGGAAACTAATCTCTTCTGCCTGCACGTGATCTATATCTCTTCAATCCCTGTATATGCAGCCTAAAAGCCTCTTAAACGCCACTATCGTATCTGCCTCCACCAACACCCCTGGCAGCACATTCCAGGCACCCACCACCCTCTGTGTAAGAGCCACACATCTCGTTTAAACTTTGCCCCTCTCACTTTACAGTTATGCCCCCTCGCCTTTGACATCACCACCCTGGGAAAATGTTTCTGACTGTCTGCCCTATCTACGCCTCTCATAATTTTATATACTTCTATCAGGTCTCCTCTCAACCTCTAGTGCTCCAGAGAAAACAATCATAGAAAAGTAGAAACAGAAAATAGGTGCAGGATTAGGTCATTCGGCCCTTCGAGCCAACACCGCCTTTCAACATGATCATGGCTGGCCATCCAAAATCAGTACCCCGTTCCTGCTTTCTCCCCATATCCCTTGATTCCGTTAGCCTTAAGAGCTATATCTAACTCTCTCTTGGAAACATCCAGTGAATTGGCCTCCACTGCCTTTCTGTGGCAGAGAATTCCACAGATTCACAACTCTCTCAGTGAAAAGGTTTTTCCTCGTCTCAGTCCTAAATGGCCAACCTCTTATTCTTAAACTGTGACCCCTGGTTCTGGACTCCCCCAACATCGGGAACATTTTTCCTGCCTCTAGCCTGTCCAATCCCTTAAGAATTTCATAAGTTTCCAAGTCTGTAACATTATGGTACATTCCTCTGTAATCAGAGGGATACACAATCACTGCATTTATACAAGTGCCGGAAGTACATTTCAAAACCAATATACTTCTGCATATATCTCACTCGATACATATTTTCTGGAGTTCAATTGCTCTGCCCAATCAAAATTATTTTTAAGAGTTCAGATGTAAATTATTCATCTGCACAATAAATATAAATACTCTTTTTTTTGAACAAGGATCAAATTAAAATGGTACTTTGGGATTATCAATGTTTAACTTTTTTGAATATTTTTCTCCTCATCAAGCTATCTTTACAGGAGACATTTACTACAAGATAGTGCAACTGATTTAGTTTAGTTTAGTTTATTATTGTCACGTGTATCGAGGTACAGTGAAAAACTTTTGTTTGTGTGCTATCCAGACATAGAAAATACTTTACATTAATACAATCAAACCATCCACCGTGCACTTATAAAGGATAAAGGGTAGACCATTCAGTGCAAGAAATAACATTGAGGTCCAGTAAAGTCCGATTAAACACAGTTTGAAGGTCTCCAATATAAATGCACTTTTTTTTAAGAACAAGGATCAAATTAAAATGTGTAAGAAGGAACTGCAGATGCTGTTTAAACCAAAGATAGATGCACAAAACTGGAATAACTCAGCAGCACAGGCAGCATCTCTGAAGAGAAGGAATGGGTGACGTTTCGGGTCGAGACTCTTCTTCAAATTAAAATGGTACTTGGGATTTTCAGTGTTTTTTTTAATTTCTTTCATCGAAACAAATAGGTGCAGGAGTAAGCCATTTGGCCCTTCAAGACAGCACGCCATTCAATATGTTCATGGCTGATCATATAAAATTAGTACCCCGCTCCTGCTTTTTCCCCATATCCGTTGATTCCTTTAGCCCTAAGAGCTAATTCTTTTTATCAAGCTATTTTTACAGGAGACATTTACTGCAAAGATAATGTAAATGGGTGACTAAATGAACAAGGGGCCACAGTTTAAGAATAAGGGGTAGGCCATTTAGAATTGAGACGAGGAAAATCTTTTTCAGTCAGAGAGTTGTGAATCTGTGGAATTCTCTGGCTCAGAAGGCAGTGGAGGCCAATTCTCTGTAGGCATTTAAGAGAGAGCTAGATAGAGCTCTTAAGGATAGCAGAGTCAGGGGGTATGGGGAGAAGGCAGGAACGGGGTACTGATTGAGAATGATCAGCCATGATTACATTGAATGGTGGTGCTGGCTCGAAGGGCCGAATGGCCTCCTCCTGCACCTATTTATTGTCTATTGTCTTTTGTAAAGAAGGGTCTCAACCCAAAACGTCACCCACTCCTTCTCTCCAGAGATGCTGCCTGTCCCACTGAGTTACTCCAGCATTTTGTGCCTATCTACGGTTTAAACCAGCATCTGCAGTTCCTTCCAACACATTTCGTCCTACTAATTTAGTTTAGTTTTGGACAGTTTAGTTTAATTTATTGTCACGTGCACCGAGTTACAGTGAAAAGCTTTTGTTGCGTGCTCACCAGTCAGCAGAAAGACAATACATGGTTACAATCGAGCCATTCACAGCGTACAGGTACATGATGAAGGGAATAATGTGAATAACGTTTAGTTCAAGATGAAGCTAGTAAAGTCCGATCAAAGTCAGTCTGAGGGTCTGCAATGAGATACATAGTCGCTCAGCACTGCACTCTAGTTGTGGTAGGCTGGTTCAGTTGCCTGATTAACAGCTGAGAGGAAACTGTCCCTGTTTATTAAGACCTGTGTGAGTTATAAATATTAACAAAGGGAAATAGTTATCATATCCCCTTGCTGTGTACAGGATATTTTGTGTACCACAGAAATTCAATTTAAAAATACATCTATTATTAATTTTACAACTGCGTAGACCATCTCAGTTTGCAGCCGACACAGGAGATAGAATGAAAACAAAAGCCTATCTTTAGATTGCAGCATAGTGCTTTATTGTGTGTGCATCATTAACTGGGATGAATATAAACCAAACAATTTACATTTTGTCGTCAGGGGGGCTTGAAAGACATTTCCTGGACTGGAAAGATTGTTTAGTTTTTTTTGTTGTTATTCTGAACTGGTAGCGACACGAGTCCTGCCTCAACGGTTGTCTGTTTTGGTCATTGTCGTATCTCTTGGCCTCGACAGACTGCTCACAGGCTCATGACCTACTTGTGTGCTGCGTCGGTTTTCTACGATGCATTGTCTATGTACGTGACTGCACGTTTGTCATGTCCGAGATCTGCCTCTCGGAAAAATACCCCAGGGAAAATTAATTCTCGGCAGAGAAAAGCTTCATTAATTAGGGTTCAATTCTTTGCTTTTTCCATTCATTGAAGAGCATTCAGATGTCAATATTAATATTCATGATCTATTTCCTGACACAACATCTAATGTGTGTTCGAGAGAGAGAAGCCGGTTGTATGTAGTTACATTAATTGGGTAATGTCCTTCCCTCTTTATAAGACGGGGATGCTCACTGAATATCCCACAATAGTCTGTTCTAATTACAATTCTTTGCACAATGGGAAGGACACAAAGTGCTGGAGTAACTCAGTGGGTCAGGCAGAATCCCTGGAGAACAAGGATGGGTGATGTTTCGGGTCAGGACCCGACCCAAATTGTCACCCATACGTGTTCTCCAGAGATGCTGTCTGACCCGCTGAGTTACTCCAGCACTTTGTGCCCTTTTGTGTAAATCAGCATCTGCAGTTCCTTGTTTCTATATTCTTTACATAACAGTGTACAGTTAAAGCATAAAGGGTACAACTTTTGTCATTCTCTCTCTTCTCAATCACTCTCTTTGTCTCAGTCTATCTTTCTCTCTCTCTTTCTCTCTCTCTCTCTCTCTTTTCCTTTCTCCCTCTCTCTCCTTCTCTCTCTCTCTCTCTCTCTCTCTCTCTCTCTCTCTCTCTCTCTCTCTCTCTCTCTCTCTCTCTCTCTCTCTCTCTCTCTCTCTCTCTCTCTCTCCTTTCCTCCCTCTAACCCTCACCCTCCCCTCCCTCTCTCTCCATCTCCCCTTCTCTCTCTCCCCCTCTCTCTCTCCCTCTCTCTCCCTCTCTCCCCTTCTCTCCCTCTCTCCCCCTCTCTCTCCCTCTCTCTTTCTCTTCAAGCTACCAACCACATGATGTTGTCATTTATTCACAAAATGCTGGAGTAACTCAGCAGGTCAGGCAGCATCTCGGGAGAGAAGGAATGGGTGACGTTTCTAAGGTAAAAAGACGTACCTTTAGAAAGGAGATGATGAGCAATTTCTTTAGTCAGAGGGTGGAAAATCTGTGGAATTCATTGCCACAGATGGCTTTGGAAGCCTAGTAAATGAATATTTTTAAGGCAGAGATAGACAGGCTCTTGATCGGCAAGGTTGTCAGGGGTTATGGGGAGAAGGCAGGGGAATGGGGTTGAGAGGGAAAGGTAGGTCAACCATGATTGAATAGCGGAGTAGACTTGATAGGCCGAATGGCCTAATTCTGTTCCTATGACTTATGAATTTATGCACATAGACAAGAAAACAGTACAGCACAGGAACAGGCCCTTTGGCCCAGAACATCTGTGCCGAACATGATACCATGGCAAATTAATCTTATCTGCCTGCACATAATCCATACCACTCAATTCTCTGCATATCCAGAATGTAGAAACAAGATGCTGATTTGCCAGAAAGGACACAAAGTGCTGGAGTAACTCAGCAGATCAGGCACCATCTCTGGAGAAAATGGACAGGTGATGATTCGGACCACACCTGTCCATGTTCTCCCGAGATGCGCCTGACCCGTTGAGTTACTCCAGCACTTTGTGTCCTCTCTGCATATCCATGTACCTATCTAAAAAAGTATCTTCAATACTTCTCTAGTATCTGCCTCCACCACCACCAAAGATACTAGAGGAACAAGATAGACCACTCGACCCTAAAAACCGTAGTATGTCATGGCGCCATTTTAATAGGCAGAAACTTGCAGAAACATTTAAAAAGAAAAATAACAAAAATCTGTGAATTGATAGATGACATATATTCTGCATTTTAATGGTTTCATCACACATACTGTTCCCCCAAAACACTGATTACATTGAGAGAGGCGTAACGGACGGCGGGTTTTGTCTACTAAAATGGCACCTTTGCGTACTACACTACAATATAGGCGATTTAAATGGAGTGGTCCATCTTGTTCCTCTAGTATCTTTGACCACCACCCCTGACAGCACATTCCAGGTACTCACCACCCCCTGTGTAAAAAAACTTGTCACGCACATCTCCTTTAAACTGGTTCCGACTAGGCCAAGAGGTTTAAGAAAAACAAAGCTTATCAATGAGATCCGGAGATCTTGGGCAATGCGCCATGATGTAGAGGAAAAGATTGTCACGTGAAAGCAAAAACAAAGGTTCTGGCAGCCCGGCAGTCTGGATAAAGCGAAGATTCCACAGAAGTCGAGATACTGTTCTGGGAGATCACATTGATCTTCACTGTTGAAGTGTCATGAGTCAACTACAAGGTCAGATGGGAAGTGTTTTGTTTGGTTTAGAGATGCAGCGTGGAAACGGGCCCTTTGGCTCACCGAGACCGTGCCGACCAGCGATCACCCATACATTAGTTCTATCCCACACAAAGGGCAGCATGGTGGCGCAGCAGTAGAGTTGCTACCGTGCAGCACCAGAGACCCGGGTTCGATCCTGACAATGGATACTTGTCCATACGGAGTATGTATGTTCTTCTCATGACCTGCGCGGGTTTTCTCCTGGATCTCTGGTTTCCTCCCGCACTCCAAATAATTTACAGGTTTGTAGGCTAATTGGCTTGGTATAAATGTAAATTGTTCCTTGTGTGTGTAGGATAGTGTTGGTGTGCGGGGATCGCTGGTCGATGTGGATTCGATGGGCCGAAGGGCCTGTGCCCGCGCCGTAACTCTAAACTAAACTAAACTAAACTAAACACTAGGGACAATTTACAGAAGCCAATTAACCTCCAAACCTGCATGTCTTTGGAGTGTAGGAGGAAACCAGAGCACCTGGGGAAAACCCTTGTGGTCACAGGAAGAATGTATAAACTCTGTTCAGACAGCACCCGTAGTCAGGATCGAACCTGGGTCGCTGGCGCTGTAAGGCAGCAACTCTACCATTGTGTCACCGTGCCACTGTGAGATGGAGTGGGATGGAGATTTAACGTGACATGCAACTGGAAGATCGTGATAACTGTTGTAATATATAAGACAAGGGGGATGTTGTGATATTGCTGGGACTACTTTGTGTATCCAAGGACTACTTTGTATGCCTGTGTATATAAGTGATTGGTGTGATTAGGCGGCCACTCTGGATCCAGGCGGCCTTGGAATAAACAGCCTGGAGTTAAACTCCACCATGATAACATCATAAACATGTGTACTCGTGGTCCTTCCAGAGTCACAACAAAGGTACAACAAGTACCGGACCACGAAGTACAACAATAACTATTGCAGACTAAATGGAGGTGTTTTCCAGTGTCACCACTCAATTTGTATGAGGTTTCCTCAATGCAGACGAGTCATAGCCATACGGCATGGAAACAGGCCCTTTGGCCCATCCTTCCTCTGCCGATCATAATGTGCACCTATAATAGTCCCACCTTGCGTTTAGCCCATATCCCTCACAAAGTTTCCCATCCATATACCTGTCCAAGTGACTTTTAAATGCTCTCATAGTACTTAACTACCTCCTCCAGCAGCTCATTCCATAGACCCACCACTCCCTGAGTGAAAATGTTGCCGCTCAGGTTCCTATTAAATCTTGCCCCTACAACCTTAAACCTATGCCCTCTGGTTTTTGATTACCCTACTCTGGGTGAAAGACTGAATGTGCATTCACCCTATCCAGTCCCCACATGATTTTATACATAAGAGACCATTTCATGATCATTGAATACTCTGAACTAAGAGAAGTGCATGTGAGTTAGTGATCCACCTGCCAGGATTGGTAAACACAAAATGATAGGCACAAAATGCTGGAGGAACTCAGCAGGACAGGCAGCATCTCTGGAGAGACGAAATGGGTGATATTTTGGATCGAGACCCTTCTTCAGACTGAGCGTCAGAGGAGACAGACTAGAAGGGAAGAGCTGAAAGGTCAATTTTAGCTTAGCTTAGTTTAGAGATACAGCATGAAAACAGGCCTTTCGGCCCACTGAGTCCATACCGATCATCAATCGCCCATTCTCACTAGTTCTAGACTTTCTCACCCACTCCGTGCACACTAGGGGCAATTTACAAAGGCTAATTAACCTACAAACTCGCACGTCTTTACGATGTGGAAAGAAACCGGAGCAGTGGTTTCTCATGCTGTCACCGGGAGAACATACAAACTCCACACAAACAGCACTCGAGGTCAGGATTGAACCCGGTCTCTGGTGCTGTGAGGCAGCAGCTTTACCAGCTGCGCCACCATGCCGCCCTTTAAAAAATGGATTCATATGGCTTCTAATATACTATGTGGTGTCAGGGATTATGGGGAGAAGGCAGCAGAATGGGGTTAGGAGGGAGAGATAGATCAGCCATGATTGAATGGTGGCGCAGAATTGATGGGCCGAATGGCCTAATTCTGCTCCTCTCACATGAACTGTTGCAGCTGCAGAAATTTATTCCATTGTATATTTTAAAAATCCTTTGAGATGAAAACATGATGATAATGCTGGAAACAGTCAATACATCCATCAGCATCAGCGAAGATATCTTCGTAATCGCCTTGTTATGAAGCATTTTAAAAAGGAAAAGGGAGGAATGAGGAAGGCAGGGCAAGAATTTAAAAAAAATAAAAAAAACTTATCTAAGAGATCCTGAGACCATGGGGCTGGTTCCATGAAGGAGATGTGAAGATAGTTGTAAATGAAAGCAAAAACAAAGGTTCCAGCATTCTGGATAAAAAGTAAAAAAACAAGTAGGCATTAAATCCACAGAATAGCCACCACTGACTTTTCTGTCCTAGACCTCCTCCGTGGTCAGAGTGAGGCCAAACGCAAATTGGAGGAACAGCATCTCATATTTCACTTGGGCAGCTTAAACCCCAGTGGTATTAATATTGATTTTTAGTTTAGTTTAGTTTAAGTTAGAGATACAGCGCGGAAACAGGCCCTTCGGTCCACCGAGTCCGCACTTACAATATCCTACCCGCACACTAGGGACAATTTACATTTATACCAAGCCAATTAACCTACAAACCTGTACGTCTTTTGAGTGTGGGAGGAAGCCGAAGTTCTCGGAGAAAGCCCACGCGGTCACGGGGAGAACGTACAAACATACAAACTCCGTACAGACAGCACCCGTAGTTCGGATCAAACCCGAGTCTCTGGCGCTGAGGCAGCAACTCTACCACTGCGCCACCATGCCACCCTTCTGTCTTCTGTGTCGCCCTTTTTCTATAACGTCAAGTAACCCTTGCATTCCCCATCTCTCTCCATCCCTCCCCCACCCAAGTCATACCAGCTTCATAGAAATATAGAAACATAGAAAATAGGTGCGGGAGTAGGCCGTTCAGCCCTTCGATCATTGTCAATATGATTATGGCTGATCATCCATAATCAGTACCCCATTTCTGCTTTTTCCCCATATCCCTGGATTCCTTTAGCCCTAAGATGTCAAAGTCGTTTTGTTGAGCCTCATTGTCTGTATCTCGTTCTCACCTAGCCCAAAGCTAACAATGGCCTGTCTCCTTTATCATCGCTACTTTTTTGCATATCGTTCATTCATTTGTTCTAAATCTCTCTACATCACCGTCTATATCTCTTGTTTTCCTTTCCCCTGACTCTCAGTATGAAGAAAACGTCGCCTATTCCTTTTCTCCAGAGATGCTGACTGAGTTACACCATGTTTTTGTGTCCATCTTTCTGGATTCGAATAATACATATATTCTGGGCAAATCTGAATCATGACTTATGACTTTTTCTTCGTACATCACTGTATTTCTTCTTCGTGCATCATTTTTCCCAGGGCATCACCGGTGTGCCTTTTTTTCTCATGAATGTCCAATTCACTGTCCCTGACGGTGTGCCCACATTCCCAAAGGGTTTCGAAACCCGAGACCTTCTCTCCAGAGATACTGCTGCCTGTCCCGCTGAATTACTCCAGCATTTCGCGTCTACCTTCCCAAAGCTAAATCTTGCTCTCTGCGGAATTTTCCCTGTGTCGAAGGATAGAGAATAACCTACAACAGACAGCACTTTTATGGGATTATACAGGGTCCAAGTAACAAGGTCTAAAACCCGAGAGTACAATTGTGCTTCTTTATACTCAGGGCTTCTGCACAACATCACATTGCAGTAATTAACAAATTTCCAAGGGTTAATTGAAGAATGAGGTGATGTGCAAAATTAAATCAATGCAAGTTGCTGATGTACTACTTTAGTCTTTCAATATCGGCCATTTGAGAGATTTTTAATTGACTTTGTTGAATAAGCTCATTAAAATGATTTTCGTAACTCGGTTAGCACCTTGACAATTCTTTTAGTTTAGTTTAGTTTAGTTTAGTTTAGAGATACAGCGTGGAAACAGGCCCTTCGGCCCACCGGGTCCGCGCCGACCAGCGATCACTGCACATTAACACTATCCTACACCCACTCGGGACAATTTTTCTTTTACATTTACCAAGCCAATTAGCCTACAAACCTGTACGTCTTTGGAGTGTCGGAGGAAACCGAAGATCTCGGTGAAAACCCATGCAGGTCACGGGGAGAACGTACAAACTCCGTACAGACGGCACCCGTGGTCGGGATCGAACCCGGGTCTCCGGCGCTGCATTCGCTGTAAGGCAGCAACTCTACCGCTGTGCCACCGTGCCACCCTTATTCTTATTATTTTTATTATTCTTATTATTTTTATTATTCTTATCATTATTATTATTATACTGTATTGAAAACTTTGTGATCTATATTTAATTTTCACAACAATGTTAACTTTTAAGAACAGTTACATCAAGAAAACGGAAGGGAGAAATGAAAATTCAAAATATCCTCCAAGAATACTCCCCACTTTTCTTTATTCTTCAAATACGGTGGTGAGGCCGCATTTAGTGTATGGTGTTCAGTTTTGGGCACCATGTTATAGGAAATATGTTGTAAAGTTGGAAATGGTACAGAGAAGGTTTAGGATGTTACCAGGACTCGAGGTCTTGAGCTGCAGGGAGAGGTTGAGCAGGCTGGGACTCTATTTGTTGGAGGGCCAGAGGATGAGGGGGGATCTTAGAGAGGTGTATAAAATCATGAGAGGAATAGATCAGGTAGACGCACAGAGTTTCTTGCACAGACTAGGTGAATCGTGAACCAGAGGACATGGGTTTAAGGTGAGATACAGACTATCCCAACATTTAAGAAATAATTAGACAGGTACATGGATAGGACAGGTTTAGAGGGACATGGGCCAAACGCAGGCAAGTGGGACTAGTGTAGATGGGACATGTTTGTCGGTGTGGGCAATTTGGCCCAAAGGGCCTGTTTCTACGTCACATGTATGAATATACAGTATATGATCTATATTTGAAAATCTGTCATCCTTATGGCTCAGAATGTGAAATTATAAATACGAGAAGTTTTTATTTACAGGTCTAACAACCAGTGAGAATTTTTATTAGACAATTTAAATCTCTATTAAATATCCTGACTTTTTTCACCCCTGTCATCGAGCAAGTACTCCAAATTCATTTTTAAAAAGGACACAAAGTGCTGGAGAAACTCAGTGGGTCAGGCAGCGTCCCTGGAGGACAGGGATAGGAGGTTTTGGGTCGGAACCCTTCCTCAGACCGATTGCAATGGGGAGGGGGAAAACCGGAAGAGAGGTGATGAGGGAACAAAGCCTGACAAGGGATAGGTGGAAGATACACACAAAAGCCTGGAGTAATTCAGCGGGTCAGGCAACATCTCTGGAGAAAAGGGATAAGTGATGTTTTGGGTCGAGGCCCTTCTTCAGACTGAGAGTCTGGGGAAATGGACTGCTGCTGATGTACTATATTCTTTCAATGTCGGCCATCTGAGAGCCTGCCCCAGGGCAGTGGGATAGGAGACAGAGTCCCAATGCAAGGAGACAGAGGGCCATAACAGGAGGACAGAAGCAAAAGGTAGAAGGGAGATAAGAAGAACAAACCTGAAAGCTTTGTGCCTTAATGCGAGGAGCATTCATAATAAGGTGGATTAATTGAATGTGCAGCTAGTCATTAAGGAATATGATAATAGAAAATAGACAATAGACAATAGATGCAGGAGTAGGCCATTTGGCCCTTCGAGTCAGCACCGCTATTCAATGTGATCATGGCTCATCATCCACAATCAGTACCCCGTTCCTGCCTTCTCCCCATACCCCCTGACTCCGCTATCCTTAAGAGCTCTATCTAACTCTCTGTTGAAAGCATCCAGAGAATTGGCCTCCACTGCCTTCTGAGGCAGAGAATTCCACAGATTTACAACTCTCTGAGTGATATAGTTGGAATTACGGAGACTTGGCTCCAGGGTGACCAAGGCTGGGAGCTAAACATGCAAGGGTATTCAATATTCAGGAAGGATCGATGGAAAGGAAGAGGAGGTGGGGTGGCATTGCTGGTTAAAGAGGAGATTAATGCAATAGCAAGGAGAGGCATTAGCTTGGAAGCTGCAGAATTGGTATGGGTAGAACTGCGAAATAGCCAAGGGCAGAAAACGCTTGTTGGAGTTGTATGCAGATCAACAAGCAGCAGTAGGGAGGTTGGGGGTAGCATCAAGCAGGAAACTAGGGATGCGTGTAGCAAAGGTACAGCAATTATCATGGGTGACTTTAATCTATATTTAGATTGGGCCAACTAAACTGGTAACAGCACTGAGGAGGAGGATTTCCTGGAATGTATATGGGATGGTTTTATAAACCAATATGTAGAAGAACCAACTAGAGGGCAGGCCATCCTAGACTGGGTATTGTGTAATGAGGAAGGATTAGTCAGCGATCTTGTTAAGTAGAGCCCCTTGGGCAACAGTGACCATAATATGGTGGAATTCTGCATTAGGGTGGAGAGTGTTTTTAATTCCCTCCCCCACGCTAGTCATTGTACTAGTTTAACTGTAGTCTAGTTGAGTTCCTCTGTTTACTCGTTGTCACCTATCCCACAGCCAATAATGGCCTATCGTGTGCCCCACATTTCCTTGATTATCGTTGCTTTTCGCATATCTTCCATTCATTTCCAAATATCGTCTATTTCTCTCGATCCTCTTTCCCCTGACTCTCAGTCTCGACTGATTAGTATGGGTGTCAGATGTTATGGGGGGGAAGGCAGGAGAATGGGGTTAGGAGGGAGAGATAGATCAGCCATGATTGAAGGGCGGAGTAGACTTGATGGGCTGAATGGCCAAATTCTGCTCCTATCACCTATTCCTTTTCTCCAGAGATGCTGCCTGGCCCGCTGAGTTACTCCAGCATTTTGGGTTTGTCTTCAGTTTAAACCAGCGTCTGCAGTTCCTTCCTACACAAGTGATAGGCGGATACAGGTGAAGGGGGTTTGATAGGTGAACAAAGGCTAGATATGAAAAGAAGACAAAAGGCTGTGAGATGAGGAGAGAAGAGACATGAAATGTGAAGCCTGGGAAAGGGATTTCCCTGATGCGGCCTCATTTACATCGCCGGCGAGACTTAGCGTAGGCTAGGCGAGTGTTTTGCTAAACACAAACACTCGGTCCACCAAGGCCTGCTGGATATCCTGGTTGCTACCCATATTAACTCCCCTTCCCATTCCCACCCTGACACTTCTGCCCTATTCCCCCTCCATTGCCAGAGTGAGGTCACATGCAAACTGGAAGAACAGCACCTCATATTCTGCTTGGGATGCTTACAACTTAATGGTATGAACACTGAATACTCCAATTGTAGGTATCTGACCAAAGACCATCCTCAAGCCAGCCCCCAAATCCCCCCCCCCCCTTTCTCCCCCAATCTCTTCCCTGTCCCACTTGAATGCACACCCATTTCTCCCACTATCCACCCCCTTTTCTCCTTTCCCCCGAGCCCTTCCACACTATATCCCTTTCTCTGTCTATACATTTCACATCTTTCTCCTTATCTCACAGTTTTTTGTCTTCTTCCCATGTCTGGCCTTTGTCCACCCATCGGCCGATGAAACCCCCCCTCATCTGGATCCAACTATCACTCATGCCAGCCTTTGTCCTGCCCCCACCTTTGATCCAGCTTTGGAGAAACAAGGAACTGCAGATGCCGGTTTAAAAAACAAGACACAAAGTGCTGGAGTAACAGCAGGTCAGGCAGCATCTCCGAAGAACAAGGATAGAGGACAGGCAAAATGTGTATGAAGGCACTGCAGATGCTGGTTTAAATCGACGATAGACACAAAATGCTGGAGTAACTCAGTGGGCCAGGCAACATCTCTGGAGGGAAGGAATGGGTGACGTTTCGGGTCGAGACCCTTCTTCAGAAGGATAGGGGACATTTTGGGTCAGGAATTAACTCAAAATGAGTTGACTCCGGTCTGAAGAAGGGTCCCAACCCGAAACATCAATTACCCATGTTCTCCAGTGGTGCAACTGGGTTACTCCAGCACTTTGTGTCTTGTTTCTTCCAACTTTCTTTGCCCTACCAAAATCAGCCTAAAGAGGCAGCACAGTGGCACAGCGGTAGTGCCACCGCCTTACAGTGCCAGAGACCCGGGCACAGTGGCACAGCGGCAGTGCCACCGCCTTACAGTGCCAGAGACCCGGGCACAGTGGCACAGCGGCAGTGCCACCGCCTTACAGTGCCAGAGACCCGGGCACAGTGGCACAGCGGTAGTGCCACCGCCTTACAGCGCCAGAGACCCGGGTGCGATCCTGAATATGAGTGCTTGTCTGTACGGAGTTTGTACGTTCTCCCCGTGACCTGCGTGGGTTTTCTCCAACATTTTCGGTTCCCTCCCACACTCCTAAGACGTGCAGGTTTGTAGGTTAATTGCCTTGGTGTAATTGTATAAATGTAAAATTGTTCCTAGTGTGTGTAGGGTGGTGTTAATGTGCGGGAGATCGCTGGTCGGTCTGCTCGGTGGGCCAAAGGGCCTGTTGCCTCGCTGTATCTCTAAACTAAACTAAACTAAACTAAACTAAACTACGCATCCCCACGTGAAACTTTACCTATCTATGTCCTCCGCAGATGCTCCCTGACCTGGCGAGTTAGTCCCACAAATAGTGTGTGGTTTTTTTTGTACACCAGCATCTGCAGAACCTTGTTTTTACTCCATATTAATGCGATTGCAGTCTATTGATATCTGCACTGTATTTTTGTGTGTGTCAAGTTGTGTAGTTGCTGTAAGATTTCCCACCCCATATAAACGGAGAAGATTTCACAGCACTATTACCAAGCCCACATTAAACAGTGTTCATGTGAAATGGTCTGTTTAATAACTGAGCCAGAGCGGCAATGAATGCTGTGGTAACCTTCCTGGGTTCCAGAAGGGCATATCTAATGATGCATGAAGCCACATTACTCCTGACAAAGCCACATTATTTTCTGCCAAGGTTACATCAATGATAACTGTAATAATTAATTATATCTTTCCATCTTTAGACTATCATGACACAAAATGCCCCCTTTTAACCAGACGTTAATCCTTTGAATAACATGAGTTAAATTGCAGCAGAAGTCTATTAAAAAGAGAGTTAGATAGAGCTCTAGTGGCTAGTGGAATCAAGGGATATGGGGAGAAGGCAGGCACAGGTTACTGATTGTAGATGATCAGCCATTGTCACAATGAATGGCGGTGCAGGCTCGAAGGGCCGAATGGCCTCTTCCTGCAACTATTTTCTATGTTTCTATGTTTCTATAACATTAAAATATCAGTTACCATTTCACTGAGTGGGTCCCAGATCCCCGTGAGAGAGGGAGGTAGATGTTGAACTTGTGTAGGAAGGAACTGCAGATGCCTGTTGAAACTGAAGATAGACACAAAAAGCTGGAGTAACTCAGCGGGCCAGACTGCATCTCTGGAGAAAAGGAATAGGTGACGTTTCGCATCGAGACCCTTCTTCAGGCTGATGTTCAGATGTTCGGGCTTCTTCAGATGTTGACTCACTGCCTGTGTGTCAGTTGGTGTTTCAATCTGCAGCAATACAAATTAAGGCAAGATAGTTGTCATGGTGAATCCCCAGTCACCTTGCAGTGTAAGATCGTCACGTCCCCAACAACTCTCACCAACTTCTACAGATGCGCCGTAGAGAGCATTTTATCGGGATGCATCACCGCCTTTGGGAACAGCTCCATCCAAAAACGCAAGTAATTGCAGAGGAATGTGGACACAGCAATCACACAAACTAACCTCCCTTCCATTGACTCCTTCTATACTTCACGCTGCCTCGGCATGCCCACCAGCACAATCAAGGACGAGTCTCACCCCGGACACTCCCTCTTCTCCCCTCTCCCGTCAGGCAAGAGGTTCAGAAGTGTGAGAAGGCATACCTCCACATCCATCGCCTGCTTTGATCTGTTGTTTTCAAACTTTACCCTTCCATATCTTTAGTCACTCTCCCCCGAGTCTCAGCCTGAAGAAGGGTCTCGACCTGAAACGTCTCCCATTCCTACTCTCCAGAGATGCTGCCAGTCCCGCTGAGTTACTTCAGCATTTGTGTCTACCTCCAGATTCAGGGATAGTTTCCTCCCAGTTTTAATCAAGCAACTGAACCATCCTATCACCAACGCGAGAGCACTCCTGACCTACTATCTACCTTATTGGAGACCCTCAGACTATCTTTAATCAGACTTTACAGAACGATCTCTGCCTTAAAATCACCCAATGTCGGCCTCCACGGACGTCCTGAGGCTATAGAGGCCAAGACAAAAATTGGAAACGCTTCCAAAGGCGGGTTTTGCAAGCTTGTTGAAGCACTCATATCTCAACCACCTGCGACATTCAGAGTCCACATATCACAATGTCAATCAGCGTGCAATCTTGAAATGGCGCCAGTGCTGTGTTTGCTTTCTCTTAATCTCCTTCAACCCATCACACATTGAATGAGGCGATAGGAACTCCCATTAGCACTATTTGAAGAGGTCACAAACTATTTACAATTTAGCTTTTTACATTAGGTTTTTGGGCGGTTGCTCCAATCATCATTACTTGGGTATGTAGGAAGGAAATGCAGATGCTAGTTTAAACCAAAAATGGACACAAAGTGCTGGAGCAACTCAGCGGGACAGGCAGCATCTCTGGAGAGAAGGAATGGGTGACATTTCGGGTCGAGTCTGAAGACGGGTCTCGACTATTGTGGTGGATGTGTAGAGGATGTTTCCACTAGTGGGAGAGTCTAGGACTAGAGATGAGGAGAAATTTCTTTAGTCAGAGGGTGGTGAATCTGTGGAATTCTTTGCCACAGAAGGCTGTAGAGGTCAAGTCAGTGATATATTTAAGGCAGAGATAGATAGATTATTGATTAGTACGGGTGTCAGAGGTTTTGGGGAGAAGGCAGGAGAATGGGGTTAGGAGGGAGAGATAGATCAGCCATGATTGAATGGCGGAGTAGTCTTGATGGGCCGAATGGCCTAATTCTACTATTCCTTATGACTTATTGACAGAAGCGAGAGAGGGCAGGATAAGCTTCAAGGAGAGGGCGCACAAAGGAGATCTCAGTTAGACGCCCCATCTGAAGAGGGTGTTTAGGAAGCAAGTTTGTTGTTTGAACAATAGAAACAAGGAACTGCAGATGCTGGTTTAGAAAAAATAATACTAAGTGCTGAGTTTCCTTCCTTTGGCTTCACAATTTGCAACTCTTCCATCCCTTTGTCTCCCAGATTTTTTTCTGTACACTACTGTACAGTAATTTGACCTGAGCCCTGTATCAAATGGACTGGGCCCAAATTTCCATCTGTTATTAAAATGGAACCATGGAGAAAACCAACTCTCTCCTTTGGAATCTGAGACATGTTGTAATTATTTTACTGTATGTCGGGTGATATTGACAGAGTGCTGTTGGTCGGCACATGCCTACGCGTTTTTAAGATTCAATTATATCGGTGTGGAGCTGGGGGGAAGCTTGCATTCCTGGAGGGACATCAATAAATTAGCTGAGAATTTCTTAACCATTTGTCAGGTTGGAGGCCAATTCACAAATTACTAGATTTATTGAGTGCACCTTTCAAACCTTGCGCGGTGAGATGCTGGTATCATAACCGCTGGCTTGCCAATCCAGTTCCATCAATTCGACTGGGTCACCTCACTTGGCAGGTTTTTCCCCACCGTGTTTTTCCTTTCACCCCTAGCTGTTACGCAAAACATTGAGATCAACGTCCAAGGATTAACTGGAGGTTACTTCATCCTATAAGACCTGTGGTGCAAGTAAAAACCGAGATGGTCCTTGATTAGTGCGGGCGTCAGGGGTTATGGGGAAAAGGAAGGAGAATGGGGTTGAGAGGGAGAGATCGATCAGCCATGATTGAATGGTGGAGTAGACTTGATGTGCTGAATGGCCAATAAGAATAGCTTCTTCCCAACAAACCAACAGGCTCTTGAACACTACAAAATACTAACTAAACTATGAACTATAAACTAGTCTGTAGAAGGGTCTCGACCCGAAACAGCACCTATTCCTTTTCTCCAGAAATGTTGTGTTGAGTTACTCCAGCATTTAGTGTCTATCTTCGGTGTAAACCAGCAACTTCAGTTCCTTCCTAGACAACTATTAACTGCCTTTAGTTCAACTAAGGACTTTGGGTTTTTTTGCACTAGGGTTAGGGTTATTACTTTTGTCTATTGTATATTATCTGTGTATTGGCTTTACAGGCCTTTTATGCTGTTGTGCTATAGCGAGGGAGAACAATGCTTCATTGTTGGTACATATGACAATGAAACACTGTTGACTCTTGATTCTTGACTTTTATATTCCCTTTCTTCCTTTAATCCGACTCCACATCCACCATCTAAGCCTTTTCATTTCGATTGATTAATTGAACTAATTGACTGAAAGAGGCCCTTTGGCCCACCAAATGCGAGCCGATTACCTGTTCACGTGAGTTCTATGCCATCCCACTTTCCCATCCATTCCCTGCACATTAAGGGCAATACAGAGGCCGATTAACCTACAAACTCACATGTCTTTGGGAGGTGGGAGGAAACCGGAGTTCCCGGAGGAAGCCTGCACGTTCACATGGAGAACGTGCAAACTCCACACAGACAGCACCTGAGGTCAGGATGGAACCTGGGTCTCAGGTGCTGTGAGGGAACAGCTCTACCAGCTTCTCTACTGCGCCACCCTTCATTTTATTACCTTCTTTGCTTTATTAACCTCTTCAAACATACCTGAACCCTGTTCATTCATTCAATTGAATAGAAATTCCACGGTACCCTGAACAATGCAATGGAGTGAGGGAACACAGGGATATTCCTGCCAGTTCAATGGGACATCCAACAGCAGCAAGATTGTTCCATGAAGCACAAGGCGTGGGCAGTCGATCAGATGGGACAGGACACAGACAGGACAGGACAGGACACAGTGGGCAGTGGTAGAGTTGCTGCCTTATAGCACCAGACAGAGAACCAGGTTCGATCCTGGCTAAGGGTGCTGTCTGTACGGAGTTTGTATGTTCTACCTGTGACCGCGGGGGCTTTCTCCAGGTGCTCAGGTTTCCTACCACACTCGAAAGACGTGCAGGTGTGTAGGTTAATTGGCTTCAGTAAAGATTGTAAATTGTCCCGAGTGTGTCGGATAGTGTTCGGGTACTGCGATCACTGGTCGGCGCGGTCTCAATGGGCCGAAGGGGCACTTTCTGTGCTGTATCTCTAAACAAAAATAGAGTGAAGAGCATCAGGCATAAGGGTCAATGGCAGACAGGGATGAGTGGGGAATTGAGGGACTCAGTTATGTGGGAGGCCCAAAAGGCATCAGCTCCCAAAACAATAGACAGACTGCCTCTCCCCTCTCCCAACTTAAGGTCTTAAGTGATCGGAGTAGAATTATACCATTTAACCCACCAAGTCTACGCCATCCAATCATGGCTGATCTTTCTTCTCTCCCCCCTACAATAGGCCTGAAGAAGGGTCTCAACCTGAAACATAACCTATCCATGTTCTCTAATAGACGCTGCCTGACCTGCTGAGTTACTCCAGCACTTTATGTTCTTTTGTGGTATGCATTCAATGCTCCTGATTTTCTTCACTCTCTGATATACCATGACCTAACAGGACCTTCATCTAAAATGCATCTCTGTCGCCATCTGTTGAGCAAATAAAAATGTTCAAGCAACAATAGCTTCAGTGAATAGGCACAAAAAGCTTGAATAACTCAGCAGGTCAGGCAGCATCTCTGGAGTAAAGGAACAGGTGACGTTTCAATAGACAATAGACAATAGACAATAGACAATAGGTGCAGGAGGAGGCCATTCGGCCCTTCGAGCCAGCACCGCCATTCAACGTGATCATGGCTGATCATTCTCAATCAGTACCCCGTTCCTGCTTTCTCCCCATACCCCCTGACTCCGCTATCCTTAAGAGCTCTATCCAGCTCTCTCTTGAATGCATTCAGAGAATTGGCCTCCACTGCCTTCTGAGGCAGAGAATTCCACAGGTTCACAACTCTCTGACTGAAAAAGTTTTTCCTCATCTCAGTTCTAAATGGCCTACCCCTTATTCTTAAACTGTGGCCCCTTGTTCTGGATTCCCCCAACATTGGGAACATGTTTCCTGCCTCTAACGTGTCCAACCCCTTAATAATCTTATACGTTTTTCGATAAGATCTCCTCTCATCCTTCTTATTTTTATTGCTTATTTTTATTGGTCTTATTGTTGGACTGTGGGTAATCTTTCATTTCACTGCACATTTATGTGTATGTGACAAATAAATTGACTATTGACTATTGATTATCTCTCCACATCACCGTCTATATCTCTCGTTTCTCTTATCCCTAACCAGTGTGAAGAAGGGTCTTGACCCGAAACGTCACCCATTCCTTTTTTCCAGAGATGCTGCCTGTCCCGCTGATGGCTGTTGGAGTTGCCACGTCGGGGCGGTCGGGGCAGGGCCAGGGCTCTCGACATTGATATAGACGGTGAAATAGAGAGATATAGAACAAATGAATGAAAGATATACAGAAAAGTAACAATGATAAGGGAAATGGTCCATTGTTAGCTGTGGGCTAGGTGAAAACGACAATGAGACTCAATAAGACAACTGTGAAACTAGTACAACAGTTACTGTGTTACTTTATATCTTTCATTCTGTTGTTCCATATCTCTCTATTTCACTGTCTATATCTCTCGTTTCCCTTTCCCCTGACTCTCAGTCTGAAGAAGGGTCTCGACCCGAACCATCATCTATTCCTTTACTCCAGAGGTGGTGAGTTACTCCAGTGTTTTGCGTCTATCTTCGGTTTAAGCCAGCATCTGTAGTTCCTTCCTGCACAACAGCTTCAGTGGAAACGAATTAAAGAAAGACTTGAATTTTGATGCAGCTTTCATTATCACAGGCTAGCCTGAACCATTTTAAATTTTGTAGGAAATGTGGGAGCTATCAACATGATGACATTAAAACAAGATAGACACAAAAAGCTGGAGTAACTCAGCGGGACAGGCAGCATCTCTGGAAAAAAGGAATGGGTGACATTTCGGGTCAAGACCCTTCTTCACACTGGTTAAGGATAAGGGAAACGAGAGATGTAGACGGTGATGTGGAGAGATAATCAATAGTCAATAGTCAATTTATTTGTCACATACACATAAATGTGCAGTGAAATGAAAGATTACCCACAGTCCAACAATAAGACCAATAAAAATAAGCAATAAAAATAAGCAATAACACACACAATCATAAACCAACAACAAACAAAAAGAAACATCCATCACAGTGAGTCTCCTCCAGCCACCTCCTCAATGTGATGAAAGGCCAGAATGTCTTTTCTCTTCCCCTGCCGTCTTCTCCCGAGGTCAGGCTGTTGGAGTTGCCACGTCGGGGCGGTCGGGGCTCCTGACATTGAAGTCCCCGCCGAGCAGAGAAAAATCCCGCGGCGTATTCCAGGCCGCGCCGGAGGCTGAAAGGTCCGCGGCGGGCCGACCCAAGCCCCGCGATTCGGGGCGGGCAAAGACACTGCCGCAGCCGGAGCTCCCAATGTCGGCCCCCACCCAGGGGCCTGCGAGCTTCCGACGTCCAGGCGGCCTGCGGCCCGCAGCCGAAGTAGCCTCCGGAGGTGAGTCGCAGCCGCAGACGCGCCACCACAGCCTCCGAAGACAGCCAGCTCCGCAGATGGTGAGTCCGGTCTGTGGGCTCTGCGAACCAGAGCCCCAGGTGGTCCCAGCTGGAGGCCGCCAGCTCCAGGTGTTTGGCCGATGGTAGGCCGCAGCGGGAACGGAGACACCACCCAGAAAACAAAGTTTGCGTCTCCGTTCGGAAGAGACAATTTTACAGTTCCCCCCCTCTCCCCCCCCCCCCCCCCCCCCACACATAGTACACAACCACAAAAAACACTACATCATATCTAAACACTACAATTAAGACAAAAAACAACAAAAAACACAAGGCAAGCCGCAGCTGCTAGGGGAGCGCAGGAATGAATGAAAAATATGCAAAAAAGTAACGATGATAAAGGAAACAGGCCTTTGTTAGCTGTTTGTCGGGTGAAAATAAGAAGCTGGTGTGACTTGGGTGGGGGAGGGATAGAGAGAGAGGGAATGCCGGGGCTACCTGAAGTGAGAGAAATCAATATTCATACCACTGGCCTGTAAGCTGCCCAAGCGAAATATGAGATGCTATTCCTCCAATTTGCGTTTAGCCTCACTCTGACTTACTCACTCAACATTAAGACAATCTATTTATGCTGTGATGACAAAAGGCAACATACTAGAGAGAGCTCCTCAAATTTAGTACCACATATCCAATTAATGTCTTAAAAGTTGGTTTCCTATTTGCATTGTAGCATTAAATCAGTATGAAAGCCTTCAAATATAAACCGATCTGAAGTGGCAAGTGCTTAAATGTTCAAAGTTGCAAGGTGTTGATTAATATTGATTGGGTTTCAAATTTAGTTTCGTTTAGCTCAGTTTAGTTTAGTTTAGAGATACAGCATGGAAACAGGCCCTTGCCCCGCTGAGTCCATGCTGGCCAGTTCTATCCTGCACACTGGGGACAATTTACAGAAGCCAATTGACCTACAAACCTGCACGTCTTTGGAATGTGGGAGCACCTGGAGAAAACCCACGCTATCACCAGGTTAAGGTACAAATTCCGTGAGGTCAGGATCGAACCTGGGTCTCTGGCTCTGTAAGGCAGCAACTCGACCGCCTTGCCACTGTGCAGGAGGGTATAAGAACTGTACGCAGGACTGTGTACATTGTCCCCTCATCAGATAGATTAGGAAAGAGTTGTGAGGTAAATCCTGGCAAATGGACACTTGCTAAAAACTATGCACACGTCATTAGATGTTTGCAATTGAACTGACAAGTAGCAATGAGACCTTGTTCGTGTTCTCTAGTGTCAAATAATTCGGTAAATCAAAGAAAAGTCATATGCAAAAGGCTGAAGGGCCTGTTTCTGCGCTGTAACTCTGAGGTAAAGTAAACTAAAGTAAAACGGGTGCCTTGGGTATGTCCACAAAGACATTCAGTTTTTCAAAAGGTCATAAGTGATAGGAGCAGAATTAGGCCGTTCGGCCCATCAAGTCTACTATAGTTATAATCATCGAGTGATACAGCATGGAAACAGGCCCTTCGGCCTAACTTGCACACACCGGCCAACATGTCCCAGCTACACTAGTCTCTCATGCCTGTGTTTGGTCCATATCCCTCCAAACCTGTCCCATCCATGTACCTGTCCAACTGTTTCTTAAACGTTGGGATAGTCCTAGCCTCAACTACCTCCTTTGGCAGCTTGTTCCACATACCCGCCACCCTTTGTGTGAAAAAGTTATCCCTCAAATTTCTATTAAATCTTTTCCCCTTCACCTGAAACCAATGTCCTCTGGTCCTCAATTCACCTACTCTGGGCAAGAGACTCTGTGCATCTACCAGCCATACTCTGCCAATCAATCATGCCTGATCTATCTCTCCCTCCTAACCCATTCTCCTGCCTTCTCTCCATAACCCCTGACACCCCAGCATTACTCTTCTCCGTGCTCTCCACCAGCACTAAGCCATCAGCCCATCGTTAGGTGAATTCTGTGGCCTGAAGACAAGGTGCCACGTAATTCTAGGTGTCCACAGTCTCTTTGCTCAATGTGCAGCTGGTAAGCAATGACATGCAGATATTTCTGCAGA
The DNA here is from genome assembly GCF_053455715.1 of Rhinoraja longicauda. Classification (NCBI taxonomy): domain Eukaryota; kingdom Metazoa; phylum Chordata; class Chondrichthyes; order Rajiformes; family Arhynchobatidae; genus Rhinoraja; species Rhinoraja longicauda. The sequence continues at coordinate 15,085,819 of NC_135956.1, read as the reverse complement.
TGTGTGCGAGACAAGATGGCAGCCGTACAAAATAATATTTATGTAAGCCCAAAATAACATTCCACCAGTGTGTAAAATGCCAATGCACATACCACGTACATCCACTAATCTTTACTCCGTTTGGTTCCACGAATAAAGGATCCTGTGGGTTCAGTAGAGGTAAAGAGAAGCTGTTGAAAGCCCTGCTCCAACTGACGAGATGCTCTTGGCCTACTTGCACTGGTTTTAGGCCCAGGGCTGTCCTTCATGAGCAAAACACAACGCTCTGGAGGAACTCAGTGGGTCAGGCAGCGTCTGGTGAAAGTATGGACAGACGCCCTTCATGAGATTGATCTAACCATGTTGAACCAACATATCTTCCTGAGGGTGGTGGGCATCGGATATATGGAATAGGCAGCCAGAGAAGTTAGTTGAGATAAGTTCAGTAACAACATTTAAAAGGCACTTAGACAGGACAGGTTTAGAGATATGTGGACCAAATGCTGACAGCATTTGGCAGCACGCCGAGAGTGTCGCAGCAAGCAGGCCCGGCTCACTGCCGCTGCCTGGGTCAACGAGCGAGGACCAAGGACTCGAGCGGCACGGTGGCGCAGCGGTAGAATTGCTGCCTTACAGCGAATGCAGCGCCGGAGACCCGGGTTCAATCCCGACTACGGGTGCTGTACTGTACAGAGTTTGTACGTTCTCCCCGTGGCCTGCGTGGGTTTTCTCCGAGATCTTCGGTCTCCTCCCACACTCCAAAGATGTGCAGGTTTGTAGGTTAATTGGCTTGGTTATAAATGTTTAAAAATGAATTGTCCTTGGTGTATGTAGGATAGTGTTAATGTGCGGGGGTGGTGGCCAAAGGGCCTGTCTCCGCGCTGTATCTCTAAAACTAAAACTAATATCAGACCCGCTTGGCCCAAACCGAAGGTGGAGGACCCAACCGGTGGACCCGTCTCACCCACCGTCGACTCTGAACTTGGTCCCGAGCCATCGGTATTGACGGGACCCTCAGAGCGAGCTGGGACCCAAGAGCGAGATGCCGGTCGAGAGCCAGGTGGACCTTTGAGAACAATGGGGGGACCCACATGGGAGCAGTTGAGAACGAAGGGGGGGCTCAGCGGGGGGAGGGAGGGGGCCACTGAGAACAAAAGGGGACCGGGCGTGGGTGGGTGGGGTGGGGGTGGGGTTGGGAATGGGTTACTATCTAGATGCAGGCAGTAGAAAGGAATGTTTGGTGACCCTTTGTAACCATGTCGGCGCCAGAATCATGGCGACACATGTATACTGCCTTTAGTTTAGCAATACAGCGCAGAAACAGGCCCTTTCGGCCCACTGGGTCCGTGCCGATCAGCGATCCCCGCACATTAACTCTAGCCTATACCCACTGGGGACAATTTCTTTTTACATTTACCAAGCCATTCACCTACAAATCACTACATCTTCGGAGTGTGGGAGGAAACCGAAGATCTCGGAGAAAACCCACGCAGATCGCGGGGAGAACGTACAAACTCTGTGCAGACAGCACCCATAGTCGGGATCGAACCCCATCTCTGGCGCTGCATTGGGTGTAAGGCAGCAACTCTACCGCCGCGCCACCGTGCCGCTCTGCCTTGGGGAGGTTCATTGTACGATTTCACTGGGCTGGAGGCAAAACAAAGCATTTCCCTGTACCTAGGTACATGTGACAATAAAGTGTAGGAAGGAACTGCAGAGGCTAGGGAGGTTCTGGTGCAACATTATAAAACAGTGCCATTCCAGCTGTTATCAGGCAACAGAATGGTCCTCCCATCAGCTAGAATGCAGTCCTGTCCTCCCATCTACCTCATTGGAGACCTTTGAACTTTTTAATCTGAAGATTTACACGAAAAGCTGGAGTAACTCAGCGGGACAGGCGGCAAATCTGGAGAGAAGGAATGGGTGACGTTTCGGGTTGAGACCCTTCTTCAGACTAAAGTGTCATTGAATAAAGTATCATTGAATCATTGAAATGGGACTAGTGTCGGTGGGGCATCCATCAGTAAAGTATATGAGGTATAATAAGGTAAATAAAGTATCCACGTACATTTGAAACAAGCAGATTAGATGTTGACGGGACCATGTGATTTTCATACTGTTGTCTTAATTGAGAATTACCGTCACTCATAGTTTCAAAACTACTGTGGAGAACACCAGGGTTGTTGGATTTAGGCCATGTCACCTTCACCTCTCTGAGCAACCTTGCATTTCCCACACAAATTCATTCGTGTCATTATTTTTGACACCACACACTTCTTTACAGCTAAGATAAACACAAAAAGCTGGAGTAACTCAGCAGGACAGGCAGCATCTCTGGAGGGAAGGAATGGGTGATGTTTCGGGACGAGACCCTTCGAGGTGATCTCTTCTTTGCACCTATTTCTTTACTGCGGAGCTCTGCGGCACATTGAAAGCTGCTGTCAAACTAATTAGAAATGATGGATGGTCCTGTGGTTCCAATTTGGTGACACTTTCCATTTGTGGCGATTTATTTTTTGTACTTTGCTATTCTTTTGCAGAGTCAAATCTGTGTCGCCTGATTTTGTTCACATTCTGCTTCCACCAAATACAAACAAACTTGGAAAATAGGAACTGAATTACTTTGTGTGTTGCTGGCAAGCCATTTTTTTACTTCCTCAAACCACACGGATGAAAGCTTGCTTTTGTTCCTTTCCATTTCAGCGATTGCAAAATCAGAAAGCTGATGAGATCCCAGACATTTAGCCTCCAACTTTTGCTGAGAGATCAAACGAAAAAAACTCGTCCGACTAAAAAACTCAACAGTATTCATCTTGAGTGCCCTTGGGAAGAAGGTACATGAGTGTGAAAACTTTGTGTCATCTAGATTCAGGAATAGCTTATTCCCAATGCTACAAACACCAACTAAACTACGAACTGTAAACTGTCTTGCTTGGACTGAGTTTGGGCTTTGGTTTTGCATGAATATTTTGCGAATGGATTAAACTTTTTGTTGTATTGTGTTACTTATGAGTATTGTGTTTTCAGGCCTGTTCACCTTCACAAATTCACAAGTTATTGGAGTAGAATTAGGCCATTCGGCCCATCGAGTCCACTCCACCATTCAATCATGGCTGATCTCTGCCTCCTAATCCATTTTCCTGCCTTCTCCCCTATTATGCTGCTGCAATTAATAATGTCATTGTTATATGAAAATTAAACACTCTTGACTCTTGACTAATACTGCCTGTTAGTGAGATATTTAGCCCAGCAAAGCTTGTGGAAGAGCAGAGCAGCTAAACAATGTAAAATTATCAATATGATCAAGACTGACAATTTACAATTTACAAAGCCAATTAATCTACAAACCTGTGCCTCTTTGGAGTGTGGAAGGAAACTGGAGCACCCAGGGAAAACCCACACAGGTCACGGGGAGAACGTACAAACTCCATAATTGGAATGGGGGACGACGGTTTCAAGGATGGATTAGACAGGGAATGTTTTCTTTGGAAAAGAGAAGGCCACGGGGAAGTCTGATAAAAGGATATGAAGCAATGAGGGGTCTGGACAGAGTGGATAGTGGGAGGTTGCTCCTTTTGATGGAGAAGTTGAAGACTCGAGATCATTTGTGTAGGAAGGAACTACAGATGCTGGTTTATACCGAAGATAGACACAAAATGCTGGAGTGACTCAATGGGGCAGGCAGCATCTCTGGAGAAAAGGAATAGGTAATGTTTCAGGTCGGAACCCTTCTTCAGACGAGAGATCATAGTTATAAATCAGAGGGGGAAATAATTAAAAGTGACACGAAGAAAGACTTTTTATGCTACGTGTGGTTGTAACCTGGAATGAACTGTCTGCAGATGAGGTGGAGGCGGTTTTCCTTGTGGTCTTCAAAAGGGACTTAGACTAATTACGACAGTGAGAAAATATTTGCAACGCCTCAGAGACGGGAGCTGGCAAAAGGAGAGGAAATAGTGAATTGCTGTGTAGCCAGCCAGCAAGGGTAGGATGTGCTGAATGGCATTTTGTGCTGTAACCACACTGTGAGTCTATGATCCGATGTGATCACAATGCACATGTTCCCAAGATCATAAGTGATAGGAGCAGAATTAGACCATTCGGTCCATGAAGTCCACTCTGCCATTCAATCATGGGTGATCTATCTTTCCCTCCTAACCCCATTCTCCTGCTTTCTCCCCATAACCCCTGACACCCGTACTAATCAAGAATATATCTCTGCCTTAAAGATATCCACCGATTTGGCCTCCACAGCCTTCTGTGGCATTGTGCTTCTTTCAGTAGAACACTACCACCATGTACTACATTTGCCAAGCACATAATTTTCCAAGGTGATTTAGTGCTTAGACACTTGGATAAGAATGTAAGTCCAATCCACGGGGCGGCACGGCGGAGCAGCGGTAGAGTTACTGCCTTACAGCGCCAGAGAGCCAGATTCGATCCTGACCATGGCTGCTGTTTGTACGTTCACCCTGAGACCGCAAGGGTTTTCTCCTGATGCTGCTGTTTCCTTCCACACTCCATAGACGTACAGGTTTGTAGGTTAATGGCTTTGGTCCTTAGTGTGTAGGAAAGTATTAATGTACAGGGTGATCGCTGGTCAGCCGAAGGGCCTGTTTTTGCGCTGTATCTCGATACTAAACTCTAAACTAAACTCTAAACTAAACTAAGAATCCCACCCGCATCACTGTTGTGACGCCCATATGGATTTCAGGGAATGCAGTTTTCCCCTAAGCTCTACAATACTGGGAGGGTGTGGAGGCATGCCCCTGGAAATGTGAAGGACTAGGAGCAAATAACGCAACGGAATTGGAGGCACAATGATATAAATAGAAATAAAGTGCTGGGAGTAACTCAGCGAGTCAGGCAGCATCTCTAGAGAACGTGTTTAGGCGATGTTTTGGGTCAGGACCTTTCTTCAGACTGAAACCTTGTCTGATCCATATTCTCCAGAGATGTTACCTGACCCGCCGAGTTACTCCAGCACTTTAGGGCTTATGTTATAGGTCACGATCAATCTCGGGTGCTGTGAGGTTGCAGCTCTGCCTGCTGCGCCATCGCACCACGATATATTCAGTTTAGTTTAGTTTAGTTGAGTTTAGTTCAGTTTAGTTTAGTACAGCAGGGAAACAGGACCTTTGGCCCACCAAGTCCATGCCGACCAACTCTTCCCGAACTCTCGATCTATCCTACACACTGGGGACAATTTACAGAAGCCAATTAACCTACAAACCTGCATGTCTTTGCATATGCATAATGTAACTTATTTGCAAATGTCCGTGACAAGCTGTCTGAAGGGAGAAAACCTAGTTAAAGAGATCTCCACTGCCTCTACATGGTCCATATCTCTCTATTCCCTGCACTTCCATGGGCTTATCTAAAAGCCTCTTAAACCCCACTACCGTGTCTGCCTCCACCACCACCACCACCACCACCTGGCAGTGTGTTCCACCATTCTCTGTGTAAAAAACTTGTCCCCTGTATCTCCATTAAACTTTCCTCCTCTCACCTTAGAGCTCTGCCCTCTAGTGTTGGATATCTCCACCTTGGGGAAACAAGCCAAATGAATTTCAAAAACCGAAATTAAAACATCTATGCTTATGAAATTCACACAGTATCGACCAGAAAATAAGAATCTCGAAAGAAAATATAACTAGTTTGCCAGAACATTAATACATTACCGGATTAAAGTTGGGACAGCTTGTGATGAGCATTTGCAATGAAGTTACATTCGACATTGAGGCCAGTTCATTGGCTATATTTAAGAGGGAGTTAGATGTGGCCCTTGTGGCTAAAGGGATCAGGGGGTATGGAGAGAAGGCAGGTACAGGATACTGAGTTGGATGATCAGCCATGATCATATTGAATGGCGGTGCAGGCTCGAAGGGCCGAATGGCCTACTCCTGCACCTATTTTCTATGCTTCTATGACACTGCCGTACAAATTGGCATTTCCTCCTCATTTCATTTTCCCCTTCTGAGCCCTTCTCCCCCATCACTCCCAAACTGTACACAGCTTCTCAGAGCTGCAGTGCTTTGAAGATGTTGGAAAAATAGATCCCTTTACCAACGCCAACTCAAGAAAACCATAATGTTACTCTTGGCGGGGAAGGAGAAGGAGAGCTTGATGCGGTCTCTCATCCGGTGTTTATTTGATCATCGCTGACGCCGACTTTGGCTTCAAAATTAAGAAAGCATTGTTTTCACCAGCGCTCAGAGAAGGTTCGCACAAAGAAATAATGAATTGGAAATTCTGCAGCTTTTGCAAAACTGTACGTGTCCCTGTTCCTGGCTGACCTCTTCCTGAGATATGTCTTGCTTCCTGTCCTACCGAGTGCATTCCCGTGCCAACTCCCTGTGAACTGTCATTTAGTAAAGGCCGTACAAAGGGAAGAATAGCACGTACGGGGACGGTGGAAGTTCCTCGTATGATGCAAAACATACTTGGCTAATAAAGCATTATTGTGATTGATTGTGATTGTGAACCATACATTCGCAGAGTGAAAGCACAAAAGGACCCCTGCATTTGGAGTAAGGGCGGCAATTAATTAAAAAAACTAATCCAAGAGAGGGGCTAAATTCAACAAATCATGAAAACAGGCGTGTGGATTGCATTCTGCAAGGGCTGCATGTTGATGCAGCAGTAGAGTTGCTGCCTTACAGCACCAGGCAGAGACCTGGGTTCGATCCCGACTACGGGTGCTGTCCGTACAGAGTTTGTACGTTCTCCCCGTGACCGCGTGGGTTTTCCCCGGGTGCTGCGGTTTCCTCCCACACTCCAAAGACGTACAGGTTTGTAGGGTAATCGGCTTCGGTACAAATTGTAAAATTGGCCCCAGTGTGTAGGGCACTGCTAGTGTGTGGGGTGAGTACAGGACAGCGCGGACTCGGTGGGCCAAAGGGCCTGTTTCCGCGCTGTATCTCTAAAGTCTAAAGTCTGGAATTAAGTTTGGAGTCAAGTGGAGAGTATTGAATTGTCATATGCACCAACAATGGAACCTTGACATTCTTATTTGTAGCAGCATAACACAACACATGCAGACGATAGATAAAAAACACAAATTCAATAAATTAATAACCCCAGAAATTGGGAAAAAAACCCCAAACACCTTTGTGCTACCAAAGCAGACCATAGTTAGGAAAGACAATGACCTATTCACAAAATGTTGGAGTAACTCAGCAGGTCAGGAAGCATCTCGGGAGAGAAGGAATGGGTGACGTTTCGGGTCGAGACCCTTCTTCAGACTGAAACAGGCGTGTGGATTGCAGTCTGAAGAAGGGTCTCGACCCGAAACGTCACCTATTCCTTTTCTCCAGAGATGCTGCCTGACCCGCTGAGTTACTCCAGCTTTTTGTGACTATCCCTGGAGAACATCGATGGGTGACGTTTCAGGTCTGGACCCTTGTTTCGGGCTCTTCGAAAAGCCTTCTTCGCTGCCGTGTCTCCTTGTCATGCCAATTTCTAAAAAGACCAAAGGGAAAATGTTGGGTGATCTAATGAACCAAAGTAGTTTGGTGCAGCAAAATACTGCAGACTCACAGATTCTCTCCCGCTGTAGCTGAGTAACCTTCTGAGGGACAAAACAAATATGTCCAAACGGCCCTACGTAATAAAGGCTAGGAGAATGATATTTGGACAATCCCTGCCCAGTTTCACAAAGATTGATTGATACAATCAAACTGCTCATCCCTCTCGTTTTCCCCCTCCCTGGCTTTCAGTCTGACGAAGGGTCTTGACCCGAAACGACATCCGCTCCTTTTCTCCAGGGATGCTGCCACACCTGCTGAGTTACTCCAGCTTTCTGCGTCTATCAATGGTTGATACAAACACTGGGTCTAAAAATTATTTACAAACCATCATGAAATATCCAGAGAATATATTGTAGCCAGGAGATTAAAAGATCTCCTATTAATTCTTTGAGCCCTTACTTGGCTCTGACTACCAGTCGATACTTCCTGCTTCCGTAAATAGAAAGATTTGAAAGAGAACTAAATCTGAGCCAGCGCTCTATGTAGGGCCACATGCTGTAGGAGAGAGAACCCAGAGTAAACACCACGTGACCACTGGGAGAATGTGTTGATTCATCACAAGCATGACTGGAGGTCAGGATTGAGTTTTGGTCACCAGATCTGTGAAGCAGCAACCCATTCGGCTGTGCCAATATCCCACCCTTTACGCCATGGCGTGTGCCTTTAAAGATCGACACCCTGGTTAGGGCAGCAGGGTGACACAGAGGTTGGGTTGCTGCCTTACAGCGCCAGAGACCCAGGTTCCATCCTGACTACAGGTGTGCTGCCTGTACGGAGTTTGTATTGTGCTCATAGAAACATAGAAAATAGATGCAGGAGGAGGCCATTCGGCCCTTCGAACCAGCACTGCCCATTCATTGTGATCATGTCTAATCATCCACAATCAGTAACCCGTGCCTGCCTTCTCCCTATATCCCTTGATTCCACTAGCCCCTAGAGCTCTATCTAATTCACTTTTAAATTCATCCAGTGAATTGGCCTCCACTGCCTTCTGTGGCAGAGAATTCCACAAATTCACAACTCTCTGGGTGAAATAGTTTTTTCTCATTTCAGTTTTAAATGGCCTCCCCTTTATTCTTAGACTGTGGCCCCTGGTTCTGGACTCCCCCAACATTGGGAACATTTTTCCTGCATCTAGCTTGCCCAGTCCTTTTATAATTTTACATGTTTCTAAAAGATCCCCTCTCATCCTTCTAAATTCCAGTGAATTCAAGCCCAGTCTTTCCAGTCTTTCCTCATATGACAGTCCCGCCATCCCGGGGATTAACCTTGGGAACCTACACTGCACTCCCTTAATAGCAAGAATGTCCTTCCTCAAATTAGGAGACCAAAACTGCACACAGTACTCCAGATGTGGTCTCACTAGGGCCCTGTACCACTGCAGAAGGACCTCCTCACTCCTATACTCAAATCTTGTTATGAAGGCCAACATTCCATTAGCTTTCTTCACTGCCTGCTGTACCTGCACGCTTACTTTCAGTGACTGGTGTACAAGAACACCCAGGTCTCATTGCACTTCCCTTTTTCCTAATCTGACACCATTGAGATAATAATCTGCCTCCTTGTTCTTGCCACCAAAGTGGATAATCTCACATTCATCCATATTATACTGCATCTGCCCGCTCACTCAACCTGTCCAAGTCACCCTGCAACCTCCTAGCATCCTCTTAGCAGTTCACACTGCCATCCAGCTTTGTGTCATCTGCAAATTTGCTAGTATTACTTTTAATTCCATCATCTAAACATTAATATATATTGTAAATAGCTGCTGCCCCAGCACCGAGCCTTGCAGCACTCCACTCGCCACTGCCTGCCATTCTGACAGGGACTCGTTTATTCTTATTCTTTGTTTCCTTTCTGCCAACCAATTCTTTATCCGTCGATACCTTACCCCCAATACCATGTGCTCTAATTTTGCCCACTAATATCCTGTATGGGACCTTATCAAAGTCTGAAAGTCCATATACATCCACTGGCTCTCCTTCATCCATTTTATTTGTCACATCCTCAAAAAAATCCAGAAGTTTAGTCAAGCAGGATTTCCCCTTCATAAATCCATGCTGACTTGGACTAATCCTTTTACTGCTATCCAAATGCATTGTTATTATTTCTTTAATAATTGACTCCAGCATCTTCCCCACCACCGATATCAGGCTAACTGGTCTATAATTCCCCGTTTTCTCTCTCGCACTTTTCTTGAAAAGTGGGATAACATTAGCTACCCTCCAATCCACAGGAACTGATTCTGAATTTATAGAACATTGGAAAATGATCACCAATGCGCCCACCATTTCTAGAGCCACCTCCTTGAGTACCCTGGGATACAGACCATCAGGCCCTGGGGATTTATCAGCCTTCAGTACCATTAGTCGATCCAATACTATTTCTCGCCTAATGCAAAAAAATTCAGTTCCTTTGTCTCCCTAGATCCTGTCTGGTTCTGTCTTCACTGAGGAAGACACAAAGAAAGTACCTGTTCAACTCTTCTACCATTTCCTTGTTCCCCATAATAGTTTCACCTGCTTCTGCCTTCAAGGGACCCGGTGTCCTGCGTGGGTTTTCTCCAGGTGCTCCAGGTTTGTATAAAATCATGAGAGGAATAGATCGGGCAGATGCACAGAGTCTATTGTCCAGTGTAGGGGAATCGAGGACTAAAGGACATAATTTTAAGATGATGGGGCAAAAGATTTAATAGGAATCTGAGGGCTAGCTTTTTTATACAAGGGGTGGTGGGTGTATGGAACAAGCTGCCCGAGGCGGTGGTTGAGGCAGGGACTATCCCAACATTTAAGAAACAGTTAGACAGCTACATGGATAGGACAGGTTTGGAGGGATATGGACCAAATGTGGTCTGGTGGGTCTAGTGTAGCTGGGGCATGTTGGCCGGTGTGGGCAAATTGGGCCGAAGGGCCTGTTTCCACACTGTATCACTCTATGACTCCGGCTTCCTCCCACACTCCAAAGACATGGAGGTTTGTAAATTAATTAGCCTTGGTAAAGAAAAATTATAAATTGTCCCTCGTGTGTATAATAGTCCTGGTGTACAGGGTGATCACTGGTCGGCATGGACTCGGTGAGCCAAAAGGCCCGGTCCGTGCAGAAACTCTAAAGTTTTGGACAGATCATGATATCAATTATCATTCGTTGGTAATGGTCTTCGTCTTGACTCCAGGTCTTGTGCATGAATGTTGCAGGCAGATATAGGTGCTTTAGTCAGGATCCCCTTTGAAATAAATACAATTGCAAGCATTAATGAACAGGAGAAGACACAAAGTGCTGGAGTAACTCAGCGAGTCAGGCAGCTGTGAACATGGAGAGGTGACATTTCAGCTTGGGAACCTTCTACAATCTGAAGAAGGGTCTCAAAATGGAATGTCACCTATCTATGTTTTCCAGGGATGCTGCCTGGCCCATTGAGTTACTCCAGCATTTTGTGTCTTTTTGTTTGTAAACCAGCGTTTGCAGTTCTTTGCTTCTACAGTGAACAGGAGAATGTTTGTTAGTGTTACATACATGGGCAGGAAGCATTTGACTAACTTATTGATAAGAGAATGCTGATGAAATTAGAGGAAGCATTATAGATAATGCAAATGGAAGCATAAAATTGCAAGGAGATAATAATGGATTAAATCATTGTCATTGTAATTGTAATTGTAATTATAATTAATTTTAAAAGTTTCCCCCACCCCCCACATAATACAAAACTAAAGATACACTAAAACACACAAAAGAAGAAAAGGACGATACAGACTGTTGGCGAGGCTGCCATCGTATGGCGCCACCCGGTGGTAATGCTCTAGAAGTGTGCTTCAATCTAGGTCATTGATCTAAAAAGTAGAGACTATACCCACAAATATGTGAAAAACTAGAAATGGAAGATGATCAATAAGTCTTATGAGTTCACATAGGTAGATCATTAAAATGTTAAATTCAGAAAATGAACACAAATGATCATGAGGTCCTGAAATAAAACTCAATAATGCTGGAAACAATGAACTATGAGGAAACATCTCTAGAAAGAGAAACAGAATTAACATATCATGTCCGAGTTCCTTGGTCAGACCTTTATGGAGGTCTGGCCTGTAATATCCAGATGATTAAAATACAAAACAGTGGAATGTATGCTATAAATCATACCGAGCCTTGGTTCGGTCACATCAGGACTACTAAATGAACCACATTTTATGAAGGTTATATTAGTTTTGGAAGAAGTGAAGCTAAGTGAAGAAGATTACACAAAGTGGTGAACATTGCCCAGTCCATGTGTAGGAAAGAACTGCAGATGCTGGTTTAAATTGAAGGTAGACACAAAATGCTGGAGTAACTCAGCGGGACAGGCAGCATCAGTCTAAGGGTCTCGACCCGAAACGTCACCCATTCCCTCTCTCCAGAGATGCTGCCTGAGTTACTCCAGCAGTTTGTGGAGTCCATCACAGGTCTCCACCTCCCCACCATTGATGGGAGCTATAAGTTAGTCAAATGCTTCCTGTCCATGTACGAAACACTAACAAACATTCTCCTGTTCACTGTAGAAGCAAGGAACTGCAGACGCTGGTTTACAAACAAAAAGACACAAAGTGCTGGAGTAACTCAACGGGTCAGGCAGCAACCCTGGAAAACATGGATAGGTGACGTTTCAAAAAGGCAGCCAACATCATCAAGAACCCACACCACGCTCTCATCTCACTCCTGCCATTGGAAAGAAGATAGAGGATTCTGAAAACTGTAACGTCCAGTTTCAGGAGCAACTTCTTCACTACAACCATCAGGCAATTGAACACTACAAACTCCATCTAAACTAAACTGACAACTGCTTTGGCTGCATGAGGGACTTTGGGCGTTGTTTTGTTTTTTGCTCTATATTGAGTTTTTAATTTATTGAGCTTCTTATTTTTATGTTTGTTTATTATATTACTTATTGAGTACTGTGTTTACAATCCTGTTGAGCAGCTGCAAGTAAGAATTTGAAGAAGGGTCTCGACCCGAAACGTCACCCATTCCTTCTCTCCTGAGATGCTGCCTGACCTGCTGAGTTACTCCAGCATTTTGTGAATAAGAATTTCATTATTCCTTTTCAGTGCATATGACAATAAACATCACCTATTCCTTTTCTCCAGAGATGCTGCCCGACCCAAATTTTACTCCAGCGTTTTGTGTTTTTCTTCGGTGTAAACTAGCATCTGTAGCTCCTTCCTACACAACAAAACACTCTCTTGAGTCTCTCTCTCTCCCTCTCTCTTGAGGTTTACCTGCCTAACACATGGACTTCATGGGTTAAACAATGAGGAGAAATTGCATAAAATGTGTCATTAAAAGCAACTGATAGAATGGATAGAGAAAAACTATTTCAGTAGTCAGAGAGTTCAGGACCTGGAAATGCAGTCAAAAAAATCGAAGTCAGCCCATTTTTAAGTGAAGTTACGATAAAGTTCGACATCCAATGGATTGTATGAGAATGCTTTCCCATAAAAAGTCACTAGCAATTTTAAATCGAAAATTACTAAAGCTTTATTAACAAAATGTATTAGATGAAGGGGGGGGGGCTCGTTGAAACTTACCGAATAATGAAAGGCCTGGATAGAGTAGATGTGGAGAGGATGTTTCCACTAGTGGGAGAGTCTAGGACCAGAGGCCATAGCTTCAGAATAAAAGGACGTTCCTTTAGGAAGCAGATGAGGAGAAATTTCTTTAGTCGGAAGGTGGTAAATCTGTGCAATTCGTTGCCACAGAAGGCTGTGGCCAAGTCAATGGATATTTTTAAGGCAGAGATAGATAGATTCTTGATTACTCAGGGTGTCAAGGGTTATGGGGAGAAGGCAGGGGAATGGGGTTGAGAGGGAAAGATAGATCAGCCATGATTGAATGGCGGAGTAGACTTGATGGGCCGAATGGCCTAATTCTACTCCTACAACTTATGCACTTATGAAAAGATATTAGATGACAAGGGACAAAGGCAGATTTATGGAACTATACATCAGAAGCCTGTTACGATCTCAACTTATGGCTGAACAAGATGGAGGTAGTGAATGGTCATTTCAACATTCTGTGGTCCTAGATTCCCTTAAATTAATAACATCAAATTTTCATCATCTTTTTCCTACAAACACTACCAAATCAAACAAAATTCATTCGGCACAAATAGGCTTTTAAAATTTGAGTTTACCAGTTGCTTTAATTATGCCTTTTATCCAACTAATAAAGTTGGCCACCAGATGGCATCAGATCCCAACTTTAAGTCGACAAGCACACAGTGATACAGCATGGAAACAGGCCCTTCAGCCCAACTTTTCCACACCGGCCAACATCTCCCATCTGCACTCGTCCCATCTGCCTGCATTGGTCTATATCTCTCGAAAGCTCTCCAATCCGTGTACCTGTCTAAATGTTTCTTAAACGCTGCTGCCTTACAGTGCCAAAGACCTGGGTTGGATCCAGCATAGAGTGCTGTACATGTCCCATCTACAATAGTCCCACCTGCCTGAGTTTGTCCCATATCCAACCTATCCTATCCATGTACCTATCTAAATGTTTCGATAGTACTTGCCTTATCTACCTCCTCCGGCAGCTTGTTCCATATACCCACCTTTGCCTGTAAAGGTTACCCCTCAGGTTCCTATTAAATCTTTCCCCCCTCAACTTAAACCTATGTCCTCTGGTTCTCGACTCCCCTTCTCTGGGCAAGAGACTGTGTGTTTACCTGATCTATACCTCTCATGAGTTTTAGTCATAGAGTCATACAATACAGAAACAGGGCCTGCAGCCCAACCTGTCCATGCCGACCAAGATGCTCCATCTACGCTAGTCCCATCTGCCTGTGTTTGGCCCACATCCCTCTAAAACTGTCCTATCCACTGCCCACCTGCCCACTTCAAGACTGGTCTGAACAAATATAATATTTGTTAGTAGTCACGTGAAACTGCAGAAGCTGGATTTTTGATTAAAGCAAAGTGCTGGAGGAACTCGAAGGTAGACACAAAATGCTGGAGTAACTCAGCGGGTCAGGCAGCATCTCGGGAGAGAAGGAATGGGTGACGTTTCGGGTCAAGACCCTTTTTCAGGCTGGAGGAACTCAGCAGGTCAGGAAGCACCTGAGGAGGGAATGGGCAGAAGATGTTTTGAATTAGGGCCTTGCTTCAGACTGATGAAGGGTCAAGTTATCTCAGAAGGTCAAGCAGCATCTGGGAAGGGAATGGGCAAATTATGCTGCTTGACCCTCTAAGTTAACCAGCACTTTATATTTCAATTAATATTTGTTAGGTTTTGCAAGGCACATGGAAGATATGCATCGTTGATTTTAGGACCATATGTTATAAAGTGTATGGCAAAGATCAAATTCTCTGAGAGCAACTTCAAAGTTTATGGATAGAAAGTTGGTTGACAGACAGAAAGCAAAGAGTGGGGATAAATGGGTCCTTTTCAGAATGGCAGGCAGTAACTAGTGGGGTACCGCAAGGTTCGGTGTTGGGACCGCAGCTATTTACAACATACATCAATGACTTGGATGAAGGGATTAAAAGTACCATTAGCAAATTTGCCGATGATACAAAGCTAGGTGGCAGTGTGAACTGTGAGGAAGATGCTATGAGGTTGCAGGGTGACTTGGACAGGTTGTGTGAGTGGGCGGGTGCATGGCAGATGCAGTTTAATGTGGATAAGTGTGAGGTTATCCACTTTGGTGGTAAGAATAGGAAGGCAGATTATTATTTGAATGGTGTCAAGTTAGGAAAAGGGGACGTACAACGTGATCTGGGTGTCTTAGTGCATCAGTTACTGAAAGGAAGCTTGCAGGTACAGCAGGCAGTGAAGAAAGCCAAAGGAATGTTGGCCTTCATAACAAGAGGAGTTGAGTATAGGAGCAAAGAGGTCCTTCTGCAGTTGTACAGGGCCCTAGTGAGACCGCACCTGGAGTACTGTGTGCAGTTTTGGTCTCCAAATTTGAGGAAGGATATTCTTGCTATTGAGGGCGTGCAGCGTAGGTTTACTAGGTTAATTCCCGGAATGGCGGGACTGTCATATGTTGAAAGACTGGAGCGACTGGGTTTGTATACACTGGAATTTAGAAGGATGAGAGGGGATCTTATCGAAACGTATAAGATTATTAAGGGGTTGGACATGTTAGAGACAGGAAACATGTTCCTAATGTTGGGGGAGTCCAGAACCAGGGGCACAGTTTAAGAATAAGGGGTAGGCCATTTAGAACAGAGATGAGGAAAAACTTTTTCAGTCAAAGAGTTGTGAATCTGTGGAATTCTCTGCCTCAGAAGGCAGTGGAGGCCAATTCTCTGAATGCATTCAAGAGAGAGCTGGATAGAGCTCTTAAGGATAGCAGAGTCAGGGGGTATGGGGAGAAGGCAGGAACGGGGTACTGATTGAGAATGATCAGCCATGATCACATTGAATGGCGGTGCTGGCTCGAAGGGCCGAATGGCCTACTCCTGCACCTATTGTCTATTGTCTATTGTCTATTGTTTATCAATCATCGTGCAGATATTGCCAAAAAGGTTTTTTTTCAAAAATTAGGGAAAGATTGGAATGGGTCAATACATTAACAAGGTTGAAAAATTTTAAAAATGCAAGAGCCAGATTGTGAAACAAAATGTGTGAATAGTTCACCATGAGAGTTTGTTAAAATGTCTTTCTTTAAATTTACACATAGGGAAATGTTAACATAAGTTCAGAAGTTCTAGGAACAGAATTAGAGCATTCAGCCCATCAAGTCTACTTTGTCCATTCAATCATGGCTGATCTTTTATTCCCTCTCAACCCCATTCTCCTGCCTTCTCTCCATAACCCATGGCACCCTTATTAATCAAGAATCTGTCGATCTCCGCCTTAAAAGTACCCAATGAGGCTTCCACAGCCATCTCTGTCTCTGAATTCCACGAATTCACTATCATCTGACTGAAGAAATTTCTCCTCGTCTCCTTTCTAAAGGTACGTCCTTTTATTCTGAGGCTATGACCTCTGGTCCTAGACTCTCCCACTAGTGGAAACATCTTCTCAACATCCACTCTATCCAGGCCTTTTACTATTTGTTATGTTTCAATGAGCCCCCCCCCCCCCCCCTCATTCTTCCAAACTCTTAACGAGTGCAGGCGAGCAACAAAGAACTTCATTTCAAAAGGCTGAAAAAGGGAAGATGTCCCAATGGAGGTTGACATTACAAAATATCAATACAGGTTCTTCATTTCAGTGCAGTAAATAAAGCTGAAAAGGGCAGAACATGTGGGATGGTTAAGGAAGAATAAAGGGGTAGTCAGGGGGAGTGAACATCACAATATTACAGATGCAACAAAATTGAAGGTTGCTAAAGAGGGTGGAGATGTACACAGAATGGCTATTTTGTTTAGCTTAGTTTAGAGATACAGTGCGGAAACAGGCCCTTCGGCCCACCTAGTCCGCGCCGACCAGCGATCCCCGCATACGAACGCTACCCTACACACACTAGGGACAATTTACAATGATACCAAGCCATTTAACCTACAAACCTGTAGGTCTTTGGAGTGTGGGAGGAAACCGGAGCACCTACCATGTCCATGCACAAGTCATGTGCATATCCACACAAGAAAAACCCAACTAACTTTATAAGATGCAAATATTTGCCAGGAATCTTTATGAGAAAATCACCACTCTTTTTGAAATTTAAATTGTGAGATCACTAAAGAGCCACTTATTCACAAAATGCTGGAGTAACTCAGCAGGTCAGGCAGCATCTCGGGAGAGAAGGAATGGGTGACGTTTCGGGTCGAGACCCTTCTTGAATAAAGGTTCTTCATTTCAGTGCAGTAAATAAAGCTGAAAAGGGCAGAACATGTGAGATGGTTAAGGGAGAATAAGGGTCTTGAAGGGTCTCGACCCGAAACGTCGCCCATCATCTCTCCTGAGATGCTGCCTGACCTGCTGAGTTACTCCAGCATTTATTCACAAAATGCTGGAGTAACTCAGCAGGTCAGGCAACATCTCGGGAGAGAAGGAATGGGTGACGTTTTGGGTTGAGACCCTTCTTCAGACTGAGCTTATACTGAGATACTCCAGCATTTTGTGAATAAATACCATCGATTTGTACCAGCATCTGCAGTTATTTTTCTTATACAAAAGAGCCACTGGTCATTAGGGGGGGAAAAAAAATCATAAAAGCAACACTCATAAGCACCAATCATAAGCAACTTAAGTTTAGCTCAGGATGCCAGCACAGTTTCTAGTGTCTCCCCTGAATTGCTCTTGGCTGCTCTTGGCTTCCCTGGCCGTTTGGGGGCGGCGGTGGGACGGTAGCGCCTCTAGCCCGGCGTTCACACGGGAGGGCGAGGGAGGAGATCCTTCTGTGTGTGTCTGTGTGTGTGTGTGTGCGTGCGTGCAGCGGGCAGGTCCAGGAGTGAGAGGTGGGTGGGTGGGTGAGTGGGTGAGTAGCACCATGCCCGAGTGATGGGCTGTGGGACGAGTAAAGTGCTGCCAGAGCCACCGAGGAGCTGCTACGTGGATTTTGTGAAGTCGGTGGTGAGCTGCAAGACCAAGCTGTGTGATGGGGGCTCGCAGAAAGCGGAGTCTATGCGACCTGCCGGTGGTGGGCAAAGCGACGCCGGCTGCCCCGATGGAGCAAGGAGGACCAAGGTGGCCAAATACCGAGCCAAGTTTGACCCCAAAGTCACTGCAAGGTAACCGACGCGGCGGCCAAAAGACTCTCAGATTGTGGGGGGTGGTGGGGGGGGGGGGGGGGGTGGGTGTTGGGAACCAACCTTTTAACCAAACCTTGGAGACACCAGCAAACTGCAGATGCTGCAATCCCCAGCAAAACGCCAAGAGCACCAGTATCAAAGATCTCTGAAAGTCTGAAGTCTGCAAGATTTAATAGGAACCCGAGGGGAATTTTTTTTTCTTCCACAAATAAGGTGGTGGGTGTATGGAAGATAGACACAAAAAGCTGGAGTAACTCAGGGTGTCAGGCAGCATCTCTGGAGAGAAGGAATGGGTGAAATTTCGGACTGAGTGAATGGGTTCACTCAGGTGAAGTTCACCCTGAATTGGTGAAGTTTCTGGTCGAGACCCTTCTTCAGACTGTATGCATTCAGGGTGGCAGGGTGAACGAGCTGCCAGAGGAGGTAGTTGAGGCAGGCAGGTATATACAATAATCACATTCAAAACGACACAGAGGACTGGAGTAACTCATGGGTCGGGCAGCATCTCTGGAGAGAAGGAATTGGTGAAGTTTCTGGTTGAGACCCTTCTTCAGACTGTATGCATTCAGGGTGGCAGGGTGAACGAGCTGCCAGAGGAGATAGTTGAGGCAGGTATATACAATAATCACATTCACAACGACGCAGAGTGCTGGGGTAACTCAGTGGGTCAGGCAGCATCTCTGGAGAGAAGGAATAGGTGAAGTTTCGGGTCGAGACCCTTCTTCAGACTGTATGCATCCAGGGTGTATGGAACGAGCTGCCAGAGGAGGTATTTGAGGCAGGTATATACAATAATCACATTCACAACGTCACAGAGTGCTGGAGTAACTCAGTGGGTCAGGCAGCATCTCTGGAGAACATGGACAGGCAACATTTTGGGTTGGGGCTTTAGAATTCCAGCGTGGAAATAGGCCCTTCATCCCACCGAGTTCGTGGCGGCCCAGTACATTAGCACTATCCTACACAATCTTACCAAAGCCGATTAACCTAAAAAAAAAACAACCCTGTATATCTTTGGGATGTTGGTCGGAATCTGGAGCTCCCGGGAGAAAACCCACGCGGTCACGGGGAGAACGTACAAACTCCGTACAGACAGCACCTGTAGTCAGGATCGAACCCGGGCCTCTGGTGCTGTAAGGCAGCAACTCTACCTCTGCGCCACTGTTCTTCAGACTGATTGTAGGAATGAGGGAGAAAGGAGGCTAGAAGTGAGAGGGGCCCTCGACCTGAAACATCGCCTGCCCATTCCCTGCACAGATGCTAACTGACCTGATGAGTTCCTCCAGCACTTAGTGCTTTGCCCAAGATTCCGGCAACTGCAGTTCCTTGTGTCTCCGAGTACCCTGTACATTTTCTTTACTCTAAAGAGCATCAACAGTTGCTGTTTCTGATTAACCAGGATTTCCTTTCAGCAATTGTTCCATGCTTTATTCAGTGTGGGGCAACCAGAAGTCACCCCTCTCTCAATTATTTGCAACATTGCAAAGGTTCATCGAAACCCAAACAACAAAAGATATGCAGGAGCCACTGGAAATACAGCACAAAAGCAGAAAATGCACGAAATACTCAGAGGGGCTGGTTGAATCTGTGGAGAAGAAAACTGTGTAATAACCTCAAGTAAAACTCAGAGTGCTGGAAGAACTCAGCGGGTCAGGCAGCATCGACGGAGAGACAGTCTGATCCTTCTTCAAACTGAAATGTCCTGACCCCCTAACGTTGTCTGTGGGATGATCCTGGATGATGCCTAACCCGCTGAGTTAACTTGGTGCTTTGCCGCAGAGCGGTAGAGTTGGTGCCTTACAGCGCCAGAGAGCAGGGTTCGATCCTGACCATGGGTACTTGTCTGTACGGAGTTTGTACGTTCGCCCCGTGATTTTTCTTCGGGTGCTCCAGTTTCCTCCCACACTCCGAAGACGTACAGGTTTGTAGGCTAATTGGCTTGGTATAATTGTAAACTGTGCCTAGTGTGTAGGGAGGGTAGTGTAAATGTGCGGGGATCACTGGTCGGCATGGACTCGATGGGCCGGTTTCCGAGGTTTATCTCTAAACTAAACTAAACTACAGTTCCTTGTGACTCCAGAGCTGTGACCTGGCTGAGCTGATTCTGATGGGAGGCTAGAGAAGGTTAGAACCTCTTGTCATCTTTTCCACGGTTGTAGCTGAGCTAGTCCAGCAGTTTGCTGTTTCTATTTGTTTAAACGGTTAATCATTGTGCTCAAAGTTTGGTGGAGGTTGACTTAATCAGCTCACCTTGTTCCCTGCCATGTACTCCTGCCTTTACAACGGTCAATAAAGGTGCAAAACATGTTCTGTGACCGGTCAGAATGAACTCCCATGAACATGGTGCGTGGCGAGGACGTGACATTGGAAGCCAATCTTCACGCACTACAACATTACCCAGAACAAGCTAGATGCGAGAAAAAAGTGGCGAGAAAAAAAGATGCGAGAAAAAATCACTGACGCTGTGATTCACTGCTTGCATTCACTGGAATTTAGAAGGATAACGGGATCTTATAGAAACATATAAAATTCTTAAGAGATTGGACAGACTAGTTGCAGGATAAATGTTCCCCATGTTGGGGGAGTCCAGAACCAGGGGTCACAGTTTAAGAATAAGGGGTGGGCCATTTAGGACTGAGATGAGGAAAACCTTTTTCACCCAGAGAGTTGTGAATCTGTCAAATTCTCTGCCACAGAAGGCAGTGGAGGCCAATTCACTGGATGTTTTCAAGAGAGAGTTAGATTTAGCTCCTAGGGCTAATGGAATCAAGGGATATGGGGAGAAAGCAGGAACGGGGTACTGATTTTGGATGATCAGCCATGATTCGATCAGCTGGTTCATGATCAGCTGGATCATGATCAGCTGGTTCGAAGGACCAAATGGCCTACTCCTGCAAATCTTTTCTATGTTTCTATGTAAGGAGGCACAAAGTGCCGGAGTAGCTCAGCAGGTCAGGCAGCATCTCGGGAGAACACGGATAGGTGACGTTACAGATTGGGGAAAGTTCTGACCCTAAACATCAGCGATTCATGTAGAAGCAAGAAACTGCTAATGCTGGTTTACACAAAAGGACACAAGGTTGATCTCAATGTCAAGCTTATATCTTCACATTTAATTTTTAAACATTTGTTATCTAACTTAGAACAGTAGAATACAATCTACAGTGCATTATTCTGAACCGACAGGTATTTGATTTGGAAAGCACATAGTAATTATACACAAAAAGCTATGAATGATTAAAAGCTCTTATTGAGCAGAAGGTAACAATCAAAGTGTTGTTTTTTCTATGCACAACTCGGTTAAAGTGTAGACACAATGAATTGCAGATGCTGATTTACCATCTACACCAAGCCAATTAACCTACATACCTGTATGTCTTTGGTGTGGGAGGAAACCGAAGATCTCGGAGAAGCCCCACGCGGTCACGGGGAGAACGTACAAACTCCGTACAGACAGCACCCGTAGTCAGGATCAAACCTGAGTCTGAGTACTGGGGTAACTAAGCGTCTTTGGAGACCATGAACAGGCAACGTTTCAGTCTGAAGAAAGGTCCTGACCCAAAACATCACCTATCCACATTCTCCAAAGATGCTGCCTGACCCACTGAGTTACTCCAGTACTTTGTGTCTTTTTCCGCAAGAGTCCTGTATCTAGGCAATAAGGGACATTTATGATGTTTTATGATTTCTTTAGTCAGAGTGTGGTGAATCTGTGGAATTCATTGCCACAGAAGGCTGTGGAGGTCGTCAGTGGATGTTTTTAAGGCAGATAGATAGATTCTTGATTAGAACAGGTGTCAGAGGTTATAGGGAGAAGGCAGGAGAATGAGGTTAGGAGGGAGAGATAAATCAGCCATGATTGAATGGCGGAGTAGACTTGATGGACAGAATGTCCTAATTCTAGAGTTGCTGACTTACAGCGCCAGAGACCCGGGTTTGATCCCGACTACGGGCGCTGTCTGTACGGAGTTTGTACGTTCTCCCCGTGACCGCGTGGGTTTTCTCCGAGATCTTCGGTTTCCTCCCACACTCCAAAGACGTGCAGGTATGTACGTTGTGGGGGGATTGCTGGTCGGCACGGCCTCAGTGGGCCGATGGGCCTGTTTCCGTGCTGTATCTCTAAACTAAACTAAGCAGAACATTGCCTTCATTTTCCACAATTTGAAGGAGCAAGAGACATGGTCAACTGATCTTACTGATTCTGGTAAGTTCATTTAAAATGTTTATGGAAAGGATCAATAATGATGTGTTATATTTTTGAACAAATGTTCTGATGCCTAAACCGTTTCTTTTGACAATTTAGACACAAAATGCTGAAGTAACAGTCTGAAGAAGGGTTTTGACCCGAAACGTCACCCGTTCCTTCTATCCAGAGATGCTGCCTGCCCGCTGAGTTACTCCTGCATTTTGTGTCTATCTTCGGTGTAAACCAGCATCTGCAATTCTTTCCTACACTCTTTTGACAATTTACTTAATGCCCCAGAAACTCCATGAAGGAGGACATTTCCTTGAACCTCTCAGACTCAGTTATCTACAATTTTAACTCAACGCATTTTTATTGTTCATGACTTTGCCAGTGGGATTTTATTCATTTGATTACAATCCCACGTTACTTTAAAAACTTCAGAAAAGATTCATTTTCACCTTCATCAGTCTAGTTAATTTAGTTTAGAGATGCAGCGCAGAGACAGGCCGGTGATCCCTGTACACAAGCAGTATCCTACACACTCTCGGGACAATATTTCCAATTTCACCGAATCCAATTAACCTACAAATACCTGTACATCTTTGGAGCAAGGAAGGCTATTGGAGCAACGGAGAAAACCCACGCTCCGGGTCACAGGGAGATCGTACAAACTCTGCACAAACTGTACCCATAGTCAGGATCGAACCTGGGTCTCTGGCGCCGTAAGGCAGCAACTCCACTGTGCCGCCCCTAAATAGTTGCCCCTGTCAAATAAAAGTAGTTCCAAGTGACAATTGGTCATGCTATACTTAAAGCTTCACCAGGGTGAAAAGTGAAATAACCTGGTGTTATGGGGAGAAAGCAGGAGGATGGGGTTAGGAGGGAGAGATGGATCAGCCATGATTGAATGGCGGAGTAGACTTGATGGGCCGAATGGCCTAATTCTACTTCTATTCCTTATGAAGTGCAATGTTAGCATTTATTTTGAGGTGACTCGAATGGTCGATAGGATGGTGAAGTAGGTTTTCGGCACATTGGCCTTCATCAGTAAGAGTATAGAATGTGCAGGAAGGAACTGCAGATGCTGGTATACACTGAAGTGATTATACTGTAGAAGTTGGAAGATCATGTTGCTGTTATATAAGACTTTTGAGAGACCACATTGAGAGTTTCATGTTCAGTTTTGTCCACTATGTTATAGGGAAGAGATAAATTAATTTCCCTCCTGGGATAAATAAAGTTCTATCATATTTTATCGTATCGTCAAGCTGGAGAGGGTGCAGGGAAGATTCACAAGGATGTTGCCTGGACTCTAGGGCCTGCGCTATATGGAGAGGTTGAGCAGACTCTATTCCTTGAAGCACAGGTGGATGAGGGGTGATCTTATAGAGCTGTACAAAATTATGAGAGGTATAGATCGGGTATTCGCACATTGTCTCTTGCCCAGAGTTGGGGAATCGAGAGGCAGAGGACATGGGTATAAGGTATGGGGGGAAAATTTAATAGGAATCTGAATCCCTCTAAGCCTGTCCTATCCAGTTACCTGTCCAAATGTTTCTTAATTGTTGCAATTGTACCTGGCCCAACTACCTCCTCTGGCAGCTCGTTCCATACATCCACCACCTTTGTGTGTGAAAAGGTTACTCCTCTGGTTCCTATTAAATCTTTCCCCCCTCACCTAAAACCTCTGTCCTCTGGTCCTCGATTCCCCAACTCTGGGCAAGAGACTCTGTGCATCTACCCGATCTATTCTTCTCCAGATTTTATACACTAAGGTCATAAGGTCATAAGTATTGGGAGCATAACCCCTGACACCCGTACTAATCATGAAACTATCTATCTCTGCCTTAAAAATATCCATGGACTTGGCCTCCACAGTCTTCTGTGGCAATGAATTCCACAGATTCACCACTCTCTGACTAAGGAAATTCCTCCTCATCTCCTTCCGAATGCATTCAAGAGAGAGCTAGATAGAGCTCTTAAGGATAGCGGAGTCAGGGGGTATGGGGAGAAGGCAGGAACGTGGTACTGATTGAGAATGATCAGCCACGATCACATTGAATAGTGGTGCCGGCTCGAAGGGCCGATTGGCCTCCTCCTGCACCTATTGTCTATTGTCTATAAAGGAAGGTCCCTTAATTCTATGGCGATGACCTCTGGTCCTAGTCTCCCCCACTAGTGGAACCATCCTCTCCACATCCACTCTATCCAGGCCTCTCACCAGTCGGTAAGCTATAACATCGCTCTTCTTTGCCTTCCAAATTTGACCAATCTTGTTGTTCACTTTAATCAGGTATGAAATCAAGGCCCTTATCGGGAGAGGGAGCTTCAGCAGGGTGGTCAGGGTTGAACACCGAGCCACCAAGCAGCCCTTTGCCATCAAGATGATTGAAACCAAGGCTAAAGAAGGAAAGGAGGTTTGCGAGTCGGAGCTCAACGTGCTTCGAAGGGTGAGCCACCATAACATTATCCAGCTGATCGAGGTCTTTGAGACGCAGGATCGCATTTACATGGTGATGGAACTGGCCACCGGGGGAGAGCTTTTTGATCGCGTCATCGCCAAAGGGTCATTTACGGAAAGAGACGCCACCCGGGTGCTGCAGATGGTTTTGGACGGGATCAGATACTTGCACACTCTGGGGATTACACATCGAGACTTGAAGCCAGAAAATCTGCTTTACTATCACCCAGGATCGGACTCCAAGATCCTCATCACTGACTTTGGGCTCGCCAATTCTGGGAACAAAGGTGGAGACTGGTCGATGAGGACCACTTGCGGCACGCCGGAGTACATTGCACCCGAGATCCTGCTGAGGAAACCGTACACCAACGCGGTCGATATGTGGGCTTTAGGTGTGATCTCTTACATCCTGCTGAGTGGAACTATGCCATTTGAAGATGAAAACAGGACAAGGCTTTACAGGATGATCCTCAAGTGCAAATACAGTTATGTAGGTGAGGTAGGTGAAACTTGTGGAATTGTTTCTATAAAGCTTCGAAGTTTACAAACTTTTAGGTAACTGCCCAGGGACTTCTGTTTGAGATATATATATATATATATTATAAACATATATAAACTCCAAAGACGTACAGGTATGTAGGTTAATTGGCCGGGTAAATGTAAAAATTGTCCCTAGTGGGTGTAGGATAGTGTTAATGTACGGGGATCACTGGGCGGCACGGACTTGGAGGGCCGAAAAGGCCTGTTTCCGGCTGTATATATATGATATGATATGATAAAAGTACAGGTTCACCACCGGCAACTGGTGGTCGGGTACCTCCTTTAATCTGGACAAATTTTCGAGAGCGCACTTGAAATCTCCACCCCCCCCCCTCTATCCTCCCTCCCCTCCCCCTCCTCCTCCCCCTCCCCAGATTCTTGCTATTGAGGGCGTGCAGTGTAGGTTTACTAGGTTAATTCCCGGAATGGCGGGGACTGTCATATGTTGAAAGACTGGAGCGGTTAGGCTTGTATACACTGGAATTTAGAAGGATGAGAGCGGATCTTATCGAAACGTATAAGATTATTAAGGGGTTGGACACGTTAGAGGCAGGAAACATGTTCCCAATGTTGGGGGAGTCCAGAACAAGGGGCCACAGTTTAAGAATAAGGGGTAGGCCATTTAGAACTGAGATGAGGAAAAACATTTTTCAGTCAGAGAGTTGTGAATCTGTGGAATTCTCTGCCTCAGAAGGCAGTGGAGGCCAATTCTCTGAATGCATTCAAGAGAGAGCTAGATAGAGCTCTTAGGGATAGCGGAGTCAGGGGGTATGGGGAGAAGGCAGGAACGGGGTACTGATTGAGAATGATCAACCATGATCACATTGAATGGTGGTGCTGGCTCGAAGGGCCGAATGGCCTCCTCCAGCGCCTATTGTCTATTGTCTATTGTCTATTGTTCCCTGTGTTGCCTAGGCCGGGTGAGGCAGCTGATCTCGATCTCATCGCGACTTCTGCGGCCAGCTTCTGATCGGCGGGTCAGATTTGCCCCCTGCAGGCTAGTCTCTGGGACTCTAGCCTGGCTGGAGCCGCGGATCCGTTCCCATAGCAGACTTCCACGGCCGGCTTTGCGGGCCAGTATCTCGGCCCCCCAGTGGCCTAGGCAGGTCGTCCCAGTTCCGTTCCACTCCTCTCGGAGGCCGTGGCCTTTGCTGGTCCGGCAAAACAGATGACCCAGCAAGGCTCAGGAGCCAAGGTGGTGGACCAGTATGTGTATAAATAACTTGGGCGTAAATGTAGTTGGGATGGTTAGTAGACAAAATGTGTAGGAAGGAACTGCAGACACTGGTTTAAACCGAAGATAGACACAAAAAGCTGGAGTAACTCAGTGGGACAGGCAGCATCTCTGGAGAGAAGGAATGGGTGATGTTTCGGGTCGAGTGTGGGGTGGGATAGAGTGAGAGGGAATGCCGGGGCTACCTGAAGCGAGAGAAATAAATATTCATACCAATGGGCTGTAAGCTGCCCAAGCACAATATGAGATGCTGTCCCTCCAATTTACGCTTAGCCTACACTTTGACAATGGAGGAGACCTAGAATAGAAAGGTCCACTAACTCCCCTGACAGTGTGTTCCAGACACTCAGCTCTCTCTTGCAAAAGTCCTGGCAGGCACGTCCGATAATGTCACAATGTTAGCTGAAAGAATGGGAACCTGATAAGGCCACTGCTACTCCTGAGAGCATGGGTCCATTATTTTGACTCGTCTTCTGGGCAGCAGGTTACAGAATGTTTTTATGCCCAGTTAGTTCAATATTTCAGGCCTGGTCTATTGTTGGCCTGGAAAGGTGATCATTTTAATTATACCTTTCAGAGGAGCTTCTAAATTCACATTGAGTAATAATCTGAATCATTGCACAATGGGCAACACAGTTAACATCACCCAGTTTTACACCGGTATCCAAATTCAAAATTAAAGCATATCCAAAATATTTGTTAAAACATATGAATATAGGTTGTGGGAAGGAATTGTAGATGCTGGTTAACACCGAAGATAGACACAAAGTGCTGGAGTAACTCAACAGGGCAGGCAGCATCTCTGGGGGAAGGAATGGGTGACGTTTTGGGTCGAGACCCTTCTTCAGATCTCGACCCGAAACCCCACCCATTCCTTCTCTCCAGAGATGCTGCCTCTCCCGCTGAGTTACTCCAGCATTTTGTGTCTATCTTCTGAATATAGGCTGCATGGTTTCAGTATAAAGCATGCCTTAAAACAAAAATCAAGTTGAATCTTGACCATATTAATACCAGATGAGAATAGGTTAACAAAGCTGTTTGTAAGAGAGAGTTTAACCCATATATAAAGCAGTGTGAAGTCCTACTAAATTGTTCTGCAATGTTCACATTTCCGACTTTAACAAAAAAAAAGGTCTTGTGTAATAAACCCCATCTGTACATTTGCAATATATGCCAGCCACACTCACAAGCCATGCACTGAGGATGCGTGTACAGAGGTTGTCGTGGTCAATCAAAATAACAATGGGCACCAATAATAGGATTAGAAAAGGCCATCTGCAATGGATTGTCATCAGTTTCCCACGGTACAACTCTGCAATTATTAGAGAGAGAGAAAGAGAGAGAAGAGAGAGAGAGAGAGAGAGAGAGAGAGAGAGAGAGAGAGAGAGAGAGAGAGAGAGAGAGAGAGAGAGAGAGAGAGAGAGAGAGAGAAGAGAGAGAGAGAGAGGAGAGAGAGAGAGAAAGAGAGAGAGAGACAGAGAGAGAGAGAGAGAGAGAGAGAGAGAGAGAGAGAGAAAGAGAGAGAGAGAGAGAGAGAGAGAGAGAGAGAGAGAGAGAGAGAGAGAGAGAGAGAGAGAGAGAGAGAGAGAGAGAGAGAGAGAAAGAGAAAGAGAGAAAGAGAAAAAGAGAAATTGATTCCCCAAGGAACTAATTGACCTTTTATCTTCTGAAGAAAAAATACTCTGCATATGGGCGGGACGGTGATGCAGCGGTAGAGTTACTGCCTTACAGCGTCAGAGACCCAGGTTCGATCCTGACCATGAGTGCTGTCTGTACGGAGTTTGTACGTTCTCCCCGTCACCTGTGTGGGTTTTCCCCGGGATCCTTTTCTTGAAATAAATGCCCAACAGCTCAAATACATCTTGATAAATTCAATAATTGATCAGGATTTCTGATTTCAAAGGTATTAATAGCATCCTGGAACCTGAGGGGTAACTTTTTCCACACAAAGGGTGGTGGGTGCCGGAGGAAGTAGTTGAGGCAGGTACTAATCTGAACGTTTAGGAAACATTTAGACAGGTACATGGATAGGACAGGTTTGGAAGGATATGGGCAAATGGATATTGTAAGAAAATAACTGCAGATGCTGGTACAAATCGATTTATTCACAAAATGCTGGAGTAACTCAGCAGGTCAGGCAGCATCTCGGGAGAGAAGGTATGGGTGACGTTTCGGGTCGCAACCCTTCTTCAGACTGATATCGATAGTGTAGATGGAACATGTTGGTCAGTGTCTGCAAGTTAGGCCAAAGGGCCTATTTCCATGCTGAATGACTCTATGACTCTAAACAGACAGTCAAATGCTGGAATATTTGTGCCCTTATTGATTTTAAGTAAACAAAGAACATTGAACAGTAGGGGACAGGAACTTCATCCCACTGGATCTAAGACTTGAGTTAGAAGAAGGGTCCTGATCCGAAACATTGCCTATCCATGTTCACCAGAGAGGATGCCTGACCCGTAGAGTTGCTCCAGCACTTTGTGTCTTTGCACAAGTATCTATTCAACATTTATCCTTCAACCAGCATTTTGGCAAAGATAGGGTAGGCAGTCAGTATCTCTTTCCCAGGATGGAAAAAACAAATACTAGGGGGCTTAGCTTTAAGGGGAAAGTTTAAAGGAGATGTGCAGAGCAGGTTTTTATACCCAGAGTGTGGGGCTAGTGCCTGGAACACGCTGCCAGGGGTGGTGTTTGAAGCACATATGTTAGTGGCATTTTAAAATACTTTTGGATAGGCTTACGGATATGCAGGGAATGGAGGGATATGGATTATGTGCAGGTAGATAAGTGGTGATCTTTGACATCATTTTTGGCACAGACATTGTGGGACGAAGGGCCTGTTCAGCACAAGAACAGGCCCTTCGGCCCACCATGTTTGTGCCAAACATGATGCCAAGACCATTACTTATCTACCTGCCCATACCCCCTCCATATCCCTGCATATCCATATACTTATCCAAAAGTCTTTTAAATATACTTTTCTTTGATGTTTGTTAAAAATAAAGATGATCTATCTGATTTCTTCTGTGTTGTTGGTAAGATGTTGGTTATCAAAATGATCCAAGCGCTTTTCATATGCTCACAACTGTTTTTGACACCTTACAAACAGTTTTAAAGGAAGGCAAAGTGTTTTTACTTTCATGAATGCTCCTGAACTCCCCTTTGCGTGAAGGTTGTAGTGGAGCAATTCATGCTTCTGTCTGGACCTGTTGCGTGCCACCTTTCATGGAGAAACAGGTGCCTCCACAGTTGGCATTGGCATGCAACCTTCCCACTTGCAATTACAATGTTTGGACAATGGAAAGCTGTTTCACCGCTCTGCTTTTGTTGTCCTGTTCAATTGTATTAAAGTTGCATGGGCACAGCGGATTGCTGAAAGATAATTTGTTGTTCTCGTGTGTTCAATGCTCCCGCCCTTAACCATACTCGCATGTAGTGTAACTTTGTAATTGTCAGGCGACAAACACATATGATACATCCTTAATCTGTGCCAGCAGAGCTGTTTGCACTACTTTAACAAAAACCTTCTTTGTATATGACCTATAATTTTGCACTGATTTAAAGGCTTAATATTTGTACTCCAATTCATACGTCTTGTGGACCTGCTTCCAACTTGTTAGACTCATTGATGCCACATTGACTCTTAATAATCGCATCTGATAAAGCTCGGACGGCACGGTGGCTCAGCAGTGCAGCTACTGCCTTACAGCGCCAGAGACCCTGGTTCGATCCTGACTATATGGGTCCATGTCTGTACGAAGTTTTACTTTTAGTTTAGAGATACAGCGCGGAAACAGGCCCACCGGGCCCGCGCCAACCAGCGATCCCCACACAATAACACTATCCGACACCCACTGGGGACAATTTTTACATTTACCAAGCCAATTAACCTACAGACCTGCACGTCCTTGGAGTGTGGGAGGAAACCGATGATAGAAACATAGAAAATAGGTGCAGGAGTAGGCCATTCGGCCTTTCGAGCCTGCACCGCCATTCAATATGATCATGGCTGATCATTCAGCTCAGTAGCCTGTACCTGCCTTCTCTCCATACCCCCTGATCCCTTTAGCAAAAAGGGCCACATCTAACTCCCTCTTAAATATAGCCAATGAACTGGCCTCAACTACCTTCTGTGGCAGAGAATTCCACAGACTCACCACTCTCTGTGTGAAGAAATGTTTTCTCATCTCGTGTGTGAAGAAATGTTTTCTCATCTCGGAGAAAACCCACGCAGGTCACCGGGAGAACGTACAAACTCCGTGCAGACAGCACCCGTAGTTGGGATCGAACCCGGGTCTCCGGCGCTGCATTCGCTGTAAGGCAGCAACTCTACCGCTGCGCCACCGTGCCGCACTTCTCCTTGTGACCTGCCTGGGCATTCTCCGAGACCTTTGGTTTCCTCCCAAACTCCAAAGACGTACAGGTTTGTAGGTTAATTAGGTTGGTGTAAATGTAAAATTGTCCCTAGTGTGTAGGTTAGTGTCAATTGTGAGGATCGCTGGTCGATGTGGACTCGGTGGGCCGAAGGGCCTGTTTCCGCGCTGTATTTCTAAACTGACTAAACACAGTAGTGTGGTAGGCTTAGAATGGTGACCTGTGCTAATTGTGCTAATATCTCCATATGTTGTTCATTCTGCAGGGAAATTACCAAACACTTCAATAATTCTGACATTTGGGTGATGTATTAGACCCTCCACAGTAACTGAAGGATTCTCATTACAGCTACATTCTTTAGTTTAGTTGAGTTTATTGTCACGTGTACCGGGGTACAGTGAAAAGCTTTTGTTGCGTGCTGTACAGTCAGCGAAAGACTATATATGATTACAATCAAATCGTCCACAGTGTACAGATACAGGATAAAGGGAATGACATTTCGTGCAAGATACAGTCCAGTAAAGTCGGATTAAACATTGTCCGAGGATCTCCAATGAGGTAAGTGGTAGGTCAGAACCACTCCCTAGTTGTTGGTAGGATGGTTCAGTTGCCTGAGAACAGCTAGGAAGAAAATATCTCTGAATCTGGAGATGTGCGTTTTCACACTTCTACCCCTTTTGACCGATGGGAGAAGGGAGAAGAGGGAGTGGCCAGGGTGCGACTCATCCTTGATAACGCTGCTGGCCTTGCCGAGGCAGCGTGGAGTGTAGATGGAGTCAATGGAAGGGAGGTTGGTTTGCGTGATGGTCTGGGCTGCGTCCACAATTCCCTGCGATTTCGCCGATTGATTCTTTATCCCTCTAATGAAATCTCCCTCGGATTCATTTCTGAGTAGTTCACAAATTAAAATTTAAAACATTTGTCTGTATTTTTGGTCTATTGGAAGATAGATTCCATTTGGAGATAGCACACCTTACTTACTTGTAATACTTTAACCTGTTAAAACATCTCAAAGTATTACATGTGAGCATTATCAAAGATCATGAGACATGGGCCATTTGACCCATCAATATTCGGCCCATTCAGTCCATAGGGTGGCACAGTGGTGCAGCAGTAGTGTTGCTGCCTTACAGCACCAGGGACTCGGGTTCCATACTGACTTCGGGTGCTGACTGTGCGGAGTTTGTTTATTTTCCCTGTGACCACCTGGGTTTTCTCCAGGTGCTCCGGTTTCTTCCCCGAACTCAAAAGACATACAGGTTTGGAGGTTATTCGGCTTCAGTAAGAATTGTAAATTGTCTCCTGTGTGTAGGATAGTGTTAGTATGCGGGAATCGCTGATCGGCGTGGACTCAGTGGGTCAAAGGGCCTGTTTTCGCGCTGTATCTCTAAAGTCTAATGTCTTCAAAGAAGATTCAGCACTAAGCTACATTGGGGGAAAATGAGGGCAAGTGGCAAAGCTGCTTATTATTCTACCCTAAGTGGGTGCCATTTATAAATGAAAAATGTTCAGTTTAGTGACTTCAAGCATTCTGGACTCCATGGATCAGATCCAATCATTGGAAGTTGTGAAATATATGAAATATAGTAGGTTTTTTAATGTCTTTCCCTACGTTTTGACAACATTAAATGACACCGAAGCAATTCAAAGGGGCAGCAGGGTGGCGCAGCGGTAGAGGCTCGAGTTGCTTCCATGCAACGCCAGAGACCCAGGTTCGATGCTGACTAGGGGTGCTGGCTGTACGGAGTTTGTACGTTCTCGCCGTGACTTGCGTGGGTTTTCTCCGTGTGCTCCAGTTTCCTCCCACACTCCAAAGACATGCGTAGGTTAATTGGCTCGGTATAATTGTAAATTGTCCTTGGTGTGTGTAGGATAGTGCGGGAATCGCTAGTCGGTGCAGACTCAAGGGCCTTTTTACACGCTGTAGCTCTAAACAGAGCATACTAAACAATTAGGATTACCCAAATGCAAATCTTGGCATAGACTGTATCTATGACGTACAGTGCATTCAGAACGTATTCAGACCACTTCACTTTTTCCACATTTTGGTACGTTACAGCCTTATTTTAAAATGGATTCAATTCTTTTTTTTTTCATCATCAATCTACACACAATACCCCAGAACGAGGAAGCGAAAACATGTGTTTAGAAATTTTTGCAAAGTAATTAAAAAGAAATAACTGAAATATCACATTTACATAAGTATTCGGACCCTTTGCTCTGACACTCAAAATTGAGCTTATGTTCATCCTGTTTCCATTGATCATCCTTGAGATGTTTCTACAACTTGATTGGAGTCCACCAGTGGTAAATTAATTTGATTGGACATGATTTGGAAAGGCACACACCTGTCTATATAAGGTCCCACAGTTGACAGTGCATGTCAGAGCAAAAACCAAGCCATGAAGACAAAGGGATTGTCCGTAGACCTCCGAGACAGGATTGTGTCGAGACACAGATCTGGGGAAGGGTATAAAACAATTTCTGCAGCATTGCAGGTCCCGAAGAGCACAGTGGCCTCTGTCATTCTTAAATAGAAGAACTTTGGAACCACCAGGACTCTTCATAGAGCTGGCTGCCCGGCCAAACTGAGCAATCGGGGGAGAAGGGCCTTGGTCAGGGAGGTGATCAATAACCGATGGTCACTCTGACAGTGTTCCAGAGTTCCTCTGTGAAGATGGAAGAACCTTCCAGAAGGACAACTATATCTGCAGCACTCCACCAATCAGGCCTTTATGGTGGAGTGGGCAGACGGAAGCCACTCCTCAGTAAAAGGCACATGACAGCCCGCTTGGAGTTTGCCAAAAAGCACCTTAACAAGATTCTCTGGTCTGATGAAACCAAGATTGAACTCTTTGGCCTCAATGCCAAGCGGCACCGCTCATCACCTGGCCAATACCATACCTACGGTGAAGCATGGTGGTGGCAGCATCATGCTGTGGGGATGTTTTTCAGCGGCAGGAACTGGGAGACTAGTCAGGATCGACGGAAAGATGAACGCAGCAAAGTACAGAGAGATCCTTGATGAAAACCTGCTCCAGAGCGTTCTGGACCTCAGACTGGGGCATGGGTTCACCTTCCAACAGGACAACGACCCTAAGCACACAGCCAAGACAATGCAAGAGTGGCTTCATGACAAGTCTGTGAATGTCCTTGAGTGGCCCAGCCAAAGCCCGGACTTGAACCCAATCGAACATCTCTGGAGGGATCTGAAAATAGCTGTGCATCAACGCTCCCCATCCAACCTGACAGAGCTTGAGAGGATCTGCAGAGAAGAATGGGAGAAATTACCCAAATACAAGTGTGCCAAGCTTGTAGCTTCATACCTAGGAAGACTTGAGGCTGTAATCGCTGCCAAAGGTGCCTCAACAAAGTACTGAGTAAAGGGTCTGAATACTTATGTAAATGTGATATTTCAGTTATTTCTTTTTAATTACAGCAAAAATTTCTAAAAACCTGTTTTCGCTTTTTTATTATGGGGTATTGTGTGTAGATTGATGATCAAAATGTAATCCATTTTAAAATAAGGCTGTAATGTAACAAAATGTGGAAAACGTGAAGGGTCTGAATACTTTCTGAATGCACTGTATCCCATGTTATACAGTTGGAATCTTCATCATGTTTTAGTCAGTCTTTTTCCACAACCAGATTGACAACCAGTGAATTTATTTTCTGAACCCCTGATCTGAAAACCACAATAAATAATTTGTTCATTTGAGGAAACCTGTGGGGCAGCCCATCAAGAGGTACATTGTTTCTGATGCTGGCCTTGTGGTTCCCAAATCTTTCTCAATGACACATTTGTTTTTGGCACATCGTTTGAAATCCTATAACAAATTGGGTATGTTGATTTTCTGGTTTTCCACATGTGTTGTCTTTTGTCCACCGAAAAAACAAAACCACCTTTTTCCCAGGCTTACTTACTTACTAATAGCAACGCTTACAGGCGCAAGAAACTGCAGATGCTGGTTTACAATTTTAAAAAGGCACAAAGTGCTGGAGTAACTCAGCAAGTCAGGCAGCATCTCGACACAGGGAAAGTGTCCGATGAAGGGCCTCGATCCGAAACGTCACCTATTCCATTTCTCCAGAGATGCTGCCTAAACCAGCATTTTGTGTCTATCTACAGGGAAAGAGTGGCGGAATGTAACAGGCAGGATGCTGTGTGGAATTGGCAGAAACCTGATGGGCCAAATTGTCTTTGTTTGTGCTGTAACAATTCATCATTCTATGGTCAACGATATGTGAAAAGAGACCCTAAAATGCACAGTCAGGCCCACAATAACAAAGATTCAAATTTATACCTGTTTGAATTTTGCAGATGGTTTACATTGAAGATTGAACTTAAAATATCTTGGTGGTAAAAATTCAGATAATGCAGCTTCAGAGGGTTGAAACAGAAACCTCGTATTTACCGAAAGATATGCTTTCAATGGATATCTGGATATTTTTAAGGCAGATAGATAGATTCTTGATTGGTACGGGTGTCAGGGGTTATGGGGAGAAGGCAGGAGATGAGATTAGGAGGGAGAGATAGATCAGCCATGATTGAATGACACAGTAGACTTGATGGGCCGAATATCCTAATTCTGCTCCTATCACCCATGAACTTGCAGGGAAAGTGCACTAGAGGAAAATGGGTTGACTAGGATCGAGAGGGGATTTTATTGAAAATGTAGATGAGGAGGAATTTCTAAATGAACAGATGTTTTGTTTAGTTTAGTTTTAGTTTAGAGATTCAATGTGGAAACAGGCCCTTCGGCCCCACCGAGTCCGCACCAACCATCGATCCCCGTACACTAGCACTATCCTGCACACACTGGGAACAATTTACAATCTTTACCGAAGCCAATTAGCCTACAAACGTGTACATCTTTGGAGTGTGAAAGGAAACCGGAGCACCCAAGAAAAACCCATGTGGTCACGGGGAGAAGGTACAAATGTATTAAAAGAATAGAACTATTGTATCAGATGATAGTAGATACTTTACCGAGAGGAGCCCGCATAGATTCCCCATGATCCGGCACTATCTTATATGTGCTATATATGCTAGGTAGAGTTTTACATACTTCTAAGCTATAACTGAGTCAAGGGAAATGGAGAAATAGTTAGAAACTGATGTTACGATGGGCATAATGATCTAACTGGTGCAGGCTTGGTGGGGGATGGTTGCAATTAGCCTACTCCAACTCCTGTTTCTTACATCCTTATTAATAGATTAAGTTAATGGGCAAAAGTGTGCCAAATGGATTCAATTAATGGGCAAGTATGAGGTAATCCATTTTGAACCTGAAAAAGAACAGAGCATTTTATAAGCAGTAAAAAGCTGGAGGCAATGGGAATCTAAAATAAATTCAGTGATCCATGCACACAGATAATTCAAACATTAAGGGTGGATACAGCCATTTTTTGAGTAGTAAAAAGCTGGAAGCAATGGGAATCCAAAGGAATTCAATGATCCATGCATGCATATCACTAAAACACGAAGGGCAAAAATGACCAAATAAACATTCAAAAAGACAGCCAGAGAGAGGAAAAACTATAAGGGTTGGAGATGCAGCACAAATGACAGAATCAAAATGTTTCAGGTTTAGGCTTATTATTATCACGTGTACCGAAGTACAGTGAAAAGTTTTGTTCTGCATGCTATCTAAACAGATCAGATGTGGCATACATAAATACAATCAAGTCAAACTCAAGTACAATAGATAGAGCAAAGGGGAAGATACAGAGTGCAGAATATAGTTCTCAGCATTGTAGCGCATCAGTTCGATAGACAAAGTAGTTCGATGACTATGGGAGCTGTCTGTACAGAGTCTGTACGTTCACCCTGTCATTGCGTGTGTTTTCTCCGGGTGCTCCGGTTTCCTCCCACCCTCCAAAGACGTACATGTTTGTAGCTTAATTGGCTTTGGTAAAAAATTGTAACTTGTCCCTAGTGTGCGGGATAGTATTAGTGTACGGGGTGATCGCTGGTCGGCATGGACCCGGTGGGCCGAAGGGCCTGTTTCTGCACTGTATCTCTAAAGTCTAATGTAAAGTCTAAAGTCTAGCTCACCGGGTCAGGGGAAAGGGAAACAAGAGATATAGACGGTGATATGGAGAGATATAGAACAAATGAATGAAAGAAGTACAGAAAGTAACGATGATCAAAGAAAGGTGGAGCCCACAATTGTCCATTGTTGGCTGTGGGCTAGGTGATAACGATTTAGACAGTGAAACTCAACAGGGCGACGGTGAAACTAGTACGAAAACTAGGGTGGGGGTCAGATGGAGAGATGGGTCCAGGTTAGTACTTGATTAGTACAGGTATAAGAGGTTATGGGGAGAAGGCAGGAGAATGGGGTTAGGAGGGAGAGATAGATCAGCCATGATTGAATGGTGGAGTAGACTTGATGGGCCGAATGGCCTAATTGTACTATTCCTTATGACCTTATGATCTTATGCGAGGGGATGCAAGGGTTACTTGAAGTTACAGATATCAATATTCATACCACTGGGTTGTAAGCTGTCCAAGGGAAGTCTTTTGTGTGCACAATACCCTCAAGGTATATACAAAACCTTGCAGGGAATCTGTAACGACTTCAAAATTAAACTGCCTGCTGTTTGGAAAGGGGTTTTATAATGCAAAGTGTCTTATTGCTTTATAATAATTTGTAGAATATGATCAGGTGATTTATTTTTTATTGATTTTTTACAAAGTAATAGGAATAGAATACTTTGTTGTCACATGCGACAAGGCAGAGTGAAATTCTTTGCTTGTATACCCAATGCATACAAATAGCGGCCACCAACGGCGCAGTAACAAAGCACGCCAGCTCCTCCTTTTGTTCACTCTGTGACACGATGCCCAAATTAGTTGTATCTGTCTCCACCATCACCCCTGGCAGAATATATTAAACTGAACATTGAATGCCCATCTGCCCATTTGATCTCCACCTCACTCCTTTCCCAATTACCTTCAATTCCCAAGATCAAATAGAGTCGTAGAGTGATACAGCGTGGAAACAGGCCCTTCGGCCCAACTTACCCACACCGGCCAACATGTCCCAGCTACACTAGTCTCGCCTGCCTGCGCTTGGTCCATATCCCTCCAAACCTGTCCTATCCATGCACCTGTCTAACTGTTTCTTAAACATTGGGAAACAATCAGATTTGTGAGACACAACCTCCTACGCACAAAACCATGCTGACTATCCCTAATCAGCCCTTGCCCGTCCAAATGCCTGTT
The DNA here is from genome assembly GCF_053455715.1 of Rhinoraja longicauda. Taxonomy (NCBI): domain Eukaryota; kingdom Metazoa; phylum Chordata; class Chondrichthyes; order Rajiformes; family Arhynchobatidae; genus Rhinoraja; species Rhinoraja longicauda. The sequence continues at coordinate 15,047,612 of NC_135956.1, read as the reverse complement.
TAACCTATCCCTCAGAATACTCTCTGGTAACTTTCCAACTACAGATGTTAAGTTCACCGGCCTATAGTTCCCAGCATTTTCCTTGCAGCCCTTCTTGAAAAGAGGCACAACATTTGCCACCCTCCAGTCTTCCGGCACCTCTCCTGTATTTAAGGACGACTCGTAAATGGCCCAGTTTGCAATGGCCCACATTAAAATTTTCACTCTCTGTTTAATAGGAACCCCTGGGGCACTTTTTTCTACAGAGGGTTATGAGTATATGGAACAAGCTGCCAGAGGAGGTAGTTGAGGCAGGTACTAGTCATAGAGTCTTGCAGCATGGAACGCTTTGGCCCAACTTGCCCACGCCAGCCAACATGTCACATCTACACTAGTCCCATCTGCCAGCATTTGGCCCCTATCTCTCTAAACCTGTCCTATCAATATACTTGTCCAAGTGTTTCTTAAACATGGCAATAGTCCCAGCCTCAACTACCTCCTCCGGCAGCTTGTTCCTTGCACACACCACCCTTTGTGTAAAGACTTTTGGACAGGTACATGGACAGGAAAGGTTTAGAGGGATATCAGCCAAACGCAGGCAGGTGGGACTAGTGTGGATGGGGCATGTTGGTCAGTTTGGGCGGGTTGGGCTGAAAGGCCTGTTTCCATGCTGTATGACTATGATTCTATCTGATCCCCAAAGATAATTGCCTGTGATAAGCTTTGCCCCCAGTAAGTCAAAGCTATCCAGTTACTTAATCTTGGTGTCTTCGCTAATCTCTGCTGTCTCATTCGAATTGTTTGACTGTCTCACATAATTCTTCAAATTATTTTACAATTGCACAATTGTCCTGTTGTAATGCTCGACAAAGCTGTGTGCCTCTGTTTGTTCCCATGTGCCTGGTTATGACATCACTCTGCAGAGATGAGAACATTCAATGCTGCAATTTTCCCTTTCATGTGAAGCACTTTTTCCAACACAATTCCTGCAATTTCTTCTCTTCACGCAATTCAGTGTTGTTCCCGCAGTAATCCAGTCAATCTGTGTCAGCACCAGGGGTGCCATAGAGTCATAGAGTGATACAGCGTGGAAGCAGGCCTTTCGGCCCAACTTGTCCACACCGAGCAACATGTCCCATCTACACTGGTGCCACCTGCCTGCGTTTGACCCATACCCCACTAAACCTGGCCTATCCATGTGCCTGTCCAAATGTTTCTTAAACGTTGTGATGTGCAGCATGAACCATGCAATGTGTAGGAAGGAGCTGCAGATGTTGGTTTATACCGAAGATGGACACAAAGTGCTGGAGCAACTCAGCAGGTCAGGCAGCATCTCTGGAGAAAAGGAATAGGTGACGTTTCAGTTCGGAACCCTTCTTCAGACTTCAAAACCAATAATAAACAACAGAAAAAGTTCCGTATATATATATATATATATTAGACCAAGTGGACCCGTTGGGCCCAAACCTCTGCTGCATTGGTGCAGCACCCTGTCCTCCCCCTCTCCCCTCTCTCCGCAACCCCCCCTCCCCTCTCCCTTCTCCCCCACTCCCCTCTCCCTCCCTCCTCCCTCCACCCCTCCCCCTCCTTTTAAACTTTAAAATGTGAATAACTTTAAAAATATAACACAGGTTTCAATAAAACTACTTGCATTATCACTAAAGTGACAATGCTGAGTAAGGTGGGCCTAGAATTGTTGCGCTATCGTGTACTGCTTTGGCTGAAGTTCAGTCACAAACAAGATAACAAACGAGAGTTTTAGTATATAGATTATATACAAGGTTTTCCTGAAGCGCATTTTTTTAAAAATCATCAGGAGTTGTGGGCAACATTGCTGAGGGCATGTATTTATTGCCCATTACTGTTGAGAAGATAGTGGTCAAATCATCTCTTTGAACTGCTCTCTAAAGCCAGGAGTCAAGAGAATTAAAAGTGTTTTATTGTGGTATGTCCCGAAACGGAACAATGAAACTCTTACTTGCAGCCGCACAGCAGATTATGTTACTCTGTAAAACCTATAATAACCATTTTTTTAAAGTACAGTATATATATATATTAAAAAGCAGACAAATAAATAGATAATAGTCTATTTTGCTATAGATAATAGCAAAGTGAAAAATAATGACCCCAGGTCTATATAGTCTGGAGGCCGACTGGAGGTTGTAGTGTTTAATAGCCTGATGGATGTAGGGAAGAAGCTCCTCCTGAACCTGGGTGTTACAGTTTTCAGGCTCCTGTACCTTCTTCCTGATGGCAGGAGTGAAATTAGAGCATGGCCAGGGAGGTGTGTAGGAAGGAACTGCAGATGCTGTGTTCAACCGAAGATAGGCACAAAATGCTGTAGTAACTCAGCGGTGCAGGCAACATCTCTGGAGAGAAGGAATAGGTGACGTTTTGGGTCGAGACCCTTCTTCAGGGTGTGTGCGGGTCTCTGATGATGCTGGTTGCCTTTTGGAGGCAGCGACTCCTGGAGATACCTTCAAGGGTGGGATCTCAAAGATATAAGGAGAGAGAAACATAATATAGTGTTTCTGGTGGATTCCATAATGAAAGAAGTAATGGACGCAAGGAACGGCCATTGCTGGTTTACAAACAAAACCCACAAAGTACTGGAGTAGCGCAGTGGGTCAGGCAGTATCTGTGGAGGACATGGATTGGCGACATATCGGATCGGAACATTTCTTCAGACTAAAGGTACTGGGGGGGAGAAAGCAGAGACAGGAGGTGGAGGCAGGCCAAGTCAATAGACAATAGACAATAGACAATAGGTACAGGAGTAGGCCATTCAGCCCTTCGAGCCAGCACCGCCATTCAATGCGATCATGGCTGATCACTCTCAATCAGTACCCTGTTCCTGCCTTCTCCCCATACCCCCTCACTCCGCTATCCTTAAGAGCTCTATCCAGCTCTCTCTTGAAAGCATCCAACGAACTGGCCTCCACTGCCTTCTGAGGCAGAGAATTCCACACCTTCACCACTCTCTGACTGAAAAAGTTCTTCCTCATCTCCGTTCTAAATGGCCTACCCCTTATTCTTAAACTGTGGCCCCTTGTTCTGGACTCCCCCAACATTGGGAACATGTTTCCTGCCTCTAATGTGTCCAATCCCCTAATTATCTTATATGTTTCAATAAGATCCCCCTTCATCCTTCTAAATTCCAGTGTATACAAGCCTAATTGCTCCAGCCTTTCAACATACGACAGTCCCGCCATTCCGGGAATTAACCTAGTACCTCACCTGTACCCTATACAATTGTAATAATGCTTTCCTATTTCTAAACCTAAGCACAGGTCCACCACCTATTTTCCGGGTTCCAGAGCCTTGCCAGACCAACGGAGATCACGTAATAACAATTCAACAAAAAACACCTCTGACACTAATTATCCCCCTCCTGTGTCTCTAAGGCACCATGCGCTGTTAGAAACTTAAATAAAACAAATGTTAAATGTACAATATTTTTGCAGCGAAGCTTGCATTTCGTGCACGGGCAGCCTGGGCGCCGGTTAACGAATTGCCCATGGAAGTCACGGTGAAGTTTGGATCGGCGGCCGTCCGTGGGACCGAGCCGCCACTTTCCCGGCAGTCTCACGGCCCAGGCAGGGCAGAAATGTGAGGCCAGGTCACGATCGGCAAATGCCCATACCGGCGAGTTGGCACCGTCGTTGTATTTAGTACGAATTGTACTTAGTTCAGCCACGGAAGTCAATAGACAATAGACAATAGGTGCAGGAGGAGGCCATTCGGCCCTTCGAGCCAGCACCGCCATTCAATGTGATCATGGCTGATCATTCTCAATCAGTACCCCGTTCCTGCCTTCTCCCCATACCCCCTGACTCTGCTATCCTTGAGAGCTCTATCTAGCTCTCTCTTGAATGCATTCAGAGAATTGGCCTCCACTGCCTTCTGAGGCAGAGAATTCCACAGATTCACAACTCTCTGACTGAAAAAGTTTTTCCTCATCTCAGTTCTAAATGGTCTACCCCTTATTCTTAAACTGTGGCCCCTTGTTCGGCCCATCAGGTCTACTCCGCCATTCAATCATGGCTGATCTATCTCTCCCTCCGAACCCCATTCTCCTGCCTTCTCCCCATAACCCCTGACACCCGTACTAATCAAGAATCAATCTATCTCTGCCTTAAAAATATCCATTGATGGCCTCCACAGCCTTTTGTGGCAAAGACTTCCATGATCAGCTGCCTCATCCGGCCTAGGCACCACTTTTTCAGTTTTCCCAATTTTAACGCATCAAATTCTTTTGGAGATGGTAGTTAGAGGAATTCTCACCCATTGTACCAAACACACTTGTCAACGTACATTTAGTATAAGAAAATAACTGCAGATGCTGGTACAAATCGAAGGTATTTATTCACAAAATGCTGGAGTAACTCAGCAGGTCAGGCAGCATCTCGGGAGAGAAGGAATGGGTGACGTTTCGGGTCGAGACCCTTCTTCAGACTGATGTCAGGGGGGCGGGACAAAGGAAAGATATAGGTGGAGACAGGAAGATAGAGGGAGATCTGGGAAGGAGGAGGGGAAGAGAAGGACAGAGGAACTATCTAAAGTTGGAGAAGTCGATGTTCATACCACTGGGCTGCAAGCTGCCCAGGCGAAATATGAGGTGCTGTTCCTCGCTATGGCACTGGAGGAGGCCCATGACAGAAAGGTCAGACTGGGAATGGGAGGGGGAGTTGAAGTGCTCGGCCACCGGGAGATCAGTTTGGTCAATGCGGACCGAGCGCAGGTGTTGAGCGAAGCGATCGCCGAGCCAGCGCTTGGTTTCGCCGATGTAAATAAGTTGACATCTGGAGCAGCGGATGCAATAGATGAGGTTGGAGGAGGTGCAGGTGAACCTTTGTCTCACCTGGAAAGACTGTTTGGGTCCTTGGATGGAGTTGAGGGGGGAGGTAAAGGGACAGGTGTTGCATCTCCTGCGGTTGCAGGGGAAAGTGCCCGGGGATGGGGTGGTTTGGGTAGGAAGGGACGAGTGGACCAGGGAGTTACGGAGGGAACGGTCTCTGCGGAACACAGAGAGGGGAGGGGTTGGGAAGATATGGCCAGTGGTGGGGTCCCGTTGTAGGTGACGGAAATGTTGGCGGATGATTTGTTGGATCCGCTGACTGGTGGGGTGGAAGGTGAGAACGAGGGGGATTCTGTCCTTGTTGCGAGTGGGGGGAGGGGGAGCAAGAGCGGAGCTGCGGGATGTAGAAGAGACCCTAGTGAGAGCCTCATCTATAATGGAGGAGGGGAAGCCCCGTTTCCTGAAGAATGAGGACATCTCTGACGCCCTAGTGTGAAACACCTCATCCCGGGCGCAGATGCGGCGTAGACGGAGGAATTGGGAGTAGGGGATAGACTTTTTGCAGGGGACCGGGTGGGAAGAAGTGTAGTCCAGATAGCTGTGCGAGTCAGTGGGTTTATAGTAAACGTCCGTCACTAGTCTGTCTCCTGTGATGGAGATGGTGAGGTCCAGAAACGGGAGGGAGATGTCGGAGATAGTCCAGGTATATTTAAGGGCAGGATGGAAATTGGAAGTGAAGTGTATGAAATCAGTGAGTTCTGCATGGGTACAAGAGGTAGCACCAATGCAGTCGTCGATTAGCGGAGGTAGAGTTCGGGGATGGGGCCGGTATACGCCCAGAACAGGGATTGTTCGACGTACCCGACAAAGAGGCAGGCGTAGCTAGGGCCCATGCGAGTGCCCATAGCTACGCCTCTGGTTTGGAGGAAGTGGGAGGAGTCAAAGGAGAAGTTGTTGAGGGTAAGAACCAGCTCTGCTAGGCGGAGGAGAGTGTTGGTAGATGGGGATTGGCTGGTTCTACGGTCGAGGAAGAAACGGAGGGCTTCGAGACCATCCTTGTGGGGGATGGAAGTGTAGAGTGACTGGACATCCATGGTGAAGATGAGGGAGTGGGGGCCTGGGAACCGGAAGTTATCGAGGAGATGGAGAGCGTGTGAGGTGTCTTGGACGTAGGTGGGGAGGGATTTAACCAGGGGGGATAGGATGGAGTCGAGGTAGGTGGAAATAAGTTCGGTGGGACATGAACAACGTACATTTAAAATGTTACAGTGTGGTGAAAGTAAGGCTATTGAATATCCTAGTAGCTTATTCTACCATCATACAATGTGCTGAAGAATTCAGATTGGAATGGAATGAAAAGTTTATGTTACTATTATTCTCTGTAGGCAAAATAATTTATTAAGGGCATCTGAGAACTCTGTAGGATTATTTGACAGCTTAGCTATGTAGGGTATTAAAAAAGAAACTCCTTAATGAATAGGGCTTACACTTAAACAAGAGAACACCAGAGTTATTGTTACCCAATGCACTTAGACAATGCCCGAGTTCAGCTGGCTGCTTTTAATTCCAGCCCCCTCAAAGAAACGTTTTTATGCTACCTGTCTTCATAGTTGCTCAAGTTTCTTCAACTTTTAAGTCAACAAAGCCCCATTTCTTTTTGAGCCCATGAAAAAAAAACCTAGCTGTGAAATCTGTATACTTTTGTGCTGTAACACAGTTGATGGAGAGATAAGGGCTATATTATCCAGATAGGTATTGTTTTACCCGCTTGTTAACGATATCTTTTAGTTTTGGTTTATGTCTCTGTTGTATGTCCTCTTTGTTCTGCTTTCGTGCAGAAAGAATGTAACCTGCATCGACCAGACGTCGAAAGCAATATGCTTCTATTTGTCAATTTCATGCCCTGATGGATTTTAATTATAAAATGTATGACAAAGAAGAAATGTGATCCAAGTAGATCCAGCGGTGTAAATAAATGGCTGAATTCACAAGCAAACAAGAATCCTCGATGAAATTGAGTGCAGAAACGAGTAGGTGACATAGTGTGTAGGAAGGAACAGCAGATGCTGCTTTACACCGAAGATAGACACAAAATGCTGGAGTAACTCAGCGGGGCGGGCAGCAACTCTGGAGAGAAGTAATGGGTGACGTTTTGGATCGATGCCCTTTCATGAAGTCTTCCTCCCTCCTCGAGACAGCTTAATCACTTAAATCTCCAAAATGGTTGCTGACATAAAAGCTGATTATGCGCCTACTGTATCAATGAATCAATCTAAGTACCTTCTTACGACATGGAGGTTCTGAGATTGGACCCATGTTAGTTTCAAAGGTGGTACACTAGACCCTTCAAACCCAGTTCGACCCAAAACGTCACCTATTCCCACACGCTACGCCATTCAGACATCGTAACGGTTCCCAGGGGTTATGGGGAAAAGGCAGGAGAATGACTGAATGGCGGAGTAGACTTAATGGGCCAAATGGCCTAATTCTGCTCCTATAACGTATGAACTTATAACCAATGAAATTCAGAAATAGTGGCTGTACTTTTGAGTCATCGTAATAACTGTATGTTCAAGACATAATCAATTTTCATGGGAAATATTGGTTGAAATGTTGCATATTATTCTTCATAGTATCATTTTCAGACCACAAATCTGTATCCAGTACTGAAAATATTGTGAATTATTTTTCTAGGGTGCACTGGGAATGTAAAATATACGGTGTAAATCAGATTGAGGGTTAGTTGCATCGATTTTGAAATAGCATGCTCAATTATAGCAGACTTGGATTCTCCAAAAGCAGAACTGTTTTTTCAGTCTGCAGAAGGGTCCCGACCCGAAACATCACTCATCCTTTTTCCTCCAGAGATGCTGCCTGATCCGCTGAGTTACTCCAGCACTTTGTGTCTATCTTTGGTGTAAAACAGCATCTGCAATTCTTTGTTTGGTCATTTTGGATTCTCACCAGAACTGGAAGCGAGAACTGCCGTCAATGAAATGCTGCTATTTATGCCAGGGTTGCATCTGAATTAAAGCTAACCTGGTGAATACTGGGAGATAAAGTACCTGCACGACTTGTTAAACCAGGAAACAAGAGACCGGGAGGAAGGGGACGGGATGACGCTGGATGTGACCGGCGAGGGGTGAAGATGGTAGGAGAGGAGAGGTAACCGGGGGTCAAGCCTCCTGCACCCTCGAGGTCGGCTGCGGGGAGCAAAGTTGGACGGGCGAGGAGAGGGACATCTGCTCACTGTTCAACCCGCACGTCCAAGGGAAGGCAACGGCTGGAGGCCCGCAACAGCCTGGGGCTCGCCTGGAGCGGGAACCGAGCAGAATACCTAGAGCATGGACTGGACTCTGAAAATGGCCCCAAAACATGGCGCCTCTTGCATGCAGGATCGGTGGACTATTTCTGTACACTTGCTAATCGGGGATGTGCTTGGGTATGGCAATACTCTACTGGACTGTTTGTAACAAAATAATTTCACCGTGCGTTTGCACTTCTCACATGTGACAATAAAAGCACCAGTGTACCACCTTTGAAACTAACATGGGTCCAATCTCAGAACCTCCATGTCTTAAGAAGGCACTTAGATTGATTCATTGATACTGTAGGCGCATAATCAGCTTTTATGTCAGCAACCATTTCGGAGATTTAAGTGATTAAGCTGTCTCGAGGAGGGAGGAAGACTTCATAAAGTCCAGCCATGGCATTTGTCATACAGTCGTACAGCACAGAAACAGGCCCTTTGGGCCCGACTTGCCCATGCCAACCAAGTTGCCCCATCTCACTAGTCCCACCTGCCTGCATTTGGTCCATATCCTTCTAAACCTTTCCTGCCCATGTACCTGGCCAAATGTCTTTTAAATCCTGTCATAGTACCTGCATCAACTACCTCCTTTTTAGTTTAGTTTTGTTTAGAGATACAGGCGGAAACAGGTCCTTGGGTCCACGCTGACTGGAGATCCCCACACGGTTACACTATCCTACACACACTAGGGATGATTTACAATTTTACCAAGCCAATTAGCCTACAAACCTTTACGTCTTTAGAGTGTGGGAGGAAACCGGAGCTCCCGGAGAAAACCCAGGCGAGTCATGGGGAGAAGGTACAAACGCCATACAGACAGCACCTGTAGTCAGGATCGAACCTGGGTCTCTGGCGCTGTAAGGCAGCAACTCTACCGCTGCGCCACCATGACGCCCTCTGGCAGCTCGTTCCATATACCCACCCTATGTGAAAATGTTGCCCCTCAGGTTCCTATTAAATCTTCCCGCTCTCACCATAATCCTATGTCCTCTGGTTCTAGATTCCCTTACTCTGGGTAAAAATGATTTCTGTTGGCCTTCACATTAACCATCAGCCATCAGCACAGTAGCGCAGCGATAGAGTTGATGCCTTACAGCGCCAGAGACCCGGGTTCGATCCTGACCACGGGTGCTGTCTGTATGGAGTCTGTACGTTCTCCCTGTGACCTGCATGGGTTTTCTCCGGGAGCTCCATTTTCCTCCCACACTCCAAAGATGTGCAAGTTTGTAGGTTCTTTGGCTTTGGTAATTGTAAATTGTTCCTAGTGTCTAGGGTAGCGCTAGTGTACGGAGTGATCCCTGACTCTCAGTCTGATGAAGGGTCTCGACCCGAAACATCACCAATTTCCATAGATGCTACCTGACCTGTTGAGTTACACCAGCATAGTGTGTTTATCTACGGGGTGATCGCTGGTTGGTGCGGACTCGGTGGGCCAAAGGGCCTGTTTCTGCGCTGTATCTCTAAAGAGGATCAAATTCTCTACGGAACGTTTCCATGGTCTTCTCAAATGTACAGTGTCCTCAGTGTCTTTTCCGCCATTTTGACTACTATGCTGACCCAATATCCTGGAAAATTCAGAGGCAGTTTTAAGGGAAGTGATCAGTGCATTAGCCCTTAGAATAAGGGCTATGTACTGTGCATGATAATTGGATTGTTTGTACATGTTGACTTAATAGCTAATTCCTCATAGAAACTTGAATGTAATATCATTGTCAAGTATAACATTGTTATTGCTTGTGCTTGAAATATTTGAAGAATTTCATTATGTTTGATGTTGGGATGGAAATGAAGTGTAAATGGAGTCACAGTAAACAGGGAAAGTATTATAGTTAATCAGTCAAAGGAAGAAGACTGAGGCACTAATTCTGGAGCCCAACAATGCTTTGTGTTGTACGTTGGTTTTCACAGCAGACCCATTAAAAGAGCAGTACACTGTGTTATTTACACTGCGGCAAAAAAGCAACGAAGTGAAAATTTGACTAGACTAAATAAAAATACGTCAGATGCTGGTAGTGTTGAACAAGGCAAAAGCAATGGAAAACATGGCAGGTCATCGACATCTCTGGAGAGATGAGATCTGTTCATTTTTCTGTGTATCGACCGGTGTACCAAATGGATTGACTGGGCTTATATTCACTGGAATTTCGAAGGATGAGAGGGGATCTTATAGAAACATACAAAAATTCTTAAGGGATTGGACAGGCTAGATGCAGGAAAAATGTTCCCGATGTTGGGGGAGTCCAGAACCAAGGGTCACCGTGTAAGAATAAGGGGTAGACCATTAGGACTGAGATGAGGAAAAACTTTTTCGCCCAGAGAGTTGTGAATCTGTGGAATTCTCTGCCGCAGAAGGCAGTGGAGGCCAATTCACTGGATGAGTTCAAGAGGGAGTTAGATAGAGCTCTTAGGGCTAACGGATTCAAGGGATATGGGGAGAAAGCAACAACGGGGCACTGATTTTGGATGATCAGCCATGATCATATTGAATGGTGGTGCTGGATCGAAGGGCCGAATGGCCTATTCAGCCGATTTTCTGTGTATCAAAACTAGAAAATATGGGCTAGAGAGGTATATTAAATCAGTCGGGAAAGGGGAAGGAGTTTAAAGAACAAACAAACTCCGAGAGAAATCGTGATTGAGATCATTGTAATCTTAGTCAATGATGGAGTCAGAGGAAGGGTCCCGACCCGAAACGTCACCCACCCTTGTTTTCCAGAGATGCTGCCTGACCCACTGAGTTACGCCAGCACTTTGTGTCTGTCGATGGCAGAAATATATTTCTCTCTACTAAAACTTATAGTAAGATTATTTGTGACGGGTTTGACTTAGTTGAGTTTACTAACTGCTAATTTCTGAGCTTTTCGTGGTTATCTCTTCTGAAAGCTGTCACATGGTACAGCGAGCATTTACCTTGAGACCAATATCTCTCAACAACATTTAAGAGACTTTCAGATAGGCTGAGTGTTTTATTGCTGTTTTATATGTCCCAAAATAGAACAACAAACTATAAATTCAATGGCAATAACCTTATTAGCATTGATGTACAAAGGGATTTTGGGGTCCAAGTCCACAGATTCCTGAAAGTGGCAACATAAGTAGACAGAGTGGTAAAGAAGGCATAGGGTATGTTTAACTTCATAGATCTGGACTTTTGGAGGGTATAACTTTAAGGCAAGAGGGGCAACGTTTAAATTAGATGTGCTAGCGGAGTCAGTGGGTATGGGGAGAAGGCAGGAACGGGGTACTGATTGAGAATGATCAGCCATGATCACATTGAATGGCGGTGCTGGCTCAAAGGGCCGAATGGCCTCCTCCTGCACCTATTGTCTAATGTCTATTGTCTATTGCTGGGCAAGTTTTTTACAGAATGGTGGATGCCTGGAACGTGATCCCAGAAGTGGTGGTGGAGGCGGGTACAACAGTGGCATTTAAGAGGCTTTTGGATATGTGCCTGGATATAATCATTCCTGCCATCGGGAAGAAAGTATAGGAGCCTTAAAACTGTAACGTCCAGGTTCAGGAGTAGCTTCTTCCCTATAAACAATCAGGCTATTAAACGCAAAAACCTCCAAATAAGCTGTGAACTGGATAGACGGGACATTGCTTTAGTCATTTTGCACTGTTATGGTTTGTTTTATGTGTGTGTATGTATGTATATGTATGTGCATGTGTATATTAATGTGTATACACATACATATATATACACACATAAAACAGACAAACCATAATAGTGCAAAAAGACAAAACCAGTGCCCCAGTGTGCGTGTATATATACACATGTGTATGTATATAAATATATATATATTGTATATATGTGTGTGTGTGTGTGTGGGTGTGTATGTATACATCCATGTTTTTATATTTATATATGTTTATGAATATGTATATATATATATACATATATGTTTAGTTTAGTTTAGTTTAGAGATACTGCCCAGAAACAGGCCCTTTGGCCCACCGGGTCCACGCCGACCAGCGATCCACGCACATTAACACTATCCTACACCCACTAGGGACAATTTTTACTTTTACCAAGCCATTTAATCTACAAACCTGTACGTCTTTGGAGCGTGTAAAGAAACCAAAGATCTCAGAGAAAACCCGTGCAGGTCACGGGGAGAACGTACAAACTCCGTACAGACAGCACCCGTAGTCGGAATCGAACCCGGGTCTCCGGCGCTGCATTCATTGTAAGGCAGCAACTCTACCGCCGCGCCACTGTGACCGCCCTAAATATGTATACACACACACAGATAGATATATATATATATATATATATAAATTGTGTATATTCACTGAGCTTTTCTTTGTTTATTATATTGTTTACAGACTACTATGTTTCCATATTCATTTGTGCTGCTGCAAGTAAGAATTTCATTGTTCTGCTTGGGACTTATGACAATAAAACACTTTTGACTCTTGAACACTCTTACAGATTTTTAGTAAACTTGGGCAGCAGAAGCTGGCCTAAACTTTCCAAATTATTTAAACTGTGCTGTTTCTTTTATATAAAACAAAATTAAGCAAAAGCCAACAGTGGTGTGCAGTAATGAACCAATCCTCGCCAAGGTAAGGAAGGCCGCATCCTGAGGGACGTTCCTTTGGGAAGGAGATGAGGAGGAATTTCTTTAGTCAGAGGGTGGTGAATCTGTGGAATTCATTGCCACAGAAGGCTGTGGAGGCCAAGACAATGGAAATTTTTAAGGCAGAGATAGATTCTTGATTAGTACGGGTGTCAGGGGCTATAGGGAGAAGGCAGGAGAATGGGGTTGAGAGGGAAAGATAGATCAGCCACGATTGAATCGCAGAGGAGACTTGATGAAATCTCAAGTCTCAAGTTGAGGCCAGTTCATTGGCTATATTTAAGAGGGAGTTAGATGTGGCCCTTGTGGCTAAAGGGATCAGGGGGTATGGAGAGAAGGCAGGTACGGGATACTGAGTTGGATGATCAGCCATGATCATATTGAATGGCGGTGCAGGCTCGAAGGGCCGAATGGCCTACTCTTGCACCTATTTTCTATGTTTCTATGTTTCTATAAACTGAATGGCCGAATTCTGCTCCTATTACTTATGAACCTATGAACTTATGACCTTATCCTGAGCAGTAAGTACAGCTCACCAAGTGGGAAGAAATGCAATACTCTTGTAGCAGAGTTAAAAGGCTGTCGATTTGTACCCAACCCTCAAAATCTGAGCGCAGATCCCAGGTTCAATCCTGAGCTCGGATGCCGTCCGTGTTGTCTGCACATTCTTCCTGGGACTGCATGAGTTTCCTCTGGGAGCCCTGGTTTCCGCCCACATCCCAAAGATGTGCGGGTTGGTAAGTCAGTGGGCAATGTAAACAGCCCCGAGTGTAGAGGGAATAGTATGGTCTGTGGCAGTAGCATGGGAATTGATGGGAATGCAGGAAGAATAAAATGGGATGAGTGTAGGTTTGGTGTAAACGAATTCTTGATGATCAATGCAGACTCAGTGAGCCAAGGACTTATTTCCGTGCTGTATAACTATGAATGTAGCCTAATATACACATAGTAATCATAAGTCCATATTTGGACAGGTACATGGATAGGAAAGTTTTAGAGGGATAATGGCCAAACGCGGACAAATAGTAGTAGTGTAGATGGGGCATATGGTTGGCATGGACAAATTGGGCCAAAGGGCCTGTTTGTGTGTTGTGTGACTCAATAACTATTAATTCTGCTGCATCTCGTTTGAAATAAATATAACCACTTTAATGCGGACAACATTTTGAGGGGCGCCTTTATGGTTTGAGTGGAGGTGTTCTATTTATGCCCCTGGCAGAAATAACCAAAGTATTTTTCTGCCAAGGATATTCATACCTGTTTACAAGAAATGAGCCCAATGTCAATGATACTTCCTTAACAAAGTGTCAATAGCTGTATTTATCCTTTCAAAGAAATCATGTAGCAAGTAGGAGTGACTTCCCAGGATTACAGGGTGTCAACATCAAGGAGGCACACATTTTGAAGTAGTTTTATATTTTCAAAAAAAGATGAAAATATTGAAACCTGCACCTGTGTATGTGTTACTGATACTGAGTAATTGTGTGAGTGGAAGCTTTACTTTATGGGAAATGTAGAGGGAGAGAAAGAGGGAGGGAGAGAGTGAGAGAGAGAGAGAGAAGAGAGAGAGAGGGAGAGAGGGAGAGGGGGAGGGGGAGGGGAGGGGGAGGGGGAGAGGGAGAGAGGGAGAGAGGGAGAGAGGGAGAGGGAGAGAGAGAGGAAGAATGAATAACAGTACTGTAAGCAGTACTTTATGGGAGAGAGAGAGAGGGAGGGAGGGGGAGAGGGAGAGGGAGAGGGAGAGGGAGAGGGAGAGGGAGAGGGAGAGGGAGAGGGAGAGGGAGAGGGAGAGGGAGAGGGAGAGGGAGAGGGGGAGAGAGAGAGACGGTGAGTAACAGCACTGAAATTGTGATGGCTAAAAGGAAGGAGAAGAAGTTTGAGGGGAGGAGATTTAAATGGGAAGGAAGAAAGGTGACTCATTACAGGGATTAGCAAACCAATATTCCGTCAGGTATATGAATCTTAATTGATGGCTACAACGCAAACACCATGCACTGTGATTGCACGCAAATGAAATCTAGAGGTAGCTTTGTCATGGACATTGAATTAGCTCCTTCTGTCAGGGCCTGGTTTGACTTTGAGTTTAATGCAAACTTTTGTTGACCGAAATGAAATCCAGATTGCTGGTGGTATAATCAGCCTATTGAATTACTATTTATTAAGATCCAACAACCATTTGTCACTTTCTTTTCTTCATCCATTGGACGATTGTTTGTGCTGCAAATCACGAGGTGCTGGAGGAACCTTGGGACTGAGGAAGGGTCTTGACCCAAAACACTGTCTGTCCATTCCTTCCACAGATGCTGCCTGAAGAAGAATCCCAACCTGAAACAGATGCTGCCTGCCCCCTGAGTTCCTCCAGCACTTTGCGTTTCGCACAAGTTTCCAACATCTGTAGTTTCTTGTATTTCAATTGCACCTTACTTTTCATGTTCTCTGTGTTCTTCACCGCCCAGATTTTATATCTAAATTTGCTGTTGTAGAGAACCCTTGAGGAGGGTTGAAGCAGGATAATATTATGTTGGGCCATTCCAAAGGTACTCTTATTTCAACCACTTCTAGTTTCCATCCATTAGTATCAGTTGATGCTCAGAATAGAGACATCTGGCAGATCATCTATTGCAAACATAGCAGGAGAACCAGCTGACCAAGTGTGTGACACTGGGAACAGCAGCACATGAAGCGAGTACTGTTGAGTACTGTCAGCAAACCAACAGTGCAAAATCTACAGATATTTTAAGCAATAAGTTCATATGTTAGGAAGAGGGGATGCTCAACGAGATCTGGGTGTCCTAGTGCATCAGTCACTGAAAGGAAGCATGCAGGTACAGCAGGCAGTGAAGAAAGCCAATGGAATGTTGGCCTTCATAACAAGAGGAGTTGAGTATAGGAGCAAAGAGGTCCTTCTACAGTTGTACCGGGCCCTGGTGAGACCGCACCTGGAGTACTGTGTGCAGCTTTGGTCTCCAAATTTGAGGAAGGATATTCTTGCTATTGAGGGCGTGCAGCGTAGGTTCACTAGGTTAATTCCCGGAATGGCGGGACTGTCGTATGTTGAAAGGCTGGAGCAATTAGGCTTGTATACACTGGAATTTAGAAGGATGAGGGGGGATCTTATTGAAACATATAAGATAATTAGGGGATTGGACACATTAGAGGCAGGAAACATGTTCCCAATGTTGGGGGAGTCCAGAACAAGGGGCCACAGTTTAAGAATAAGGGGTAGGCCATTTAGAACGGAGATAAGGAAGGACTTTTTCAGTCAGAGAGTGGTGAAGGTGTGGAATTCTCTGCCTCAGAAGGCAGTGGAGGCCAGTTCGTTGGATGCCTTCAAGAGAGAGCTGGATAGAGCTCTTAAGGATAGCGGAGTGAGGGGGTATGGGGAGAAGGCAGGAACGGGGTACTGATTGAGAGTGATCAGCCATGATCGCATTGAATGGCGGTGCTGGCTTGAAGGGCTGAATGGCCTACTCCTGCACCTATTGTCTATTGTCTATTGTTTATGTTCTAGGAGCAGAATAAGGCTATTCGGCTTATCAAGTCTACTCTGCCATTCGACCATGGCTGATCTATCTCTCCCTCTCAAACCCATTCTCCCGCCTTCTCCCCATAACCCCTGACACTATTCAAGAATCTGATAAGTGGAATGGCAAATGTATCTTGCGTTCTCAGAGATTCAATCAGAACTATTAAGGCTGCAGTGATTTTACATCTGAAGAGTCTGAAGAAGGGTCCCTTCATTTACATGTCACAGTAT
This sequence comes from Rhinoraja longicauda, assembly GCF_053455715.1. Lineage (NCBI taxonomy): Eukaryota > Metazoa > Chordata > Chondrichthyes > Rajiformes > Arhynchobatidae > Rhinoraja > Rhinoraja longicauda. The sequence continues at coordinate 15,031,185 of NC_135956.1, read as the reverse complement.
GTGTTACTGGCAAGACAGGCATTATTTTGCTCATCCCTCATTGTCTTTGGGAAGATGGTGGTGGCCCAGTATCACGACACATCTGACACACACAGATCTCAGTCCATCTGTTCCAGTATTCTCCTCCTGCCCCATCTTCACACACACACACACACACACACACACACACACACACACACACACACACACTTGGGGAACTTAACTGAGGGTGTAAACAAAAATGAGGAACTGGCCTTATGGTTAGGGCAGCACGGTGGCACAACGGTAGAGTTGCTGCCTTACAGCACCGGAGACCCGGGTTCGATCCTAACTACAGGTGCTGTCTGTACTGAGTTTGTACGTTCTCCCCGTGACCAGGTGGGTTTTCCTCCGGGTGCTCCGGTTTCCTCCCACATTCCAAAGACAATCGGGTTTGTAGAAACATAGAAATATAGAAAAATAGATGCAGGAGTAGGTTATTCTGCCCTCCGAGCCAGCACCGCCATTCAATATGATCATGGCTGATCATCTAAAATTAGTACCCTGTTCCTGCTTTTTCCCCATATCCCTTGATTCTTTTAGCCCTAAGAGCTAAATCTAACTCTCTCTTGAAAATATCCTGTGAATTGGCCTCCTTTGTCTTCTGTGACAGAGAATTCCACAGATTCACAACTCTCTGGGTGAAAAAGTTTTTCCTCATTCCATCCCAGTCTGGTCTATCCCTTATCCTTAAACTGCGACCCCTGGTTCTGGACTCCCCCAACATCAGGAACATTTTTCCTGCGTCTAGCCTGTCCAATCCTTTAAGAATTTTATATGTTTCTATAAGATCCTCTCTCATCCTTCTAAATTCCAGTGAATACAAGCCCAGTCGACCCATTCCTTCATCATATGTCAGTCCAACCATCCCGGGAATTAACCTGGTGAACCTACGCTGCACTCCCTCAATAGCAATAATGTTAATTGGCTTCTGTAAATTGTCCCTAGTGTGTAGGATAGAACTAGTGAATAGGTGATAGTTGGTCAGCACGAACACGGTGGGCCGAAGGGCCTGTTTCCACGCGGTATCTCTGAACTAAACTAAACTGGAGTTCTCCCTGAACTTCTGCTATATAACCTGAGAACATTTACACACATATTTCTCTTTGTCTTTGTTTCTCTTGAATAATCTCGTGACTTTACATCATAACCTGATTCAGCAAAAAGATGCCTTTGCTAATGCAACATTACACCACTGGTACAGCATCAGTTTACCGAGCTTTTATATTAAAATGAAAGGGAAGATCTCCTTTGTGTGTCATGTCTAATTTATAAAGCAGCTACTCGTGAAAATTATTCTCAGTTCTTTCCCACCTCTAAGCCTATGATAGATTATACAATTGTTCCACTTTTTATCTTAATTTATAATATTCCCCATTTTTCTGGTTTACTATCAGCATCTGCAGTTCCTTGTTTGGTTCAGTTTCCTTCCTTGCTTTAGTTTAGTTTAGAGATACAGCGTGGAAACAAGCCCTTCGGCCCACCAAGCCTGCGCCAACCAGTTATCACCCTGTACAAGTACACTCTCCTACACACTAGTGTTATGAGGGAGCGTTATGAAGCCCGTGATTAGACTCGTCCGTGATTATGATGGTGGCCTTGCCGAGGCAGCGTGAAGTGTGGATGGAGTCAATGGTAGGAAAGTTGGCTTGCATGATGGTCTGTGCTACGTTGTGTTTGGCTGCCTGCCACTGTATGTTGTTTCTTTTTTTTTTTTTCCTAATCAGATGTGTAGCACTTTGGTCAACGTGGGTTGTTTTTAAATGTGCTATACAAATAAAATTGACTTGACTTGACGTCCACAATTTCACACGAGTATCAATTAACGAAGTTGTTTATTTACCATTAACGACTTCCTTATTACCGTGCTTCACGTTTGCATTTATATTAATTGTCCTTGACGTTGTGCTTTTGTTGCAGCCTTGGCCGAACGTGTCCAATCTCGCCAAGGACTTCATTGACCGGCTGATCACGATCGACGCCGATGAGCGGATGGCAGCAGCTCAAGCCTTGAAGCATCCCTGGGTGGTGACCATGGCCGCGTCGTCCTCCATGAAAAACCTCCATCGCTCCATCTCCCAGAACTTGATGAGGAGGACCTCTTCTCGCTGTCAAAGCTCAAAGTCCGCAGAGACCATCAAGTCCAGCCGCTCTAGCAAGTCACGCCGTTTACGTGAGAAGGAGATTCGGGAGTTTAACCTTTGGTACCAGCACCACATGGAGCAGGACTAATTAGACGGCGGCCATTTTCCTTTTAAGTTAACTCAAATGTTCTCCTGGTAAATAAATCGTAATGAAAAGCCTAGACTTTCATTAGTTGGTTACCACTTAAAATGATTTAAGTGATGTTATACTGTACATAGCCTCAAGACTGCTACTGTGATTTTCTATTGGACTTTTTTAATATCAAAGTAAATTGACTCATCAGTGTTTAGCATTTCCATCTAATCAGCATTTAATCAGCAATAAAGACTATCTATCTATTATATTACTAAAACTCTGATGTCCGTGTTTGTGTGTATGTCCGTATGTGTGTATGTGGACAGTTTAACTTTTGACGCTCGCGCAGCATAGCGCACCATAGCGCTACAATTTTTGCACCACCATATTCACCATTATCCTGGCCATATATTACAATTACTTTCATTCAAATTGAAGCTACATTTTTAAAGCTAGAGAGATTTTAAAGTTTAAAATTTTCATTTCTAACCCATTTCCTGAAGGGCTTCAGCGTGTGACGTCACAATGGCACCCGTGCACCAATGAGAGATCAGCTCGCGCTCCCAGCCGGTGTTCAGCGTGTGACGTCACAATGCAATGCGACCCGCACGTCTTCAACAGATCAGTTCGCTCTCGCCCTACCTCCCCCCCCCATCCCGATCTTTCACTAATGCGCTCCCCCGCCCCCCCCCCCCCCGCTCCACGGACCTTTCACTAATGCGCTGCCCCCCCGGACCTTTCACCAATGCGCCCCCCCCCCCCCCGGGACCTTTCACTAATGCACTCCCCCACATTAATTATTTTTTAGATTAATTATTTTTTTTAAAGGCATTTATTTTAAGGTAGAGTTGTTGCCTTACAGGACCAGAGACCAGGTTTGATCCTGACTATGGGTTCTGTCTGTACGGAGTTTGTACGTTCTCCCCATGACCACATGGGTTTTCCCCGGGCGTTCCGGTTTCCTCCCAAATTCCAAAGAAATACAAGTTTGCAGGTTAATTGGCTTCGTTAAAATTTGTAAAATGGCCCTAGTATGTAGTATAGTGCTTGTGTATGGGGATTGCGGGTTGGCACGGAATCGGTGGGCCGAAGGGCCTGTTTCCGTGCTGTATCTCTAAACTAAAACAGTCAGAGAACTGGACTAATCTAATGGCCGACTCAAGATTCCATAATTACCACAGCGTTTGATAGAAAATTTATGAAGCTGTTAATTTAATTCAGGGGAATGCTCAAGAAAGTTATTTGGGTTAATTTCCATAGGACCAGGAGGAATATTAATGCCCTTAGCCTTATTTTCTCCCTTTATTGAAGCATTAGTTTGCAGTACTTTTATTTTCCATTTGTCAGCCGACTTCAGTTGATGTGCTGAAAAGGAGACAAGAATCCAATAATTGATGATTAAAATTTGTCATATCTCCAGTGGATGTCTTAGGGCATTTTCAGTTCAATGGTACAGGTACACCACTGTTTTTAAGGTCATAATGTCAAAATTGACAAGGATAGAATTAGGCCCTTCGACCCTTCTACTCTACTGCCATTCAATCATGGCTGAGCTATCTCTCCTAACCCCATTCTCCTGCCTTCTCCCCATAATCTGTGACACCTGCACTTATCAAGAATCTATCTGTCTCTTCCATAAAAATATCCATTGACAGCTTCGACAGCCTTCTGTGGCAAAGAATTCCACAGATTCACCACTCTCTGACTAAAGATAACCCTCATCATCTTCCTAAAGGAACGTTCTTTAATTTTCCGATCCCCCTTAGTTCCAGAGCCTTGCTGGATTATCCATTTTGCCCGACCAACAGAGACCACGGCATCCGAGCAGAGTCGAATGTCGAATGGTACCAGAATGGTCCAGTTAGGCCGCCCAGAGGCCGAGATACCGGCCTGCAAAGTCAGCTTCGGAAATCAGCTATGGGAACGGATTTGCTGGCTCCGGCCGGGCTGGAGTTCCAGAACCCTGGGCACGAGGCAAATATCACCCACCGATCAGCCTCGGAAGTCCCGATAAGGTAAAGATTGGCCACCTCACCTGGTCTAGGCGCCACAATTTTGGGGGAACTTCTGGGGGGGATTTCCAGTGCGCTCTCCTAATTTTTATAGGATCAAAGGAGGTGCTGAACCCTCAGTTGCTAGAAAACCAGTGGTGGACCTGTACTTTAATGTCAGCTTGTAGGGACATAGGGATTGGCTGGGAGTTCGAACCCTCGGATTGGCTAACGATGTCACGAGGTGTGCCAGCGCGGGAGAGACAAGTTAGTCTAGTGTTGAACTCCATCCAGTAAGGACGTATTCGTTGGTTGTCTACAGTTGTGAGTATTGCGTTTGTTACGGGGTTTTTGCCCATGCAAATAAACTCCGTCTTCAACACTCACCCGCTTCTGGACTCGCCACATTGGTGACCCCGACGTGATCGACGATCACAAGAAGATGTCTCAGGAAGGAGCGAACAGTGGGCAGCCCAACGCGACCGGCGTTCACCTGCCCCCGTTCTGGGCCCATCAACCGCACCTGTGGTTCGTACAGGTAGAGTCCCAGTTCCACATCAAGAGAGTCGTGGAGGACCAGGACAAGTTCCACCATCTGGTAAGCTGCCTACAGCCCGAGGTGGCCGCGGGGGTGGGACGGTACCTGACCAACCCTCCCCAAACCGAGAGGTACGAGGGGCTCAAGAGGCTCCTCCTGAGGGTTTGTGGCTTTAGCCAGAACCAGCGGGCTCTGAAGCTCCTACATCTACCGGAGCTGGGGGACCGGCTACCGTCCGCCCTAATGACCGAGATGCTTACCTTGATCGGCGACCACCAGCCGTGCATGATGTTTGAAGCGGCATTCCGGGAGAAATTGCCCCGGGACGTCAGGTTAGTTTTGGCAGACGTCTCCTTTGCAGACCCGGTGGCGTTCGCGGAGAAGGCGGACGCCCTCGTAACGGAGGCCCCGACGGGAGACGAGTCGGTAAACCGGGTTTCCAGGCTTAGGAGCGACTGGCCGCGCGGCCCCCGATCAGTTCGCTGCGGTCCTCGCCGAGTTCCCGGAGCTCCTCGTACAGCGGTTCGATGCCCCTTCCGCCAAGCACGGGGTCGTCCATTTCATCCCTACGGAGGGGCCGCCTGTATTCGCCCGGGCTCGGCGTCTGCCCCCCGACAAGCTGGCCATGGCTCGGGAGGAGTTCCTGAATTTGGAACGGCTGGGGATCGTTCGGCCTTCAGACAGCCCGTGGGCCTCCCCCTTGCATATGGTCTCCAAAGCATCTGGGGGGTGGAGACCATGCGGGGACTACCGGCGTCTTAATGCTGCCACCCGGCTTGACCGTTATCCGGTCCCTCACATACAGGACTTCTCAGCCAGCCTCGAGGGCGCTACGGTGTTTTCAAAGATCGATTTGGTGCGGGGATATCATCAGATCCCCATCCACCCACCGGACATTCCCAAGACGGCTACGATTACTCCGTTTGGTTTATTTGAGTGGTTGCGCATGCTGTTCGGTCTCAAAAACGCGGCTCAGGCATTCCAACGTCTCATGGATCATGTGGGTCGCGGGTTGTCTTTTGTGTTTATTTATCTCGACGACATCCTGGTTGCTAGTCGTTCGGTCCCAGAGCACCTGGTCCACCTTCGCACTGTGTTCCAGAGGCTGCAGGACCACGGCCTGATCCTCCACCCGTCCAAATGCCAGTTCGGCCTGTCCTCGGTGGATTTCCTGGGCCACCGGGTCACACCGGCCGGTGCCACTCCCTTGCCCGCTAAGGTGGATGCCGTCCGCTCTTTCCCCCGCCCTACCACCATCAAAAGCTTGCAGGAATTCGTGGGCATGGTGAACTTTTATCACCGGTTCGTGCCTGCGGCAGCTCGGATCATGCGCCCCCTTTTTCAATGCCTCGCGGGTACACCACCATGCTCGTGCACCCCCGCTCCTCGGCCCCCACGGCCCTGACGGTGGACGCCTCAGCCGTGGCGGTGGGTGGGGTCTTAGAGCAGCAGGTCGATGGTCACTGGCAGCCTCTGGCATTTTTCAGCCGGCAGCTTACTCGACCTGAGCTGAACTACAGTGCCTTCGACAGGGAGCTCCTGGCCCTCTATTTAGCTGTCCGTCATTTTCGCTATTTTTTGGAGGGCCGCTCTTTTGTTGCCTACACGGATCACAAACCCCTCACGTTTGCTTTTTCTAAGGTCTCAGATCCGTGGTCGGCCCGCCAGCAACGGTACCTCACCCTCATTTCGGAGTTCACCACGGATGTTCACCACATCGCGGGTAGGCTTAACGCCGTTGCTGACGCCCTGTCCCGGCCGGCCATTTCCTCTGTTGCTGCGGTGGAGGTTGAGGTGGATTTTCGGGAGCTAGCGGAGGCTCAGCGCCTGGAAGACATTGCCTCAGCGTACGCCTCCACCGCCTCAGGGTTGCGGTTGGCCCAGGTGGCATGCGGCCCCACAGGTACCACAGTTTGGTGTGACGTTTCACTTCCCCGCCCTCGCCCGGTTGTGCCGACCGCCCTGCGGCGTAAGGTTTTTGAGGCCATTCATGGCCTGGCACACCCGTCCATTCGGGCGACCTCGGCTATGGTAGCCACCCGATTTGTCTGGCACGGCCTGCGGAAGCTGGTGGCCGCCTGGGCCCGCGCCTGTGTCCCGTGCCAGACCTCCAAGGTCCACCGCCACGTCCAGCCTCCGTGTCAGAATTTCGTGATTCCGCCCGTCTGTTTTTTCCACATTCATGTAGATTTGGTTGGTCCATTGCATTACTCTAGGGGCTACACTCATCTCCTGACAGTGGTAGACCGTTTTACTCGTTGGCCGGAGGCTTTTCTGTTGTCGGACACCTCAGCGGCCTCCTGCGCACGAGCCCTGGCGTTACATTGGGTTGCCCGTTTCGGCGTCCCGGCCATCATCACTACCGACCGGGGCGCCCAGTTCACCTCGTCCCTGTGGGTCACGCTTGCGCAGCTGTATGGGTCTCGCTTGCAGCAGACTACCGCCTATCATCCCCAGGCTAACGGGATGGTAGAGCGCTTCCACCGACAGCTGAAGGCGTCCCTCTGTGCCCGCCTGACCGGCCCTGACTGGGCTGACCAGCTGCCTTGGGTCCTCCTCGGTATTTGCACGGCCCCTAAGTCTGATCTGGGTACTTCCTCGGCGGAACTCGTCTATGGCTCGCCCCTGCGGGTGCCGGGTGACATTATTCCTCCATCCTCCGCCCTGACGTCTTCCGTCCCGTCAGTTTTGCCTTCTCTCCGGGCTCGGGTAGGTTCCCTGGCCCCGGTCCCGGCCTCCCGTCACGGGAGTACCGCAGCGCACGTACCTGCGGACTTGCACGACTGCGAGTTCGTTTTCCTCCGGCAGGATTCCCACCGGCCCCCTCTGCAGCCGGTCTACCAAGGCCCGTTCCAGGTGCTGAAAAGAGGGGAGGTCACCTTCATTCTGCAAGTGGGCACCCGACAGGAGCTTGTCTCTGTCTCCCGACTTAAATCGGCCCACTTAGACCAGGACCGTCCCGTTCTGGTGGGTCAACCTCCTCGCCGGGGCCGCCCTCTGGCCGGTCCACCTGGTTTCCCAGCTTCGTCTTCTTCCCCGCCGCTTGGGTCTCCGCTGCCCCCGGTCGTGTTTCCTCTGCCCCCTCCAGCTACGCCGCCTCCACCTGCAGGGCCCTCCCTGCCTTCCCCTCCAGCTTCGCTCCCATCGCCTCCACCTGTAGGGCCCTCCCCGCCTCCCTCGTTGTCGGGGGTACCGGCCTCCCCTCCCCGGACCCGTTCAGTTCGGGCGGTCCGGCTGCCCGTTAGGTACCGTACCGAGGGTTCTGAGGGGGGGTCATGTAGGGACATAGGGATTGGCTGGGAGTTCGAACCCTCGGATTGGCTAACGATGTCACGAGGTGTGCCAGTGCGGGAGAGACAAGTTAGTCTAGTGTTGAACTCCGTCCAGTAAGGACGTATTCGTTGGTTGTCTATAGTTGTGAGTATCGCGTTTGTTACGGGGTTTTTGCCCATGCAAATAAACTCCGTCTTCAACACTCACCCGCTTCTGGACTCGCCACAAGCTGTACTTTATTGTCACCTGTACATAGCTACATAGACAATAGGTGCAGGAGTAGGCCATTCAGCCCTTCGAGCCGGCACCGCTATTCAATGTTATCATGGCTGATCATCTAAAATCAGTACCCCGTTCCTGGTTTTTCCTCATTTCCCTTGATTCCTTTAGCCCTAAGAGCTAAATTCCTAGGTACAATTAATATTTTTTTTCATACAATCTTACAGTAACGTGCGCAATCATTCAAGGGTGTAAGAACAGTTGATTATACTAAGCCAGTCTAAAGAATCGCCATGTTTCCGGCACCAACTTGTATCCTTCAAGTTTCAAAGTTATTAAGAATGTAGTCATAACCTGGCCTTAATGGCCCACTGTTTTTTATAAGGAAGCCTTCTACTGCTTCCACTGTGGGCATCAGTCATCTAACTGAAGTCTAACTGAGTTTAGAAGAATGAGGGGGGACTTCATTGCAACATACAAAATAGTGAAAGGCTTGGATAGAGTGGATGTGGAGAGGATGTTTCCACTAGTGGTAGAGTCTAGGACTAGAGGTCACTGCCTCAGAATTAAAGGATGTTTTTTTAGAAAGGAGATGAGGAGAAATTTCTTTAGTTAAAGGGTGGTGAATCTGTGGAATTCTTTGTTACAGAAGACTGTGGAGGCCAAGTCAGTGGATATTTTCAAGGCAGAGATAGATAAATTCTTGATTAGTATGGGTGTCAAGTTATGGGTAGAAGGCAGGAGAATGGGATTAGGAGGGAGAGATAGATCAGCCATGATTGAATGGCGGAGTAGACTTGATGGGCCGAATGGCCTAATTCTACTCCTATTCCTTATGACCTTATGAAGCTCATTGTTAAAATGGCAGAGAAGAATGATCATGAGAAAGGGTGATGAGTTCAACACGCCAACCTTGAACTCTGAGTACTATTACAATGCTTTGGCCCAAAGCTATGGACAAAAAATAGTTATTTTTGTAGAATGGTAGCATCACCGGAACATTGTTTCTTAAATTATTTATTATTCATTCGCATAAATATTGGGTATTTTTTGCGTCAATAACGTATCTTTTATTTGACTCTATTTTGCAAAATGCAAATAATAAAAATGGTTCAGTAACTGATGAGTTAACATCTGGCATCAAAGAGGGGAATTAAACCTAAATATCTAACTGAATGAATGCAGACATGGGTCAATTGTTACTGTATGTGTAAATGATCATCCAACTTTACATTAGATTGCAATCATTATCTTTTCTTTAATCATCATGTGAGAAAATGAAGTCCTAAGTATCTCTACAGATTAGTTTAGTTCAGTTTAGAGATACAGCGCAGAAACAGGTCCTTCGGCCCACCGAATCCCTGCCGACCATGTTCCCCGCACTTAACACTACCCTACACATACGAGAAACAATTTACATTCACATCAATGGCCAATCACGGTGGCGCAGCGGTAGAGTTGCTGCCTTACAGCAAATGCAGCGCCAGAGTCCCAGGTTCAATCCTGACTACGGGTGCTGTCTGTACGGAGTTTGTATGTTCTCCCCGTAACCTGTGTGGGGTTTCTCCAGGATCTTAGGTTTACTCCCACACTCCAAAGACGTACAGGGTTGTAGGTTAATTAGCTTGGTAAAGGTTAAAATTGTCCCTAGTGTGTGTAGGATAGTGTTAACGTGCGCAGATCGCTGGTCGGCGTGGATCCGGTGGACCGAGGGCCTGTTTCGCGCTGTATCTCTAAACTAAACAAAACTAATCTAAACAATGCCAATTAACCCACAAACCTGTACGAATTTGGAGTGTGCAAGGAAACCAGAGCACCCGGGGAAAACCCACACAGTCACGGGGAGAACGTAAAAACTCCATACAGTCAACACCCGTAGTCGGGATCGAACCTGAGTCTCTGGCGCTGTAAGACAGCAACTCTACCGCTGCACCACCGTTAAGCCAGAAATCTGGACAGACATGTGGTATGATCTACCACTCTGAAGAGTAGGTGCTCAGTGAAACCAAGAAGATGATGATGAGGAACACAGATAAATGGTGAGGACGCAGTATTCTTAAATAGGAGACTGTAAATTGATGTAGTCAACTGACCAATGATAAATACAACATAGAACAGTACAGCACAGGGCCCTTCAGCCCACAATGTTTGTGCCGAGCAAGATGCCAAGTTAAATTGATCTTATCTGCCTGTATGCGATCCATATCCCTCTATTCCTTGTACTTCCACTTGCCTACCTGAAAGCTTCTTAAACGCCACTATTGCATCTTAAATCTTCAGGAAAAGTTCAGAATTCATCAATCTGAATGAAGCTTCCACCACTACCTCTACTCTCACCACTCTGTGTTAAATAACTTGCCCTGCACATCCCTATTAAACGTTCCCCCTCTCACCTTATAGCTGATATTAATGCCCTCTAGTGTTCGACTTTTCCACCCTGGGCAAAAGATTCTGACTGTCTAGCCAATCTATGCCTCTCATAACTTTATATACTTTAAATCTGCATCTATATACTAAGACTCTCGTTTGTTTGTTTGTTTGTTCCTGAACTACAGCCAAAACGGTGCACGATAGCGTGACAATTTTAGGCCCATCTTACTCACCGTCATCCCTTTTGTGCTAATGGAAGAAGTTTCATTGAAATTGGTTATTCACATTTTAAAGTTTAAATCTATCTCCTAGAGAGGGAGGGGGGGAGGGAGGGACGGGGGGAGGATGGGGGATAAGGGGGGTTGAGGGGGAGGGGAAGGGGGAGGGGAGGGTGGAGGGGGGGTGGAGAGAGGGGGAGGGGGAGAGGGGAGGGGGAGTGGGGGAGGAGAGGGTGCTGCACCAATACAGGAGAGATTTGGGCCCAACGGGTCCACTTGGTCTAGTTTATCATCATCATATCATATCATATATATACAGCCGGAAACAGGCCTTTTCGGCCCACCAAGTCCGTGCCGCCCAGCGATCCCCGCACATTAACACTATCCTACACCCACTAGGGACAATTTTTACATTTACCCAGCCAATTAACCTACATACCTGTACGTCTTTGGAGTGTGGGAGGAAACCGAAGATCTCGGAGAAAACCCACGCAGGTCACGGGGAGAACGTACTAACTCCTTACAGTGCAGCACCCGTAGTCAGGATCGAACCTGAGTCTCCGGCGCTGCATTCGCTGTAAAGCAGCAACTCTACCGCTGCGCTACCGTGCCGCCCTTTATTTTAAAGTGTTGAGATACTAGTTCAGATTACTCCAACTCAGACTTGTGGCATCCTGCTGAACTAATAAAGACTATGCTTTGTTCCAAATATTCCAGACTAAACCAAGTAACATCAAGTCATCTTGATCTCTCAGCAAAATCTTATATTGAGCACCACCATTACCTTTCTAATCTGCATGCCCATAAATTCTAGGAACAGAATTAGGCCATTCGGCCCATCAAGCCTACTCCGCCATTCAATCATGGCTGATCTATCTTTCCCTCTCAACCCCATTCTCCTGCCTTCTCCCTATAACCCATGACACCCTTACTAATCAAGAATCAGTTCATCTCCGCCTTAAAAATACCCATTGACTTGGCCTCCACAGCCGGCTGTGGCAATGAATCCCACAATGCACACGGGAAGAAATGTGCAAAATTATTCAGGTGAACTTTAGTGTATTTCATAACAAAATGAAGCCTGAGGTATCTGGTTCTAAGGAGATCACAGATAGCTGTAGGAATAATAAGGTAGTATGAGTGAAAGATTTTAACTTCCCTAATATTGACTGGATCACAACTGGTGCAAAGGGCTTGGATGGGGTGCAGTTTGTTAAATGTTTCCAAGAAAGCTTTCTTAACCCTTCTTCGGTCAGAGCATTGAGCATAGAAGTTGGGAGGTCATATTGCAGTTGCATAAGACGTTGTTGAGGCCACATTGAGAGTATTGTGTTCAGCTTTGGGCACCATGTTAAAGGAAAGATGTTGTCAAGCTGGAAAGGGTGCAGAAAAGATTTACGAGGATGTTGCCAGGACTTGAAGGCCTGAGCTGTAGAAAGAGGTTGAGCACGCGAGGACTATTCCTTGGAACGCAGAAGGATGAGGGGAGATCTTATAAAGGTGTATAAAATCATGAGAGGAATAGGTCGGGTAGACCCACAGAGTCTCTTGCCCAGAGTAGGGGAATCGACAACCAGAGGGCATATGTTTAAAGTGAGGGGGGAAAGATTTAATAGAAACCTGAGGGGTAACCTTTTCATGCAAAGGGTGGTGGGTGTATGGAACGAGCTGCCAGAGGAGGTAGTTGAGGCAGGTACTATTGCAATGTTTAAGAAACATTTAGACTGGTACATGGATAGGAGAGGTTTCGAGGGATATGGGCCAAATGCTTGCAGGTGGGACTGGTGTAGATGGGACATGGTGGCTGGTGTGGGCAAATTGGGCTGAGGAGCCTGTTTCCATGCTGTTAGACTCTATAATCAATACATAAAGGGCCCAACCAAAGGTGGCAACAATGGACCTCTTCCTGACGAATGAAATAGGGCAAGGGACTGCTGTGTCGGTGGGAAAGCACTTTAGACCCAGTGACCATAATTCCCTTGGTTTTAAAATAATTATGAAGATAGGATTGGTTCCATCCTTACCTTGAGGAAGATCCTACATTGGAGCAAGATATTAAATTGAAGCAATCAGGCCAATTTTGGAAGCTTTAGATAGATACTCACAGATCAATTAGGAGATGGACAAAAAAAAGTTGGAGTAACTCAGCGGGACAGGCAGCATCTCTGGAGAGAAGGAATGGGTGACGTTTCGGGTCGAGACCCTTCTTCAGACTGCTTGTAAATAAATGGACAACTTACATGTGGGCGCCTTTTAAAGGTGCGATAGATGTGTTCAGGGACATTAAGTTCCTGTTATGCAAAGGGTGGGTCTGGCAAGGTGAGGGAACCCTGATTGACAAGAGATATTGAGGCTCTGTTCAGGAAAAAGGATCATACTGATGGCTCAATTCTGCTCCTAGAACTTATGAACATACATCAGGTTTGGTAATCGGAATATAACAAATTCCTCAACAAGCATAAGAATTGTAGGAGTACACTGAAAAGGGAAATCAGGAGCACATGAGATAAATCTGCTAGGCAAGGTATAGAAAAACCACAAGAGATTCTACAGGTATATTAAGAGTGAAAGTCTGGCTAGGGAGTGAATAAGACCACTTACAGATCATTATGGTCATCTATGTGCGAAGTCACAGGAGATGGGTGAGATATTGGGCAGCAGATTGATTTTCGGAGGTCAATTAACCAATGAACCCACATGTCTTTGGGGTGGAGGAAACCCACACAGACACAGGGAGAACGTGCAAACTTCCCACAGACAGCGCCCAAGGTCAGGTTCGAACTCGGGTACCTGGCGTATGCAGACCTTTATCCCATGGAGGGGGAATCAAAAACTGGGGAGCGTCGGTTTAAGGTGAGAGGGGAAATATTTAAAAGGGACCTGAGAGGCAACATCTTTACGATACAATACGATACGATAGAACTTTATTTATCCCAGGAGGGGAATTGATCTGCCAACAGTCATAAAACACAAAATACATGAAACATGAAATTAAAGTGATGAGTGGATAGGCTTGGGGGACGTGCAAAGATTGGGGAAAGGGGGGGAGGTGGGGAGTCAGTCTCAGTCTACCCCACGACAGAAGGGGAGGAGTTGTAAAGTTTGATAGCCACAGGGAAGAATGATTTCCTGTGGCGTTCTGTCCTGCATCTTGGTGGAATCTGTCTGTCGCTGAATGTACTCCACTCCACAACAAACTCCACACGACACAAAGGGTACATATATGGAACTAGTTGCTAGAGAAAGTAGTTGAGGCAGGTACAATAGCAACATTTAAAAGACATTTGGACAGATACATGGGTAGGGAAGGATTGGACTGAAATGAGCCAGCAAATGGAACTAGTTTGGTTGGCATGGATGAGTTGGGCCGAAGGGCCTGTTTCTGTGCCATATTACTCCATGACTCTTCGAATGAGTGAAGCAATTATGACAAAACCAAAAACTAAACAAATAATATTCATTGAACCATTCCAGTCCAAAGTTCAGTGAGATTGAAAGATTTTGTAGATCTGTATCTAATGTAATATAAACTACCTCTTGGAACTAGTTACACACAGTAACCTTTCATGGCTCCAAGTATAACATTAAAATACATTTTCATTGCAATGTTGTCTTTAATACACATTTGCTTGTGATACAGCTGACTTGATGCGTGAAGATGTAAGCCCCAATGTTTAAACAACACAAAGGGCTTGTTATAATTGCAGTGGTGGGTCGTGCTACATTCTTCATGTGTACCCAACCTACCTGCCATTTTATTCAGGCAAAAATAAGCCGGGCTTGGCCAGATTGCAATACAATTGATGCTCTGTGGAGACATAAGGGACTGCCGAAGAAAGACAGAAAGTGCTGGAGTAACTCAGCGGGTCAGGCAGCATCTCTGGAGTAAAGGAATAGGTGACGTTTCGGGTTGATACCCTTCTTCAGACTGAAGTCAGATTGCAGTCTGAAGAAGATTCTCAACCCACTTTTCTCCAGAGATGCTGCCTGACCCGCTGAGTTACTCCAGCATTTTGTGTCTATCTTTGGTGCAAACCAGTATCTGCAGTTCCTTCCTCTACATAAGGTTTGCCACTGCTACACGGGTGGTTTTAAATTAAATAGGGGGGGGTGTCAAATGGGATAGTCAAGGATGGAGTTAAAGGGAAAGAGAGTAAAGGGATAGTTAATGATCTCAGAATTAACGGGAAAGAAAGCTCACAAAGGGGTAGGAGAGTATGGCCAAGTGTGATAGGGATAGATGTGAACGGTGAGATGAGAAAGGAATTAAAAGTATTGTATATGAATGCGCGAAGTATAAGTAAAGTGGATGAGCTTGAGGCTCAGTTAGAGGTTGGTAGATATGACATTGTGGGGATTACAGAGACATGGCTGCAGGAGGATCGGGCCTGGGAACTTAATATTCAGGGATATACATCTTATAGAAAGGTCAGGCAGGTGGGCAGAGGTGGTGGGGTAGCTCTGCTAGTGAGGGACGAAATTCAGTCCCTTGCGAGGGGTGACACAGAGACTGACGAGGTAGAGTCACTGTGGATTGAATTGAGGAATTGTAAAGGCAAGAAGACACTAATTGGTGTTGTCTACAATCCCCCAAATAGTAGCCCGGATGTAGGGTGTAAGATGCAGCAGGAGTTAAAATTGGCATGTAACAAAGGTAATGCCACTGTGGTGATGGGGGATTTCAATATGCAGGTAGACTGGGAAAATCAGGTCGGTTCTGGACCCCACGAAAGAGAGTTTGTAGAGTGCCTCCGAGATGGATTCTTAGAGCAGCTTGTAATGGAGCCTACCAGAGAAAAGGCAATTCTGGATTTAGTGTTGTCCAATGAACCAGATTTGATAAGAGAACTCGAGGTAAAGGAACCACTTGGAGGTAGTGATCATAATATGATTAGTTTTAATCTGCAATTTGAGAAGGAGAAGGTTAAATCGGAAGTGTCAGTTGAACAAAGGGGACTATGAAGGCATGAGAGAAGAGCTGGCCAAGGTAGACTGGAAAAGGATCCTAGCAGGAATGACGGTGGAACAGCAATGGCAGGAATTTCTGGGCATAATTCGGAAAACGCAGGATCATTTCATTCCAAAAAGGAAGAAAGATTCTAAGGGGAGTAGGAGGCAACCGTGGCTGACAAGGGAAGTTAGGGATGGAATAAAACGAAAAGAAAAGATGCATAACACAGCAAAGAGTAGCGGGAAGCCAGAGGATTGGGAAACTTTCCTAGGACAACAGAAGGTAACAAAACGGGCAATACGGGCTGAAAAGATGAAGTACGAGGGTAAGCTGGCCAAGAATATAAAGAAGGACAGTATAAGCTTCTTTAAATATGTTAAGAGAAAAAGAGTAGTAAAGTCAAATGTGGGTCCTTGAAGGCAGACACGGGTGAAATTATTATGGGTTGCAAGGAAATGGCAGAAGAGTTGAACAGGTACTTCGGATCTGTCTTCACTAAGGAAGACACAAACAATCTCCCAGATGTACTAGAGGACAGAGGATCTAGGGGGATAGAGGAACTGAAAGAACTCTTCATTAGGCACAAAATAGTATTGGGTAGACTAATGGGACTAAAGGATGATAAATCCCCTGGGCCTGATGGTCTGCATCCCAGCATACTCAAGGAGGTGGCTCTAGAATAGTGGACGCATTGATGATCATTTTCCAATGTTCAATAGATTCTGGATCAGTTCCTGTGGATTGGAGGATAGCTAATGTTATCCCACTTTTCAAGAAAGGAGCGAGAGAGAAAACGGGGAATTATAGACCAGTTAGCCTGCCTACGGTGGTGGGGAAGATGCTGGAGTTAATTATTAAAGAGGTAATAACGGTGCATTTGGATAGCAGTAAAAGGATAAGTCCAAGTCAGCATGCATTTATGAAAGGGAAATCATGCTTGACTAATCTTCTGGAATTTGAGGACATGACAAGTAAAATGGATGAAGGGGAGCCAGTGGATGTAGTTTATTTAGACTTTCAGAAAGCCTTTGATAAGGTTCCGCACGGGAGATTCGTAACTAAAATTAGAGCACATTGTATTGGGGGTAGGGTGTTGACATGGATAGAAAATTGGTTGGCAGACAGGAAGCAAAGAGTAGGAGTAAACGGGTCCTTTTCAGAATGGCAGGCAGTGGCGAGTGGAGTGCCGCAAGGCTCGGTGTTGGGGCCGCAACTGTTTACCATATATATTAATGATTTGGAAGATGGAATTAGAAGCAACAATAGCAAGTTTGCGAATGACACAAAGCTGGGTGGCAGTGTAAACTGTGAAGAGGATGTTAGGAGGTTGCAGGGTGACCTGGACAGGTTGAGTGAGTGGGCAGATGCATGGCAGATGCAGTATAATATAGATAAATGTGAGGTTATCCACTTTGGCGGCAAAAACAAGATGGCAGAATATTATCTCAATGGTGTTAGGTTAGGTAAGGGGGAGGTGCAGTGAGACCTGGGTGTCCTTGTACACCAGTCACTGCAAGTTGGCGTGCAGGTACAGCAGGCAGTGAAGAAAGCTAATGGAATGTTGGCCTTCATAACAAGAGGATTTCAGTATAGGAATAACAGGGGTGCAGTTGTATAGGGCCCTGGTAAGACCACATCTGGAGTATTGTGTACAGTTTTGGTCTCCTAATTTGAGGAAGGACATCCTTGTAATTGAGGCAGTGCAGCGTAGGTTCACGAGATTGATCCCTGCGATGGAGGGAATGTCATATGAAGAAAGATTGAAAAGACTAGGCATATTCACTGGAGTTTAGAAGGATGAGAGGGGATCTTATAGAAACATATAAAATTATAAAAGGACTGGACAAGCTAGATGCAGGAACAATGTTCCCAATGTTGGGCGAGTCCAGAACCAGGGGCCACAGTCTTAGAATAAAGTGTATATTGTCCCTAGTGTGCAATGTGTAATTCATTAATTGGATAGATATATCGAAGCTATGCCTTGTCTATTGTAGCAAATGCTTGCAATAAATAAGAAATTTAGTTATCAGATAGAAGTTTGAAGAATTCAGTAATTTGGTAGTGCTTGGCCTGGATAGAGTGGATGTAGAGAGTTCCCACTAGTGGGAGAGTCTCGAACCAGAGGGCATAGCCTCAGAATAAAAGGATATCCCCTTAGAAAAGAGACGAGGAGGTTTTTTTTTAATAGTCAGAGGGTGGTGAATCTATGGAATTCATTGCCACAGAGGGCTGGAGGTGGTCAATGAATATTTATAAGGCAGAGAGATAGATTCTTGATTAGTACAGGTGTCAGGGGTTATGGGGAGAAGGAAGGAGAATGGGGTTGAGAGGGAAAGATAGATCAGTCATGAGTGAATGGCAGAGTAGACTTGATGGGCTGAATGGCCTAATTCTGCTCCTATCACATAAACATACGATCTTATTATTAAATTCAGTCAAATTTGATCTCTTATTATGCTCTAGTAGTTGATATCAGCCAAACCACTACGTGATAAGACTACATTTGGCATATTTTAAAATGTTTATCATTCACCAGCATGTCTTGCTAGGAGGTGCTGTACAATCTACACTTAGATAGTTGGCCATTTAAGACTAGTTTACACGATAAGCGATCACAGTTGTAAAACGCTATAGAATACTGTCAAGTCAACAATTGTTTCTTTTATTGATCCTCAGGATCTTCATGAAAGTGGGCAACACATTTGGATAGAGAAAATAATTGTTTATTGATGCAGTTAGTTTAGATGACCAATGCTGGTCTCAATTAGCGTCTGGATTGAGATTTATTGCTTTTGTACAGTGGCATGGCACAAACAAAATAGAGATTTTGACTAGTGACCAATTAAATTAATGTCACTCGCAAAACTGTTGAAGATTCTTCAATATGCAACAGTAATTATGCAGGCATTACTTTGTTTTACCTTTGATACAATCGGCTGATTTTCAATTTGGGAGAATCTACTTTTTAAAAGGCATTCCTGACAAAATCACTAGGTGGGGGGTGCGGCACGGTGGCGCAGCAGTAGAGTTGCTGATTTACAGACCAGGGTTCGATCCTGACTACGGGTGCTGTCTGTACGGAGTTTGTACGTTCTCCCCGTGACCCAGTGGATTTTCTCCAGGATCTCCGGTTTCCTTCCACACTCCAAAGACATACAGGTTTGTAGGTTAATTGGCTTGCTATGATTGTAAATTTTCCCTTGTGTGTGTAGGATAGGGTTAATGTGCTGATCGGCGCGGATACGGTGGGCAGTAGGGCCTGTTTCCGTGCTGTATCTCTGACCTAATCTAAAATAAAGCTCACAGCTGCTACTGCGTCTAGTTTTGTGTACTGTGTGGGTTTTCTCCGGTTTCCTCCCACATTGTAGGACTCCATGACTGTAACTATTAACAAGCAAGTAGTCCACTGAATCAGTGATGGTCACGGTAGAGTCCCTACCATACGATGTCAATGATGGCACAGAGCTGGTACCACAACTTAATGCTGCGGAATAGGATCTGGGCGCTGCCATCAAGCAATGTGGCCAACCATCATGGCTGAAGAAGTGTCCCAACCTGAAACATCACCTACGCATGTTCTCCAGAGGTGCTAGACACAAAAAGCTGGCGTAACTCAGGGGGACAGGCAGCATCTCTGGAGAGAAGGAATGGGTGACGTTTCGGGTCGAGAACCTTCTCCAGACTGAAGAGGGGTCTCGACCCGAAACATCACCCATTCCTTCTCTCCAGAGATGCTCCCTGTCCCGATGAGTAACTGCAGCTTTTTGTGTCTATCTTCGGTTTAAACCAGCATCTGCAGTTCCTACCTACACACTTGTCCTGAGATGCTGTCTGATCTGCTGAGTTACTCGAGCACTTTGTGTCATTTTGTGTATTAATCAGCATCTGCTGTTCTACACTAGGGCATATAATCTGACGTATTACAAAAGCTGAGACACTCTCCATTCAAAATGGAGAAAAAAAACGACTGGCTGCAAGAAGATAGTGTTTATCTTCGATTTAAACCAGCACCTACAGTTCTTTCCTACGCATACTGGCTGTAGCATTTGGGCACGGAAGGTTCTGTCTGCGTACATGGGGGATCTATGCATGAGCAGATTGTTCACAAACCCCTTCAAGTGATTGAGATGGAGTCTCTCCTACATTCCCATTGCAGCAACACTGATTCATCTATATCTTCCTACAGTAGGGATAGATCGCAGGCACACAGAAGTGGAGCAAGTGTCAGATCTGCCTGTAGCAAAGTCACTGATGAAGATTTCATCCATGACTGTTGTTCCCCACTCCCCCTCCATCTTTCAGTGTAAAGAAGGGGTTCCAACTCGAAGTGTCACCTATTTCCCTTCTCCAGAGATGCTGCCTTATCCGCTGAGTTGCTCCAGCATTTTTTGTCTATCTGTAGTTCCTTATTTCTCTTTTACTTGAATGGCCATTTATTTCTTCCAATAACAAATGCAGAATCTCATGCCATTGAGAATGCCATGTCGGGCAAAGAGATTTCTACACCCATTTTTCATAAGATAACATTCATGTTAATGTAATAAATAAGGCAACATGGTGATGCAGCAGTTCACAACTCTGCTTCACAACTCCAGGGACTAGGAGATTAAAAGCGGCACAGTGCAGCAGAATTGCTGCCTCACAGCGCCAGAGATACGGGTTCCATCCTGACTCCGGGTGTTGTCTGTACGGAGTTTATACATCCTGCCTACGGGGGTTTTCTCCGGGTGCTCCGGTTTCGTTCCCCTCCAAAGATGTGCAGGTCTGTGGGTTAATTAGCTTCAGTAAAGTGCAAATTGCCCCTATTGTGTAGGCTCATGCTAGTGTAAGGGCAATCACTGGTCAGCGTGGACTCGGTGGGCCGAAGGGCCTGCTTCCACGCTGTATCTCTAAAGTCTAAAGATGCAATCCTGACCTCAGATGCTGCCTGGGTGGAGTTAGCACATCATCCCTGTGACAATGTTGGCTTCCACTGAGTGTTCTAGTCAGTTTCCTCCCACATAACAAAGGTGTACTGGTAAATTAACTGGCGACATTACTCCTCAATAGAGGAAGATGACAAAGGATTCTTGATCGGCATGTAAGAGGTAATAAGTCACAAACCTACAGTCGATAAAGAGAGGTAGAGTGGGAGAGCAGGGACTCCAATTCTGGGATCCAGCATGGACCTGATGGGCTGAAGGCACAGAGATAGATAGATTCTTGATTAGTACGGGCGTCAGGGGTTAAGGGTAGACGGCAGGAGAATGGGGTTAGGAGGGAGAGATAGATCCACCATGTGTTGGAAGGAACTGCAGATGTTGGTTTAAATCAAAGATAGGCGCAAAATGCTGGAGTAACTCAGCAGGACAATCGGCATCTATGGAGAGAAGGAACGGGTGACGTTTCGGGTCGACACCCTTCCTCAGACTGATTGATTCTGAGGAAGGGTCTCAGCCCGAAACGTCACCCATCCCTTCTCTCCAGAGATGCTGCCTGTCCCGCTAATTTATTGCAGCATATTTGTGTCTATCTTTGATAGATCAGCCATGTTTGAATGGCGGAATAAACTTGATAGGCTGAATGACCTAATTCTGCCCCTATTGCCTATGACTTTATGACCTTATGAATTCCATGTCGTGAGTACGTATGACTTTTTAAAAAAAGTTAGACTTGATTGTGCCTTATTTTTAAATGGGTAAGTGTTTGGGTTAATGTTTTGAAAATAAATGTTTAACTTTTACATTTGGGGAGGAATAAAATAAATAAATGGCTTCATCATAATGCCGCAGGTACATGGTTCACAATAGCAAATATTTATAAAAAGAACAGTTCCATTAAACAATTGAACCTTTGCAGTCACTGCTGGCAAATGCCATGACTTCACCATTTCAAAGACATGACAAATGGGGAAGGAATCTCATTGAAACCAACCGAATAATGAAAGGTTTTGTTAGAGTGGATGAGGAGAGGATGTTTCCAGTAATGGGAGTGCCTACGACCAGAGGGCACAGCCTTAGAATAAAAGAACGTACTTTTAGAATGGGGATGAGGAGTAATTTCTTTAGCCAGAGGATGGTGCATCTGTAGAATTCATTGACACAGACGGCAATGGAGGCCAAGTCATTGGATGTTTTTAAAGTGGAGATTGATTAATTTATCAAGTGGTAATCATTTCTCATTTATTTATTTATTTATCCATTTATTTATTTATCTATTTATGTATTTATTTATTTACCTATTTGTTTATTTATTTATCTATTTATTTATTTGTTTGTTTACTTATTTATTTATTTATTTATTTATTTATCTATTTATTTATTTATTTATTTATTTAATGATTAGTGAGGGCGTCAAAGGTTATGGGGAAAAGGCAGGAGAATAGGGTTGAGAGGGAAAAATGGATTAACCATGATCAAATGGTGGAGCAGCCTCGATGGACCGAATGGCTTAATTATGTTCTTCTGTCTTATGATCTTATGAAATTAATTAACATTCCATTGAAGACAAAGAGAAATGTGATACTAATCCAGGTTGAAAAACATTTGCTCAGGTTTTTTTTTTCATCATTTTTGCTGTTATTCTCTTTCATACATCTTTTTTTCCCCTAAGCCCGTGCCTTTCTTCCCCCCATTTTAATGGGTAGGTATGTCCCTGACTGTTTTTTACATTGAAGTCAATAATTTATTGTTTCAAGTTTTAAAAAAAATCATTGTGTTTGAATGTGGTACTTTGTGTTACTCACTAATAAGTTTCAACTTGGCGTTAGATGACAGGTCTTTGAAGCATGCTTGAGTTTGAATATAAATGGAACTTTTTGTTTCAATAAATGAATCTCCAGTGGGTGTGTGCATAATGAATCAATTTTCATTCAGTGTACAAACCGACCCACACTCCACACCCCACATTCCTACTGCAGTTGATGTTAATACTAATGAGCATTATATTTCAATTGAGAATAGAATGTACTAATATCTTTGTTTATTTCAAAATAATGAAATGCATAGATGGTTTTTTTCTCCTGCTATACTTGTTAATAAAAGCACGATAAAGATATGTAAGTCCAATATATTGGTCTTAGAGCACGACTCTTGTACACCCGTTTTAAAAGTGAATTGTACAAAATTAGTACTAAAACCTTTTCCACAACTATTGCATAGAAACAATGCAACTAGTGTACACAAATGCTCAGACCATCTAATTCCTGCCTCTGCACTGTTGCTGCCTCAGTTATCAGTGATAGGACCAAGTTATAACGTTCTAAAGGTACATCCTTTTATTCTGAGGCTGTGACCTCTGGTCCTAGACACTCCCATTACGAGGAACATCCTCTCCACATCCACTCTATCTGAGACATTATTTGGTAGGTTTCAATGAGATTCCTACCCCTCCACATTTGTCATGGCTTTGAAATGGTGAAGTCATGGCATTTGCAAACAGTGATTGTAAAGTTGTAAAGTTGACAAAAACTGCAGCCCTGTTAGACCATGTCTCTTAAGGCATCTCGTACGAAACCAAATCTGTGTGTTGCTCTAATGAGGCCTTTAGCAAAATTCCCTTGTTATTACACATTCTACTTAACCCTCTCCCACACCTTTTCTGCCTTTCTGCCCTCGGAAGAGTAAGGATCTCTTTTCATGTTGTTTGAAATTTTCATTGGCACATACAACTCAGTATTCGAGAGAGAGAGAGAGAGACAGAGAGAGAGAGAGAGAGAGAGAGATAGAGAGAGAGAGAGAGGGGGGGAGGGGGAGAGGGAGAGGGCGAGAGGGGGAGAGGGGGAGAGGGAGAGAGAGAGAGAGAGAGAGAGGGGGAGAGGGGGAGAGGGGGAGAGGGAGAGAGAGGAAGAGAGAGGGAGAGAGAGGGGGAGAGGGAGAGAGGGAGAGAGGGAGAGAGGGAGAGAGGGAGAGAGAACAATATTAAGATGTGACTGAAGTGTGAATCAATGGTTCATGAGCGATTAAGCCTTTAAAGAAAAGAAAAAAAAACTATTTTTTCAAATTATGAAAGCAATGACTATCATAGAAATCTATCAACAATATTGATCAGAGAAAGATATATTATTGCAAAATCAGCAAATCTAAGCATTATGGAACATAGACATAGAACTGTACAGCACAGAAACCAGCCTTTGGCCCACAATGTCTGTGCCAAACATGATGCCTAGTGAACTAAACTGATTTCATCTGCCTGTACCCAATCCCAATCCTCTATTCCCTGTACATCCATGTGCCTAACTAAATGACCTCTTAAACACCACTATTGATTCTTAAATTTCGGGAAAATTTCAGAATTCATCAAAGGAGAACCAGATCAATGATAAATAAAGGAAAAGTTAAATGCAGAAGTAGTCTTACGAGAAAATCTTAAGAGCTTTAGATATGTAAAATTAAAAAGATTACCTAAGATTAACATGGGTCTCTTACAGAATAAGCCAAGAGAAATGGCATTGGGAAGTACAGACATGTCAGAAAAGCAAATATTTTGTGCATTTCTTCACAGATGATGCAGAAAACCTTGCAGAAATAATGAAGAACAACAGGGCCTTAGGGTGAACAAAACGTTCAAAGAAATTGCCATTGGAGAATAGAAATAGACAGAAAGGCAAAAAATTCCATATTACTTGGTGACTGTGTTCAGGGTTTTAAAGAAAGTGGCTATGGAAATAGTTGATGCATTGAATGCCATTGTCCAATATTCCATAGATTCTCGAACTGTTCCCACAAATTGGAATGGAACAAAACGAATCCCTATATTTAAAAAAAAAGGAGAAAGAGAGAAAACAAGGATATGTTGACCAGTTAGGCTAATATTGGGCATGGGAAAAATACTGGATCTGCTATTAAAAAGATGAAACCAGGGCATCTAGAAAATAATTCTAGCATAAGGGAACGTCAACATGAACCTAAGGAAAAAGACATTTAATAAATCTGTTAGAGATTTCAGAAGGATAGCATAATGAATGACATGGATTTTGGTTAATGAACAGGAATTGGATAGAGAGTGGTATAAATACGGTAAATTTGGATAGAGAGGTGGACTACTGGAGTGCCACAGAGGTTTATGCTAGTGTCCGTACTCTTAACAATCTAACTCAATGAATGGGCCAAGTGAAATATGTCCACATTTGCCGATGATACAAGTTAGGTGGCAGTGTGGGATATTGGAGGATGCAGAGAGGACCTTTGAAGATATAAGTAATCAGAATGAATGGGTAAGGTATGCCAGATGGAATATAATGTATAAAAATGTAAGGTCATCTACCTTGATAAAAAAATAGTAAGGCAGAGTAATTTTTAAATGCTGAGATCTTGAAAGGTTTCCAAGTTCTCAAATTGTTTCACGTATCTTGTGTTTTATGACTGTTGGCAGATCAATTTCCCTCCTGGGATAAATAAAGTTCTATCGTATCGTATCGTACTCTTAACAATCTATTTCAATGAATGGGCCAAATTGACAACTAATTGATCTTTATTGCAAGAGTGCAAGACCAGAGTTTGCTTAAATTATTGAGGTCCTCACAAGAACATATCCGGAGTATGATATACCAGTTTGGTTCTCGTCCCCAAAGGAGGATATACGTGAAGAACGGAATCAAGAAAGGTTCATCAGATTAATTCCTGGGATGGTGGATTGATCACGTGAAAAGAGAAGACACAGACAAGGCCTATACCCTCTTGAGTTTAGAAGAATGAAAGGTGATCTCATTGAAAGGTACAAAATGCTCTGAAGTATTTGATTGGGCTGATGCAGAGTTAACACTCCAAATGTTGGTGTCAGAGCTGACACGCAATGCACACCGCCAGATTCAGGGACAGTTTGTCCCCAGCTGTTACTAGACAATTGAACCATCCTACCACAACTAGAGAGCAGTCCTGGACCACCATCCACCTCATTTAGAAACCCTCAGATGATCTTTGATCAGACTTTACTGGCTTTATCCTTCACTAAATGTTATTCCCTTATCATGTAGCATTGAATGCACAGAACACCAGAGGAGTTCCTGTGGCTATCAAACTGTACGACTCCTGTGAGGCAGCACATCAACCACACTCAACATTCATTCCATTCACCATTAGCTCCGCGGCGGCACGGTGGCGCAGTGGTGGAGTTGCTGCCTTACAGCGTCAGAGACCCGGGTTCGATCCTGACTACGGATGCTTGTCTATACAGAGTTTCTCCCCGTGACCTACGTGGGTTTTCTCCGGGATCTCTGGTTTCCTTCCACACTCTAAAGACGTACAGGTTTGTAGGTTAATTGGCTTGGTATAATTGTAAATTGTCCCTTGTGTGTGTAGGATAGTGTTAATGTGCTGGTCGGCGCGGACTTGGTGGGCCATAGGGCCTGTTTCTGAGCTGTATCTCTAAACTAAACTAAACTAAACTAAACAAAAGCTCACTGCTACTGTGTGTACTGTCTACAAATGCACTGCAGTTAGATTGCTCCTCGGACAACCTGTCCTGAACCCATGGCCTGGATCCCCGACCCAAAACGTCGCTTATCTACGTTCTCCAGAAATGCTGCCTGACTTGCTAAGTTACTACAGCACTTTGTGTCTTAACCTGTACGTTCATTTCCACCAGCAGTACACTGGTTAGGAAAATCTCAGTTAAGTACCATACTTGTAATGTAATAAAAAGGAACTACCGATACTGGTTTGTACAAAAGATGGACACAAAGTGCCGCAATAACTCAGCAGGTCACACAGATTTTCTGGAGAAAATGGATGGGTGACGATTCAGGTCGGTACCCTTCCTCAGACTGAAGAAACTAAAACGTCACCTAGTCTTTTCTCCAGAGATGCTGCCTGACCCGCTGAGTAACCCCAGCGTTTTGTGTCTATCTTTGCCCCACAATAGCCTTTGCCTTCTCATTTCAACAATCCCAAGTGTAAATCTTGTCGCAACGAAAATCAGTCATACTCTGGTCTTCATAATGCTTCTCAATTCTAAAGATTTTTTTTTTTTTTTAAATATCTAGATTTTGCAGCATTGCAGACATTACCCAGTTAATAAAGCAATATCATTTAGCTGTAAATCTGAAAAAAACATCAGCTATTTACTAATTCAATGTTGACACTGGTTTGTTTGTATTGCAATCAATAGTTTCAAAAATATGTGGAAATCCTTCCACAGCTACACCATCTGACTATAAAAACTTCAAAAGTTGGTTAATGTTTTGACTATAAATCCGTCAGTCTTTACATATAAGGTCATGAGATCATAAGGGATAGGAGTAGAATTATGCCATTTGGCCCATCAAGTCTACTCTGCCATTCAATCATGTCTGATCTATGTCTCCCTCCTAACCCCATTCTCCTGCCTTCTCCCCATAACCTCTGACATCTATAATTAAACATACTGTTCCAAATCAAGATACAAAGCATTGGAATAAGATGACATAGAACTAGTGTGAACGGGTGATCGATGGTCAGCATGGACCTGGTGGGCCAAAGGGCCTGTTTCCATGCTGCGTCTTTCACACAATTCAATGATATAGCTCATTACCAAATAGATTAGGAGGAGGTAGTTGAGGCAGAAACTATAACAACATTTAAAAGATATTTGGACGTATAAAGGATGGGAAAGGTTTAGAGGGATATGGGCCAAACGCGAGCAGGTAGGACTAGTGTAGATGGGGCACCTTGGTTAACATGGGCAAGCTGGGCTGAAGGGACTGTTTCCATGCTGAAGATAGACAAGGAAAGCTGGAGTAACTCAGTGGGTCAGGCAACATCTCAGGAGAAAAGGAATAGGTGACATTTCAGGTCGAGACCCTTCTTCAGACAGAGTCAGGGGAAAGGAAAATGATAGATATAGAAGGTAAATAGAACAAATGAATGAAAGATATGCAAAAACCAACCACAATCAAGGAACGGTTGAGCCCGCAATGACTAATGTGGGGGAGGGAGAGAGAGAGAGAGGGGATGCAAGGGTTACGAAGTTAGAAATATCAATATTCATACCGCTGGGTTTTAAGTTGCCCAAGTGAAAAATTAGGTACTGTTCCTCTAATATATGGCTGGCCTCACCCTGACAATGGAGGCGGCCCAGGACAGAAAGGCCAGTTTGGGAATGGGAAGAGCTAAAGTGTTTGGCAACCGAGAGATCGCATAGGTCAAGGAAGACTGAGCGAAGGTGTTCAGCGAAACCAGTCTGCGCTGCACTTTTTCCATGCTGTACGACTTTATGACTCTCTATGACTCTCTGCCAACTCCAACAATGCCAACAATACTTCCGTTCACAACTGGTACTGTACCAGATTACATCATGGGAACAGAGAACTATGGAAGACGACAGTCAGTGACTACATTGACAAAGTGAAATAAAACTGCATATTTAACAACATTTCAAGACGGTCTTGAGTCTCTGGAGTGGTGAATAAATTCACTCTGGTGATGAACCATGAACACCCCCAGTCTCTGGAAATATCTTTGATTGCCTGTTTAAGTGAGAAGGGATTTAACAGAATTTTTCCTGAAATTAATAGCAATGTCTTTGTCTTCACTGTCACTGAATTCTGGGAAGAAGAAATGGGAGACTGCACCACCTGGTGGACAGACTGAGGGATAACACACCCCAGATAGTAACTTTCAACATCTTGCACGATTTCAATCGTCAGAATTTTGACTGTGTAGCTTCAAGAGTCAAGAGTCAAGAGCGGTTTATTGTCATATGTCCCAAGTAGAATAATGAAATTCTTACTTGGAGCAGCAAGTACAGTGCATTTGTACAGTACACTTAAACAATTTACTAAGGTTCAGTGTGTGTGTATGTACTGTGTGTATATATCCATAAACAATGGATCGACTGGGCTTATATTCACTGGAATATAGAAGGGTGAGATGGCATCTTATAGAAACGTATACAATTCTTAAAGGATTGGACAGGCTAGATGCAGGAAAAATGTTCCCAACGTTGGGGGAGTCCAGAACCAGGGGTCACAGTTTAAGAATAAGGGGTAGGCCATTTCGGACTGATGCTTAAAAACTTTTTCACCCAGAGAGTTGTAAATCTGTGGAATTCTCTACCACAGAAGGCAGTGGAGTCCAATTCACTGGATATATTCAAGAGAGAGTTAGATATAGCTCTTAGGGCTAACGGAATCAAGGGGTATGGGGAGAAAACAGGAACGGGGTACTGATTTTGGATGGTCAACCATGATCATATTGAATGGCGGTGCTGTCTCGAAGGGCCGAATGGCCTACACCTGGACCTGTATTCTATGTTCCTATGTTTCTATATATACATGTACACGCATATACATATTTACACACACACACACACACACACACACACACATATATGTATACTTAAAAAAAATAAAGTACTGAGGTACAGTGAAAACCCTTTGTTGCGTGCTAACCAGTCAACGGAAAAACAATACATGATTATAATCGAGCCATCCACAGTGTACAGATACATGATAAAGCAAATAAAGTTCCATTGGACTATAAAAGCAATGGTGCAGAAGAAGGCCAGTACAGTGGTGCAGCCAGTAGAGCTGCTGCCTCACAGCACCTGAGACCTAGGTTCGATCCTGACCTCGGGTGCTGTCTGTGTGGAGTTTGCACATTCTATCTGTGATTGCATGGGTTGTGTCCGGGTGCTCCAATTTTCCCCCATATCCCAAATTCGTCCGGGTTTGTTTGTAAATTGGCCTCTGTAAAACACTTCTGGTGTGTAGGGAGTGGATGAGATAACATAAAACTAGTAAATCAGTACCCCATTCCTGCCTTCTCTGCATATCCGTTGACTCCGCTATCTTTAAGAGCTCTATCTAACTCTCTCTTGAAAGCATCCAGAGAATTGGCCTCCACTGCCTTCTGAGGCAGAGAATTCCACAGATTCACAACCCTCTGGGTGAAAAGGTTTTTCCTCATCTCCATTCTAAATGGCCTACCCTTTATTCTTAAACTGTACACCCACCACCCTTTGTGTGAAAAGGTTACCCCTCAGATTCCTATTAAATCTTTTCCCTTTCAGCTTGAACCTATGTCCTCTGGTCCTTGATTCTCCTACTCTGGGCAAGAGATTCTCTGCATCTACCTATATCCTTCCTTTGTCCCGCCCCCCTGACATCAGTCTGAAGAAGGGTCTCGACCCGAAACGTCGCCCATTCCTTCTCTCCTGAGATGCTGCCTGATCTGCTGAGTTACTCCAGCATTTTGTGAATAAATACCTTCGATCTATTCCTCTCATGATTTTGCACACCTCAATAAGATCACCCCTCATCCTCCTGCGCTCCAAGGAAAAGAGACCCAGCCTACTCAACCTTTCCCTATAACTACGACTCTCCAGTCCTGGCAACATCTTTGTAAATCTTCTCTGAACCCTTTCAAGCGTGACAATATCTTTCCCATAACATGGATATGGGCTAAATGCGAGCAAATGGGTCTAGCTTAGAAGGGGCACACTGGACGAGTTGGGCTGAAAGGCCTGATTCCAGGCTCTATGACTCATGGCAAACCTTCATCAGCCAAGGTGGCTTCAAGCAATTGTAAGATACTTTCCTTCTATGTGTCTCCTCTGATTAGACTTCTGACCCACACTTCAGCATTGCTCCATCATGACACAAGCTAGCAATTTTTTATTCTTTTTAATTGATCAATAATAAATATATACCTGAAAACCAAGACTGTGTCACAAAAAGGGGGAATACTGGAAGCATTTAACAGGTCCAGCACCAAGAGTAGGGAGTAAAAGAGAGTCAATGTTTTAGGTCAAAGACACAATGACATCAGAAAAAGACACAATGTGCTGGAGTAACTCAGCGGGTCAGGGGAACATGGATAAGTGATGTTTCCGGTCGGAATCCTTCTTCAGACTGAAGACCCAAATTGAAAATAGGCCACAACACGAAACATAATCTATCCATGCCCTCCTGAGATGCTGCCTGAGCAGATGAGTTACTCCAGCACTTTGTGTCTTTATTTGTAAATCAGCATCTGCAGTTCCTCATGTTTCTACTCTTTATTAGACCTGTAAAACTGAAAGGACAACTATGTTTGGTGTAGCTGACAGTCCATATGGTTTTAACTTTTAGACTTTAGAGAAGCAGTGCGGAAACAGGCCCTTCGGCCCACTGAGTCCATGCCAACCAGCGATCACCCCGTACACTAGCACTGTCATACACACTAGGAACAATTTACAATTTTCACCCAGGCCAATTAATCGTTGGAGTTTGGGAGGAAACCGGAGCACCCGGAGAAACCCACAAGCTCACAGGGAGAACGTACAAACTCCATACAGACAGCAAGGTAGTCAAGATCGAACCCTGGTCTCTGGCGCTGAAAGGCAGCAGCTCTACCGCTGCGCCACTGTGCCGCCCCAACTTTGGAACACGTTGAGTTCTAAAGCACATGCAACTTTTAGAATTGTATTACATTGCCTCTCACTGTTTTTATAAAATTACATTTATAATTACTTACTAGTTTGCTGAAGTAATACAGTTCTGATCAAATATCCAGGAAAGTGTCTGTGGAGGTAACCTAATGCTTCAATGGGCATTAGGCCAATTTACTGGGTAACAGCAAATAAGTAAGAATTATTATTTCTAAGTTGCCATGGATACCCCACAATCCATAATTCACAAGTCTGAACTCAGTCTTTGTTATCAAGTTAGTCATTTTGGCATATGACAAAAATCAAGTTCTGGAGAGACAAGATAAGACACACACAGAAATTAAATAGTGTTGACTTCAAAAGTAAATCAAATTTGCCTCTGCCTAAGCTAGTGTGAGTGTTTGCTTATTGATGCGATATGACAACAGTTAATAACTACCATTATTAAATGTTTTCACCTTCCAGTTGAGTTTATTATTGTTAAGAGTACCGAGGTACAATGAAAAGCTTTTTTGTTGATGCTATCCAATCAGCGAAAAGATTGTATATGAATCACAATCAAGCCATCCACAGTTTACAGATACAGGATAAAGGGAATAACGTTTAGGGCAAGATAACGTCCAGTAAAGTCTGATTAAAGATAGTTTGAAGGGCTCCAATGATGGTAGGACAAGACCATTCTCTATGTGTAGGAAGGAACTGCAGATGCTAGTTTAAACCGAAGAGCATCTCAGCGAGACAGGCAGCATCTCTGGAGAGAAGGAACACAAAAAGCTGGAGTATCTCAGCGGGACACACAAAAAGCTCGAGGAACTTAGCGGGACACATAAAAGCTGGAACAGTCCAGTCTGAAGAAGGGTCTCGACCCGAAAATACCTTCTCTCCAGAGATGCTGCCTGTCCCGCTGATTACTCCAGCTTTTTGTATTTATCTTAGGACCATTCTCTAGTTGGTGAAGGGATGGTTCGTTTGCCTGATAACAGCTAGGAATAAACTGTCCCTGAATCTGAAGACATGCGTTTTCAAACTTCTGTAACTCTTGCCTGATGGGAGAGGGGAGAGGGGGGAGTGACCGGGGTGAGACTGGCCCTTGATTATGCTGGTGGCCTTGCCGAAGCAGCGTGAATTGTAAATGGAGTCAGCGGAAGGGAGGTTGGTTTGCATGATGGACTGGGGTGCGTTCACAACGCTGCAATTTCTTGCGGTCTTGGATGGAGTTGTTCCCAAACCATGCAGTGATTTATCCTGAAAGATGCTTTCTGGAGTGCATCTTTAGAAGTTGTTGAAGGTTGTTGGGAACATGCCAAACTTCTTAAACTTTCTAAGAAAGTGCTAAGGTTAACGTATCAGCAATAGACAATAGACAATAGACAATAGGTGCAGGAGTAGGCCATTCAGCCCTTCGAGCCAGCACCGCCATTCAATGCGATCATGGCTGATCACTCTCAATCAGTACCCCGTTCCTGCCTTCTCCCCATACCCCCTCACTCCGCTATCCTTAAGAGCTCTATCCAGCTCTCTCTTGAAAGCATCCAACGAACTGGCCTCCACTGCCTTCTGAGGCAGAGAATTCCACACCTTCACCACTCTCTGACTGAAAAAGTTCTTCCTCATCTCCGTTCTAAATGGCCTACCCCTTATTCTTAAACTGTGGCCCCTTGTTCTGGACTCCCCCAACATTGGGAACATGTTTCCTGCCTCTAATGTGTCCAATCCCCTAATTATCTTATATGTTTCAATAAGATCCCCCCTCATTCTTCTAAATTCCAGTGTATACAAGCCTAATTGCTCCAGCCTTTCAACATACGACAGTCCCGCCATTCCGGGAATCAACCTAGTGAACCTACGCTGCACGCCCTCCATAGAAAGAATATCCTTCCTCAAATTTGGAGACCAAAACTGCACACAGTACTCCAGGTGCGGTCTCACCAGGGCCCGGTACAACTGTAGAAGGACCTCTTTGCTCCTATACTCAACTCCTCTTGTTACGAAGGCCAACATTCCATTGGCTTTCTTCACTGCCTGCTGTACCTGCATGCTTCCTTTCAGTGACTGATGCACTAGGACATCCAGATCTCGTTGAACATCCCCTCTTCCTAACTTGACACCATTCAGATAATAATCTGCCTTTCTATTCTTACTTCCAAAGTGAATAACCTCACACTTATCTACATTAAACTGCATCTGCCATGTATCCGCCCACTCACACAACCTGTCCAAGTCACCCTGCAGCCTTATTGCATCTTCCTCACAATTCACACTACCCCCCAGCTTAGTATCATCTGCAAATTTGCTAATGGTACTTTTAATCCCTTCATCTAAGTCATTAATGTATATCGTAAATAGCTGGGGTCCCAGCACTGAACCTTGCGGTACCCCACTGGTCACTGCCTGCCATTCCGAAAGGGACCCATTTATCCCCACTCTTTGCTTTCTGTCTGTCAACCAATTTTCTATCCATGTCAGTACCTTTCCCCCAATACCATGTGCTCTAATTTTGCCCACTAATCTCCTATGTGGGACCTTGTCGAAGGCTTTCTGAAAGTCGAGGTACACCACATCCACTGACTCTCCCCTGTCAATTTTCCTAGTTACATCCTCAAAAAATTCCAGTAGATTTGTCAAGCATGATTTCCCCTTCGTAAATCCATGCTGACTCGGAACGATCCTGTTACTGCTATCCAAATCCAAAAAACACAGTCGAGATCTCAAGGCAGCCCAGACCATCACACAAATCAACCTCTCTTCCATTGACTCCATTTATACCTCACGCTGCCTCGGCAAGGCCAGCAGCATAATCAAGGATGAGTCGCACCCTGGCCACTCCTTCTTCTCCCCTCTCCCACCGGGCAAAAGGTACAGAAGTGTGAGAAAGCACACCTCCAGATTCAGGGACAAGTTCTTCCCGGCTGTTATCAGGCAACAGAACCCTCATACCACAATTAGGAAGCAGTCCTGAACTACTATCTGCCTCTTTGGTGACTCTTGGACAATCCTTGATCGGACTTTGCTGGCTTTACCTTGCACTAAACGTTATTCCCTGATCATGTATCTATACATTGTAAATGGCTTGATTGTAATCACGTATTTGTCTTTCCGTAGACTGGGTAGCACACAACAAAAGCTTTTCACTGCACCTCGGTACACGTGACAATAAACTCAACTAAAAACTAGAAAGTCATTGGACGGCATGGTGGCGCAGCAGTAGAGTTGCTGCCTTACAGTGCTTGCTGCGCCGGAGACCTGAGTTCAATCCCAACTGCAGGTGTTGTCTGTATGGAGTTTGTACGTTCTCTCCGTGACCACGTGGGTTTTCTCCGATACCTTCGGTTTCCTACCCCACTCCAAAGGCTTACAGGTTTGTAGGTTAATTGGCTTGGTATAAGTGTAAATTGCCCCTAGTGTGTGTAGAGTAGCGTTAATGTGTGGGTATTGCTGGTCGGTGCGGACTCGGTGGGCCAAAGGGCCTGTTTCCGCGCTGTATCTTTAATCTAAACTAAATGTAAGTCCTGTGATCTCAATGGCATTTTTTTCCAGGGATTGTTAAACTTGCTGATACATTAACCATAGCAGCTAATGTATCATTGAAAAAAATGATCTTTGGTGTAAGGTTGAGTAATGTGCATATGTTTCCTGCATATTTTCGACATGTATAAGGACCAGAGATAGCGATGAATCATTGAAGCAGAATTTCCTAGCGTGTTGATTAAGCACTTTGAAGAACAATTATCAGCAAAGGCTGGGGCCAAAATTGATACCTTTGAAAATTAGACTTTGGATGTTCAGTTGAAAAGAGGTGCAAACATTGAAAAAGTATATATTTGGGTACTTTGGGAATCTTGGTCTGCATTCCAGGGTGTACAATCATCACAGATATTTATTGTTCCAGCTAATACTATCTCCTGAATAGTAAAAGGTGGAAAGAAGTCATTATCCCTCACTAACAGTACCAATAGATGACAACGCATTGTTATTTACTAATGGCAAATAATGGCACTAATAGATGGCAAAACAGTTCATGTACAGCACAAACACATCACAGTTCCCTCTTAGATTCAGGAAATTAGACTTTGGATGGAGCCATGAAAATATTTTGAGGACTTTAGAGAATCTTAGTCTGTATTTAATTGTATGCAACATGGAAAACATTTATTGCTTTGCATAACAAGGCGGCACAGTGGTATAGCTTGGAGAGCTTCTGCCTCACAGTGCCAGAGGGGTTTTATGTTCTCCCTGTGCAGAGTTTTTATGTTCTCCCTACGACCATTTCTCCGGGTGCTTTGGTTTCCTCCCACATTCCAAATATGTGCAGGGTTATAGGTTAATTGGCCTCTATAAATTACCCCTAGTGTGTAAGATATGAAAGTGGGATAACATGGAACTAGAAGGTCAACTCTTTATGACCTTATGATCTCTGGAGAGGAGGAATGGATGACGTTTCAGGTCGAGACCCTTCTTCAGACTCTGAAAATTCTTCACGGTTTTCAGAATTTTCTCCAGTTACTCCAGCATTTCGTGTCTATCTTCGATGTAAACCAGCATCTGCAGTTCCTTCCTTTGCATTATCAGTATCAGCCCTTTATAAGTCATCTTCTCCTTTCATCCAATTGCAGTCAAACAATTTGAAGAGAATAGACCACTTCATAGCATTGCCACCAGATGGTGCCACAGAGCACCATTGAGAAGGAAGCACCTTCACAGAATAGTCCCAGGAATTAAGGAACACTGGGGGAAAACACGAGAGTTGAAATAAGAAAGACAATTGGCATGAAAAATGGTTCCTTATCATTGAATGATAAGGAATAGCAACAGTAACAATGTTAACAGAAGTGATAATAATGATTAAAAAAACATGCTCAATTATTGTGTAGGAAGGAACTGCAGATGCTGGGTTAAACCAAAGATAGACACAAAGTGCTGGAGTAACTCAGCGGGACAGGCAGCATCTCTGGAGAGAGGAAATGTTTGACATTTCGGGTCGAGACCCTTCTTCAGACAACAACAATACTTTTATTACAGGCTCAGGATCCAGATAAAAGACAAAACATTACATAGAATAAATTACATACAAAAGCACAATAAATTACAAACAAAAGCACAATAAATTACATACAAAAGCACAATAAATTACATACAAAAGCAATAAATTACATACAAAAGCACAATAAATTACATACAAAAGCAATAAATTAAACACAAAAGCTTAATAAATTACATACAAAAGCAATAAATTACACAATAAAGCACAATAAATTACATACAAAAGTAATAAATTACATACAAAAGCAATAAATTACATACAAAAACACAATAAATTACATACAAAAGCAATAAATTACATACAAAAGCAATAAATTACATACAAAAACACAATAAATTACACACAAAAGCAATAAATTACATACAAAAGCACAATACATGGTTTAAAACCAAGAAAAAAAAATCTGTATCCTACAACGAGACAACTATACCAATTTCTCCACAGCTGGGATTGGTAGTGTGTAGTGCTAAACCTTATGTTTGATAAGGCCAAGATGATTTCATTTTCAGAGTCACTAATCCGGCGAATACATTTATACATAAGATTTCTTAAGACAGTTTGTAAAGTATTGACTACTGCAGCCATAAACATTTCACTTGCACAACACCATCTAGGTCTCTTAAGTAATATTCTCATAGCATCATTATAAGCTGCTTGAAGTCTCTGTAAGCTTACTTTTCTGTAGTTTAACCACAAGTGTGCAGTATGGAGTGATGTACAATATGCTCTGAACAGAGACATCTTCACTCCATCTGTACATGCACTGAACTTGTGTAAGAGAATGTTTGCTTGTGCATACATGATGCGGCATTGCCTATAAATATCCTCAACATCTGTCATTTATTCTGTAGTAAAATGTCCAAGATATTTTACAGACACTAAGATTATTATCAGACAATTTAAAATCAGGAAATTATGCTTAATTGTTGTTCCAGGTAGATGCGTGCCAAGAAATACCCATGGGTTTCACTGAAGCACTTGTTATTGAGTTTTCTGTTCAGTTGGAGCTGGAATAATAATAGAAACATAGAAACATAGAAAATAGGTGCAGGAGTAGGCCATTCGGCCCTTCGAGCCTGCACCGCCATTCAATATAATCATGGCTGATCATCCAACTCAGTATCCCGTACCTGCCTTCTCTCCATACCCCCTGATCCCTTTAGCCACAAGGGCCACATCTAACTCCCTCTTAAATATAGCCAATGAACTGGCCTCAACTACCTTCTGTGGCAGAGAATTCCACAGATTCACCACTCTCTGTGTGAAAAAAAACGTTCTCATCTCGGTCCTAAAAGACTTCCCCCTTATCCTTAAACTGTGACCCCTTGTTCTGGACTCCCCCAACATCGGGAACAATCCTCCTGCATCTAGCCTGTCCAACCCCTTAAGAATTTTGTAAGTTTCTATAAGATCCCCCCTCAATCTTCTAAATTCCAGTGAGTACAAGCCGAATGCAGTTCATCAGGAGGTGCCTGAATGATTATTAACCCTGATATTTGTATTCGCAGTTATTATTATTAACCCCAACTGGAAAAATGGCTTAAAAATACCTCATCAGGGATTCTGTTTCCTTTGCTAAGTAAAATAGGCCCTTCATAATTTTCTCAAATAAGGCTCCTCTTGGCATCCTATCTTCTGAAGGAAGCAAACCCAGCCGATTCAGTCCTTCCTCATAGTTAAAATTGTTTACTCATGACAACATCCTTGTAAAATCAAAGAACTGCAGATGCTAGTTTACAAAAAAGTGCTGGAATAACTCTGCGTTTGGCAGCATTAGGTCGGAACCCTTCTTCAACCATCCTTGTAAATCTGCTCTGCACCAGTGCAGACCTATCACATCTTACCTGTTATGTGGTGTTCAGAATCATATGTAGTGCCCAAGTTGTTATCTCACTTGAATATCTTCATAATCCTGCTCCTGTTGCTATTATCCTGTGTCCTTCTACAACTGTTGTATTGCCTTGGCTAATAAAACAAAGACTCCCATATGCTTTTTCGTGACCAACATAGCAACCTGTGTGCCTGTCATCAAGTATCCATGGGCATCGAGGTCCCTCTACTCACCACAGCTCCCAGTATTCTCTGATTTATTAGGCATTGCTTTCCCTCATTGCACCTCCTCAAGTGCATTGCCTCACATTTTCCTGCAATTAATTTAATTTGGCATTTTTTTGTCCAATTTGGCCAGTTCGTTGCTAACCTCCTACATTCTATGCTCTACACCTTGTGAAGCATGTCAGATGAACCTGTGCCACCTTGTTCCGGAAGCTGTCATTATACAGTTGCATTGGGGCGGCACGGTAACACAGTGGTAGAGTTGCTGCCTTACAGCGCCAGAGACCCGGGTTCGATCCTGGGTTCATCGAGTACATTCTCCCCATGACCGCATGGGTTATCACCGGGTGCTCCAATTTCCTCCCACACTCCAAAGATATGCAGGTTTGTAGGTTAATTAGCGTCGGTGAAAATTGTGATTTGTCCCCAGCGTGTAGGATAGTGCTAGTGTACGGGGTGATCGCTGGTCGGTGGGGACTCGGTGGGCTGAAGAGCCTGTTTCCGCCCTGTATCTCTAAAGTATAAAGTCCAATATGACATTCCCAGAACAACATGCTCTCAGTGGCATAGTCCTTTAGTTCTATCAAAGCTGTTCTTCCACCAAAGACGTACAGGGTTGTAGGTTAATTGGCTTGGTATAATTGTAAGTTGTCCCTGGTGTGTGTAGGATATTGTTAATGTGTGGGGGATTGCTGGTCAGCGCAGACTCGGTGGGCCGAAGGGCCTGTTTCCGCACTGTATCCCTAAACTAAACTAAACTAAAACCACATTACACCGACTGCCTATCTCTGATCCACTCTCTGCTATCACCATCCCAAACCTCATCCAAGGTCCTGACTTAACAATATACTGCCACTGAGATTCCAAAGTCTGTTCTGACTCCAGATCTGCTCCACCCTATCTAAATTGGTGTCCCCAATTTGAGCTGCTGAGTTACTCCAGCACTTTGTGTCATAGAGTATAGAGTCATAGAGTGATAGTGTGGAAACAGGCCCTTCGGCCCAACTTGCCCACACCGGCCAACAATGTCCCTGCTACACTAGTCCCATTTGCCTGCACTTGGTTCGTAACTGCTCCAAACCTGTCCTATCCATGTACCTGTCTAACTGTTTCTTAAATGATGGGATAGTCCCAGCCTCAACTACCTCCACTGGCAGCTTGTTCCATACACCCACCACCCTTTGTGAGAAAAAGTTACCCCTTGGATTCCTATTAAATCTTTTCCCCTTCACCTTGAACCTATTGTATATCCTCTGGTCCTCGATTCCCTAACTCTGGGCAAGAGACTGTGCATCTACCCGATCTATTCCACTCATGATTTTTTACACCTCTATAAGATCACCTCTCATCCTCCTACGCTCCATGGAATAGAGACCCAGCCTACTCAACCTCTCCCTGCAGCTCACACCCTCTAGTCCTGGCAACATCCTCGTAAAACTTTTCTGAACCCTTTCAAGCTTGACAATATCTTTCCTATAACATGGTGCCCAGAACTGAACACAATATTCTAAATGCAGTCTCACCAACGTCTTATACAACTGCAACATGACCTCCTAACTTCTATACTCAATACTTTGACTGATGAAGGCCAAAGTGCCAAAAGCTTTTTTGACCAACTTATCCACCTGCGACTCGACCTTCAAGTAACCATGCACCTGTACTCCTAGATCCCTCTGCTCTACAACACCACCCAGAGGCCTACCATTTACTGTGCAGATCCTGCCCTTGTTTGACGTCCCAAAATGCAACACCTCACACTTCTCGGTATTAAATTCCATCAACCATTCCTCAGCCCACCTGGCCAATCGATCCAGATCCTGCTGCAATCTTTCACAACCATCTGCACTATCTGCAAAACCACCCACTTTTGTATCATCAGCAAACTTGCTAATCTTGCCTTGTATGTTCTCATCCAAATCATTGATGTAGATGACAAACAGTAACGGGCCCAGCACCGAACCCTGAGGCACACCACTAGTCTCAGGCCTCCAATCCGAGAGGCAACCTCCCACCATCACCCTCTGCTTCCTTCCATGGAGCCAATTTGCTATCCATTCAGCTACCTCTCCTTGGATCCCATGCGATCTAACCTTCCAGAGCAACCTACCATGCGGAACCATGTTGAATGCCTTAAGGGCCTGTCCCATTTAGGCGATTTTAAGGCGACTGCCGGTGAGTTGGCTGTCGCCGACAGTTCACCGAGGTGTCGCGGGCATGATCGTGAGGAGTCTTCCAAGAATCGTAGTGGATCTCAGTGCATCGCTGAGAAATCAACCGGAGTGAAATTTCTCGGCGACAGCTGGCTTGTCGCCAGGTATCGTTGCTTATTGCGGGCGCTGTGCATGCTGTCCCCAGGTTTGCTAGGTTCTCTTAGATGCATTTAGAAGCACATAATATTAAATTAAGTAAATTCATTTGAAGATAACCAATTTATTTACCGTGTTTAACCAATTTATTTACCGTCAGGACATTTGACAGGTAGATTGGAGGCAACAGTTTGATGGTCAGGTAAGCGTGAGAATTTTGCGATGTTTATGGCCATCAGCGATTACATTTAAAGCAGGCTCCCAACCCAGATATGCAACCCAGAAACCAGATATGCATCTACCATACATTTTCAAAGAATGTCCACACTCCGCACAAAAATCCATTTAACCACTTTTTAAATTAAATTTCTTAATGCTGTTATTAGTAAACTGGAAGTCAATTCTGTTTATGCCTTGTTACCGTGAAGCTTGGTTTTCAAGTAACCCGGGCAAGATGTTATATTTCAAAACTCTCAAGTACTTACCGACCTGTCAGTAATTTCAGCGAAAATTAGGATGCTGGAGAAGCATTGACAGCGTGGGAATTTCGCGATGTTTCCGAAGACAGTGTAATCTCGACCTGACTCGGCATTGTCGTGGTCATTGTCGCAGGGTAAAATAAAATTTTGGCGATCTGCTACGACTTTGACAGTCGCCAGCAGTCGCCTAAAAAATCACCTGTGGGACAGGCCCTTAGCTGACATCCATGTGCACAACATCTACAGCTCTGCCCTCTGACCTTTTTGGTCACGTCTTCAAAAAAATCAATCAGATTTGTGAGACATGACGTCCTACGCACAAAACCATGCTGACTATCCCGAATCAGCCCTTGCCCATCCACATGCGTGTATAACCTAACCCTCAGAATACACTCCAGTAACTTACCAACTACAGTTGTTAAGCTCACTGGCCTATAGTTTCTAGCATTTTCCTTGCAGCCCTTCTTGAAAAGAGGCACAACATTTGCCACCCTCCAGTCTTCCTGCACCTCTCCTGTATTTCAGGACTACTCGTAAATTTCAACCAGGGCTCCTGCAATTTCCTCTCTAGTTTCCCGCATTGTCTTTGGATATACCTGGTCAGGCCCTGGAGATTTGTCTACCTTGTGTCTTTTTTGATTTCCACCATTCCTAAGCACCCTCTCTGCCCCCACACAAGCAAACAAGGTACACATCTCCGACTAGCCAACCTCCTATTTCCAATTGCCTCCAATCAGGCTGTTGAAGCAGAACAGCCCCACCACCCACCTTTCCAACAGGGCCTGAGATGAAGCAGACACAAAATGCTGGAGTAACTCAGCGGGTCAGGCAGCATCTCTGGAGAACGTGGACAGATGAAGTTTCAGGTCGGGACCCTCCTTCAGATTGAACGAAGGGGGAAAGCGGGAAAGAAAGCTGGAAGAGAGCAGAGGCAAGGCAGAGTATGGCCAGTAAGAGGTGACCACAGGCGAGGGGGTATGTCGATAGGCAGATTGTTGGACGTGATGAGAGGAAAAGGATAAAGAGTTGCAAATTGTGAAGCTCGGAGATAGAAGAATTGTGAATTGTACAGCTGGTGGAAGGGATACAGGTAGAGGAGGGAAACCAGTGCAAGGTCAGTCCGAGTTGAGGGGAGGGGAGGGAAGGGAAGCGGGGAGGGGGGTAATTAAGAGGTGGGGGGGTCTTTGGGGAGAGAGGGGAAAGGGGCTTTTAGTGGGTTAGTTACCTAACGTTGGAGAATGCAATATTCATAAATCACGTTATCATAAGATCATGAGCGATGGGAGCAGAATTAGGCCATTCAATCATGGCTGATCTATCTCTCCCTCCCAACCCCTTTCTCCTGCCTTCTCCCCATAACCTCTGACACCTGTACTAATCAATAATCTTTCTATCCCTGCCTTAAAATTACCCATTGATTTGGCCTCCACAGCCTTCTGTGGCAATTGTACATTTGACAATTGTACACAGCACTTATGAATTACCGTTAGCTGAGTTGAGCAGATCGATTACTTTCCTGGTCTTCAAATGGAATTATGACAACTGGCCCTCTCTCCCTGTTGACCCCATAACACAAGGTCACATTCACAGATCATAG
The DNA here is from genome assembly GCF_053455715.1 of Rhinoraja longicauda. Classification (NCBI taxonomy): domain Eukaryota; kingdom Metazoa; phylum Chordata; class Chondrichthyes; order Rajiformes; family Arhynchobatidae; genus Rhinoraja; species Rhinoraja longicauda. The sequence continues at coordinate 14,988,585 of NC_135956.1, read as the reverse complement.
TTTCCATTGCATGTTTTAAGCCTTGGATGCTACTAAAAATTTGGAACAGTGGACGCATGATCGCAACTGAAGGTAAGATATTTTGAACTGTGCATTATGTTTTTAGTTTAGTTTAATTTAGTGATATAGCACGGAAACGTCTGTACGTCTTTGGAGTGCGGGAGAAAACTGGAGATCCCAGAGAAAACTCACGCAGGTCACGGGGAGAACGTACAAACTCCATACAGAGAAACACCCGTGGTCAAGATCGAACACAGGTCTCTGGCGCTTTAAGGCAGCAACTCTACCGCTGCGCCATCGTGCTGCCCCTTTTCTAGCCCCAAGAAAATTATTGACATAGGTACACTAATATGAAATGTAAAGAAGGTCTGGAGAGGGTCTGATGAAGGATCTCGCCCCAAAACATCACCTATTCCTTTTCTCCAGAGTTGTTGCCTGACCCGTTGAGTTACTCCAGCAATTTGCAGTCCCTTTCTACATTTACATGAAATCTGTTGTTAATCTATGTAAACTTGCAATATTATATTAGATCCTAAGGATGCAAATATCGTACAACACTCCATTCAAAGGCTTGCTCTGCCACTTAAACCTTTTCAATTGAATTTACATTTCAATTCGGACAGATCTTTTTTACTGCAGTTCCCAAGCACAGCTGATAACTGTATTGCACTGCATTGTACTTCAGGAAATGCCTTTCATAATCATAATGCACTTTTGAATGTCAAATCCTGTATGAAAGGTATAATATTTCTCAGTATAATTCACGTTAATGGTGTGCCCCCAATGGAAATAGGTATCAGAATTGCAACGTGCAATTAAGCTGCAACTCCATAAAAAAGACACCCAGCATACTTTCCTCTTGCTGCCTGCTAATTAGCACGATTGCTGTGTGCAGCCAGAGCTAACTGCAGTGTTCATTGGCTGCACGCAGCAGCAACAGGCCAAAAATAGTAACTTCTTTGCAGCACTTAAAACCAGCATGCATTGCTTAAAGCTACTCTGCACCTTTTCTAGAGAAGCTAGACACAAAATGCTGGAGTGACTCAGTGGGAAAGGCAGCATCTCTGGAGAGAAATGGTTGACATTTCAGAAGAAAAAAAATCAAAATACACTTTATTCAAGTAAATAAATATATACAATACAGGAACCGTGGAAAAAACCTCATCCGACATTCTCCAAGGCATTCAATACTGTTTTCCCAAATCACAATTGTACCCCATACCCTTGCCACTCATGTGGCCCACTGGCGTGAAATCTCTTCCCTTATTTTGAGGGGTGTCTCCACCACACCCTGCCCCCCATGTCCAGTAGAGGAAGGACCCTAGACTGAGGTCCTCCCCCACAGAGCCCTGGCGTTGGCTGCACCAAGCTTCAGTGCGTCCTTCAGCTGCAGTCTCAATAGACAATAGACAATAGACAATAGGTGCAGGAGGAGGCCATTCGGCCCTTTGAGCCAGCACCGCCATTCAATGTGATCATTGCTGATCATTCTCCTGCAGTCTGCAGCGGGCCAGTCGGCAACATTCCCCGATGGACATCTTGCTCTGCTGGGAGGTCAACGAAGCTCGGACAGACCAAACAACGTCTTTCACCGGGTTGATGACCTCCAGCAGCACTCAATGTCCATCTCTGAATGCGACAATTCAGGTCAAGACCCTTCTTCAGCCAGAGTCGGGGGAGAGGGAGACTAGAGAATTGGAAGGGTACAAAGAGAATGTCAGGTGTGACAAGAACAGATCAAAGCAGACGATGATGAAGGAAATGTGCAATGGTTCATTGATGGCAGAGGGGAGGGTGACGACAAGGCAGCAAACCAACAGTAAAATTAATCAGGAGGACAGTGAAACTAGTCGGAGAACTAGGGTGGGGGAGGGACAGAAAGGGAGGTAAAGCAAGGTTTACTTGAAGTTAGAGAAATCAATATTCATACCACTGGAGACAGACAAAAAAAAGAGCTGGGAATTGTGCAGCAAGTGAAGCAAGTCTTTGCAAATGTTTTCCGATTTTGAACTATATTGCATGTGGTAGAGGTGGAAAGAAAATAACGTCCTTTACTGGAAAAGTTTTATTTTGCCACAATGGGAGGCTAAAGCTGAGAACACTGCAACATTAACATAATATGGATAACTATTTGGTGCAGACGAGACCATGAGACACTAAGTGTAGTAAGTGTAGTAAGAACAAAAAGCTGGTCTAGACATGTGAAGTCATGTTCTTTCCTTGGGTGGTATAAACGATTATAGTTTAGTTTTTAGTTTAGTTTAGAGCTACAGCGCAGAAACAGGCCCTTCGGCCCACTCAGTCCGCACCGACCAGCGGTCTCCGCACATTAACACAATCCTACCAAGCCAATTAACCAACAAACCTGCACGTCTTTAGAGTGTGGGAGGAAACCGGAGCTCCGGGGAAAACCCACGAAGGTCACAGGGAGATCATACAAACTCTTTCCAGACAGCACCCACAGTCAGGAATAAACCCAGGTCTCTGGTGCTGTTGGAAGCAACTCTACCGCTGAGACACTGTGGTAAAGCTTTGAGGTAAGCTTTATTTAGATAAAGTATCAGAGCTATTCATTTGATATCAATTTTCATTGAACAGGTTATTGGCTCATCTCTAAGACTTTGAATAGCATTTCAGAACAGAAACGAAAGAGTATGGTATTGTCAAGACTTCATTCTTTAACATAGAGTCATACAACATGGAAACAGGCCCTTTCGGCCCAACTTGCCCATGCTGACCAACATGTCCCATCCACACTAGTCCCACCTGCCTGTGTTTGGCCCATATCCCTCTAAACCTGTCCTGTCCAAGTACCTGTGTAAATGTTTCTTAAACGTTGCAAAGTACCTGCTTTCTTAAATGTTGCGATAGTACCTGCGTTAGTACATGTTAAATAAAAACTGCATACATGGTGGATTTTTTAACACGGAACATGAATTTCTTCCAACATTTCTTCAGTCACATATAAAAACATACAAGTGATTCATCACTGTTTCTATGATTCTTCTTTACATAATTTTTAGCAGATGCGGATTGAGATACAATTAAGTGTTATCTAAATTCTAACATTTTTACGATGGAATATTTCAACAGTTTTATCCAGAAATTTAATTCCAAATAAATGCATAGTTTACATTTACGGTTAGAATTTCAAAAGATTGTCAAGTCCGATAAGTCGCTCTTATTCTGCTCGAGTGCTATGTTCTGAATCTTTTATCAATCCTATTTCTATAATGTTCTTCTTAAAGGTTTAAATCCTGATGGAGCCATTCAAAAATCGAATGCACTACACTCTAAACAATGACAAATCTAATGACCTACATTTGAATAAGTACTGCAGGAAACGACCAGTAGGGGAGATAGTAAAGGAGATAGCTCTGGAATCAAACATAGTCTAATGGGTCTAATTTCATTTGTTCAAAATGGAATTGGAGCTGCAGAAATAAAGGGGGGAAGAGGCTGCAGTGGGATTTGAATATAACACCCAATTCTAGAGCACCTTGTTTTTCTGCACCTTGCCACTGGAGGTTTTGCATCCCGTTGTCCAGATCCTCTGCCTTTCTTCACTTGATTTTTCTTACTGCCTATTTCCTTCTACTCCTAATATGTTTTTAGAGATACAGCATGGAAACAGGCACTTCGGCCCACTGAGTCCGCACCGACCAGTGATCCCCGCACATTAACACTACCCTGCACACACTAGGGACAATTCACACATACACCAAGCCAATTAACCTGCATACCTGTATGTCTTTGGAGTGTGGGAGGAAACCGAAGATCTCGGAGAAAACCCACGTGATCATGGGGAGAACATACAAACTCCGTACAGACAGCACCCGTAGTCGGGATCTGTAAGGCAGTAACTCTACTGCTGTGCCACCGTGCCGCTACCATCTTCTTCTCTGGCAGCATAGGTGGTGAGAGGAGGCTTTGAGGGGGGTGAGTACCTTAGATGGAGCATCTTGGTTGACATGGATGAGTTGGGGTGAAGGGCCTGTTTCCATGTTGTATGACTATGATTTCAATTAAATCTGCTGTATACGGGGTGAAAAGATGAAGTTCGAGGGTAATCTGGCCAAGAATATAAAGGATAGTTAAAGCTTCTTTAGGTATATGAGAAAAAGATTAGTAAAGACAAATGTGGGTCTCTTGAAGGCAGAAACAGGTGAAATTATTATGGGCAACGAGGAAATGGCAGAAGAGTTGAACAGGTACTTTGGTTCTGTCTTCCCAAAGGAAGACACAAACAATCTCCCAGATGTACTAGAGGATAGAGGATCTAGGGAAACAGAGGAACTGAAAGAAATTTGCATTAGGCGGAAAAATAATATTGGGTAGATTGATGGGACTGAAGGCTGATAAATCCCCAGGGCCTGATGGTCTGCATCCCAGGGTACTCAAGGAGGTGGCTCTAAAAATCGTGGACGCATCGGTGATCATTTTCCAATGTTCTATAGATTCAGAATCAGTTCCTGTGGATTGGAGAGTAGCTAATGTTATCCCACTTTTCAAGAAAGGAGCGAGAGAGAAAACGAGGAATTATAGACCAGTTAGCCTGACATCGATAGTGGGGAAGATGCTGGAGTCAATTATTAAAGAAGTAATAACGGCGCATTTGGATAGCAGTAAAAGGATTGGTCCAAGTCAGCATGGATTTAGGAAGGGAACATCCTGCTTGACTAATCTTCTGGAATTTTTTGAGGATGTGATAAGTAAAATGGATGAAGGAGAGCCAGTGGATGTAGTGTATCTGGACTTTCAGAAAGCCTTCGATAAAGTCCCACACAGGAGATTAGTGGGCAAAATTAGAACACATGGTATTGGGGGTAGGATATTGACATGGATAGAGAATTGGTTGGCAGACAGGAAACAAAGGGTAGGAATAAACGAGTCCCTGTCAGAATGGCAGGCAATGGCGAGTGGAGTGCCGCAAGGCTCGGTGCTGGGGCCGCAACTATTTACAATATATATTAATGATTTAGATGATGGAATTAAACATAACACTAGCAAATTTGCAGATGACACTAAGCTGGGTGGCAGTGTGAACTGCGAAGAGGATGCTAGGAGGTTGCAGGGTGACTTGGACAGGTTGAGTGAGTGGGCAGATGCATTGCAGATGCAGTATAATGTAGTAGAAAAATGTGAGGTTATCCGCAAGACCAAGGAGGCAGATTATTATCTCAATGGTGTCAGTTAGGAAAAAGGAAAGTGCAACGAAACCTGGGTGATCTTGTACACCAGTCACTGAAAGTAAACATGCAGGTACAGCAGGCAATGAAGAAAGCTAATGGCATGTTGGCCTTCATAACAAGAGGATTTGAGTATAGGAGTAAAGAGGTCCTTCTGCAGTTGTACAGGGCCCTGGTGAGACCACATCTGGAGTATTGTGTGCAGTTTTGGTCTCCTAATTTGAGGAAGGACATCCTTGCTATTGAGGCAGTGCAGTGTAGGTTCACACGGTTAATCCCCTGGATGGCGGGACTGTCATATGAGGAAAGATTGGAAAGACTGGACTTGTATTCACTGGAATTTAGATGGATGAGAGGGGATTTTATAGAAACATATAAAATTATAAAAGGACTGGACAAGCTAGATACAGGAAAAATGTTCCCAATGTTGGGGGAGTCCAGAACCAGGGACCACAGTCTAAGAATAAAGGGGAAGCCATTTAAAACTGAGATGAGAAAAAACTTTTTCACCCAGAGAGTTGTGAATTTGTGGAATTCTCTGCCACAGAAGGCAGTAGAGGCCAATTCACTGGGTGAATTTAAAAGTGAGTTAGATAGAGCTCTCGGAGCTAGCGGAATCAAGGGATATGGGGAGAAGGCAGGCAGGGGTTACTGATTGTGGATGATCAGCCATGATCACAATGAATGGCGGTGCTGGCTCGAAGGGCCAAATGGCCTCCTCGTGCACCTATTTTCTATGTTTCTCTGCATGATTTACTTCTTCAACATTACTAGCATGGAATGTGCATTGAATGCTTGGGAACAGGCCATTGCTTATAAAAGATATCCAAGGCGGTTGTAAGGAAGGCAAATGCAATGTTAGCATTAATTATGAGAGGACTAGAATATAAAAACAGGGGTGTAATGCTGATGCTTTATAAGGCACTGGTTAGACCACATTTGGAGTATTGTGAGCAGTTGCTAGCGTTGGAGAGGGTCCAAAGAAGATTTACGAGAATGATCCCGGGGATGATTGGGTTAATGTATGATAAGCGTTTGATGGCTCAAGGCATGTACTCGCTGGAGTTTATAAGGACAAGGGGGGGACCTCATAGAAATTTACAGAATAATGAAAGGCCTGGATAGAGTGGATGTGGAGAGGTTGTTTCCACTAGTGGGAGAGTCTAGGGCCAGATGGCAGAGCCACGATTGAATGGCAGAGTAGACTTGATGGGCTAAATGGCCTAATTTATGAGCTTATAAACTTATCAATGAATTTCTAAACCTTCATATAGAAACCAAGATACCAAGGAGCTGTTCTTTCAATACCTGATCCAAGGTTTCTGATAATCGTTTCATTTACACCCAGCTTCTAAATGTGAACATTCTTGCCCTATTGCAGTTGGGTAACTTGATCAAAAACGATTTGGTAATTTATCTTTTTCTTAGTTCTCCAATGGTTCGGAATTCATGTCGACATCTACAATGCAGGTCAATAAATGGACTCAGAAATTTCATGGTCTTTTAGGAAGACTACTCAGCTGCTGCTCAGGGTTAACAAAAACATAGTTGGATGTATATCTGAGACGGAGGCAAGGACTGCTTCGGTAACTAGTTCATTCAAAAATGTTCTGCAGAGGGTGGTTAAATTAATGGAGGAAAAAAGGTGAGTCAGGTCAAGGATTTAGAGGGTGACACAGCGTCTGTCTCCAGAAAGTGGTTGATTGACTGCTATATTTGTAAACTTGCAATAAAGTTTACCACAGACTTTAGATGAATGGCTGGAACTTTCTATATCAAATGCTTCAAAACATATTATGCAGGCAAGAAACTAATCCGGCCATGTTTTGACAGTTGTCAAGAATGAGCAACCTTTCAGAAGTGGAATCAGCCATCACTTAGGGTGGCACAGTGGCGCAGCTGTTGGAGCTGCTGCCTCACAGCACCAGAGACCCAGGTTCGATCCTGACCTCGGGTGCTGTCTGTGTGGGATTTGCACGTTCTCGCTGTGACCGTGTGGGTTTCCTCTGGGTGCTCCGGTGTCCTCCCACATCCCAAAGATTTGCAGGCCTCTCTAAATTGCCCCTAGTGTGTAGGGAGTGAACACAAAAGTGGGACAACATAGAACAGGTGATCAATGGTTGGTATGGACTATGTGGGCCTGTTTCCATGTTGTATCACTAAACTAAACTAAATTTCTCACTTTGTCACTGGCGATAGTAGCTCTAAATAATGCACCACCAATGGTAAATGTGCTTTTACATGTGCCCCAAGTTCTGGAATTCCTTCCCTAAGTCTCTCGACCCACCAACACTTTTTCTCCTCTCAAATGTCCCGGAAGACCTATCTCTATGGCCAGCCTTTTGATTATCTGTTCTGATATCTCTGTTACTCAATTACTAGGAAAAAAATGGTTTTGTCAATAGCAATTTTAGCTAGTTTGGGGGATTTTACTAGTGAAAGATACTGTAGAAATGTATCTGAAGGGTCTCGACCCAAAACATTACCTACTTCTTCTCTCCAGAGATGCTGCCTGTCCTGCTGAGTTACTCCAGAATTTTGTATCTATCTTCACTGTAAACCAGCATCTGCAGTTCCTTCCTACGCTATACAAATGCCAGTTGTTGTTATATGAAGACAGTCATATCATCTATCAAAGATGTTTACAAGCCTAAGGGAGTTTACAAATGTGTTGTGCTGCTGCTGCAAGTAAGAATTTCATTGCTCCATTTCAGTACATATGACAACAAAACACTCTTGACTTCTGAAATCCTTGGTTCCGTAATGAAAAAATGTACTTTTACCTCCTTCAAGAAACTAGGGTATCAGAGAAGAGGAAATGTGAGGGGCATATTAGGTGACCTAGCCACAAATTCTATCACTTGAATGCATCCTTCAAAAAACACCTCTCACTTTAACCACATTTACTCACCATGACCCAAGACGCCTGGCTATTTTCTTCAACACAATCTTTGTCAGAAGGCATAAACTCATCCGATGAACTTTGCATGGCATGCACATCCTTTGAAGCTGGAGTTGAAAGAGATGAACATTGATTGTCTTAATTGCAGGATCCCAATGGATGGTTTTCATTGTCACCCCCAAAATCTGAGACTACACTCGAGAGTGGTAATACACAGAACAGTGCAGCAATAGAACCGGCCCTTTGTGTCGAACATGGTGTCAAGACCAACTCCTTGATGGTAGAGAAGAAAAACAAAGACTGAAGGGCCCTTTGAATTGATGTACAACTATGTGCTAGTTTATTGACTTTCACGTTTATTCCTCCCAAGCAGTTACAAGGTCTCAAGGAGCACGGTGGAACTGGAGCTAGGGCAAGGGCATGGGGGGATCGCAAGAGCGAGCACGAGTTGGAGCGCGGGCACCAGCACGGGGCAGTGGGGCGCAGGCACAGGGAAGTGGGGCACGGGCACGAGCATGGGACAGTGGGGCGCAGGCACTGGGCAGTGGGGAGCGGGCACGAGCATGGGGCAGTGGGGCGCAGGCACGAGCATGGGGCAGTGGAGCTTGGGCAAGGACACGGGGGGATCGCGGGGGCAAGCACAAGTTGAAGCAGGAGCACGAGCATGGGTTGGGGCGCGGGCATGAGCACGGGGCAGTAAAGCGTGGGCACGAGCACGGGGAAGTGGAGCGCGGGCACGAGTATGGGTTGGGGCGCGGGCACGAGCACGGGGCAGTAGAGCGCGGGCACGAGCACGGGGAAGTGGAGCGCGGGCACGAGCATGGGTTGGGGCGCGGGCACGAGCACGGGGCAGTAGAGCGCGGGCACGAGCACGGGGAAGTGGAGCGCGGGCACGAGCATGGGTTGGGGCGCGGGCACGAGCACGGGGCAGTAGAGCGCGGGCACGAGCACGGGGAAGTGGAGCGCGGGCACGAGCACGGGGCAGTAGAGCACGGGCACGGGCACGGGTCGGAGCGCGGGCATGAGCCCGAGTTGGAGCGCGGGCACGAGCACGGGGAAGTGTAGCGCGGGCACGAGCCCGAGTTGGAGCACGGGCACGAGCACGGGTCGGCGAGCGGGCACAAGCACGGGTCGGAGCACGGGCATGAGCACGGGTCGGGGAGCGGGCACGAGCACGGGCACGAGCCCGGGTCGGAGCGCGGGCACGAGTTGGAGCGCGGGCACGATCCCGAGTTGGTGCGCGGGCACGAGTGGAGGCGCGGGCACGATCCCGAGTTGGAGCGCGGGCACGATCCCGAGTTGGTGCGCGGGCACGAGTGGAGGCGCGGGCACGATCCCGGGTCGGTGCGCGGGCACGATCCCGAGTTGGAGCGCGGGCACGAGCACGGGTCGGTGCGCGGGCACGAGTGGAGGCGCGCGCTCGCGGTGTGGGTGCCGGTGATGGGAATCGCAGAGCGGGGCTGCACGGAGGAGAGGAGTATCGGGGAGTAGGAGGAGAGAGAGAGAGAGAGACGACAGCCGCCGGCAGCAGCAGCAGCAACAGCAGGAGAGGGAGTGGAGGAGGAGGAGGAGGCGAGCTTGAGATCGGTGAGACGCCGGGGCCCGGGGCCCGGGGCGGGCTGGGTTGGTTGGTTGGCCGGGTTGGCCGGGTTGGCCGGGCGGGCCGGCCGGCCGGGCGGGGCGACGGTGCCGTTGTTTGTTGTTGATGAAGGGGGATATTGTGAGGGAGGCGGCGGCGGTGGCGCTGCTGGCTACCGTCCGCTCCTCGACCACAGTCAGTCCTTACTCCGGGCTGTCAGCCGGCGAGGAGGTTAAAATACATAACAGAGCCGGGCCCGTGTCACCCTCTCAGCCGGCGATGGCGTCCGGACCGGACCGGCCCAGCTCTGGGCCTTAGCTCAGCTCCCCCCTCCTCTCCCTCACTCCCTGAAATATGTCCCCCCTCCCCTCACTCCCTGAAATATGTCCCCCCTCCCTCACTCCCTGAAATATGTCCCCCTCCCCTCACTCCCTGAAATATGTCCCCCCTCCCCTCACTCCCTGAAATATGTACCCCCTCCCCTCACTCCCTGAAATATGTCCCCCCTCTCTCACTCCCTGAAATATGTCCCCCCTCCCTCACTCCCTGAAATATGTCCCCCCTCCCTCACTCCCTGAAATATGTCCCCCCTCCCTCACTCCCTGAAATATGTCCCCCCTCCCTCACTCCCTGAAATATGTCCCCCCTCCCTCACTCCCTGAAATATGTCCCCCCTCCCTCACTCCCTGAAATATGTCCCCCCTCCCTCACTCCCTGAAATATGTCCCCCTCTCACTCCCTGAAATATGTCCCCCTCTCTCACTCCCTGAAATATGTCCCCCTCTCTCTCTCTGAAATATGTCCCCCCCTCTCTCACTCCCTGAAATATGTCCCCCTCTCTCACTCCCTGAAATATGTCCCCCCTTTCTCTCTGAAATATGTCCCCCCTCTCTCACTCCCTGAAATATGTCTCCCCTCTCTCACTCCCTGAAATATGTCCCCCCTCTCTCACTCCCTGAAATATGTCCCCCCTCTCTCACTCCCTGAAATGTGTCCCCCCTCTCTCTCTCCCTGAAATATCTCCCCCTCTCTCGCTGAAATATATCCCCCATCTCTCACTCCCTGAAATATGTCCCCCTCTCTCCCTGAAATATGTCCCCCTCTCTCCCTGAAATATGTCCCCTCTCTCCCTGAAATATGTCCCCCCTCTCTCCCTGAAATATGTCCCCCCTCTCTCCCTGAAATATGTCCCCCACTCTCCCTCTCCCTGAAATATGTCCCCCCCTCTCTCACTCCCTGAAATATGCCCCCCCCTCCCTCTCTCTCCCTGAAATATGTCCCCCCTCTCACTCCCTGAAATATGTCCGTCCCCCTCTCTCTCGGGGCACTCCCTGAAATATGTCCCCCTCTCATGTCCCCTCTCTCTGAAATATGTTCCCCTCTCTACCTTCTCATGTCCCCCTCTCCCCCCCAAACTCTGTCCCTCACTTTCCCCGAAATATATTCCATCCTCTCCCTGAAATATGGCCCCCTCTCTCCCTGAAATATATCCCCATCTCTACCCTCTCAGATCCCCCTCCCTGAAATATGTCTCCCTCTCTCTCCCTAACATATGTCCCCCTCTCCCCAAACTTGGTCCCTCTCTTTCCCCAAAATATATCTCCTCCTCTCCCCAAAATATTTCCCCTCCTCTGCCCAAAATATGTCCCCCTCTCTCCCCCAAATATCCCCTCCACCAAATATGCCCCCACCACCCACCAAACATGACCTGTACTAATCAAGGTTAGAGATTACGGGGAGAAGGCAGGAGAATGGGTTAGGAGGGAGGGAGAGATAGATCAGCCATGGTGGAGTAGACGATGGGCCAAATGGCCTAATTCTATTCCGTATGCCCCCCCCCTCCCCAAATATGTCCCCCCTCCCTCTTCCTCTTCTAAATATATCCCCCGAAATATGTTCTCTCTCCCCAAACTATGTCCCTATCTCTCCCCAAATATGCCCCCTCCTCTCTCCCTAAAATATGTCCCCTCCTCTATCTCCAAAATATGTTCCTCTCTCTGCCCCAAAATATGCTCCTCTGTCCCCTCAAAATATGTCCCCCCTCTCGCCCCAAAATATGCCCTCCTCGCTCCCCAAAATATGCCCCCCTCTCTGCCCGAAAGATGTTCACCTCCCCCACAATATGTCCCTTTCTCTCCCCAAAACATATCCCTTGCTAGCCCCCTCCCTCCAAAAATATATCCCCTCTCTCCCCCCCAAAAAATATGTTCCCTCCTCCCCAAATTATACTGCCCTCCTCTCCCCAAAATCTGTCCCCCTTTCTGCTCTCCCAACCGGCTCAAACAAAGCTCAGTTAAAGACTCACTCAGTTTGGATTGTGGAATAACAAAAAAAAACAACAAATAGAGCACTGTTATTAATAAAACTTAGTGTCAAATGACGGGGCAATTGCAGCACCATGTCTCTATCTGGCACTGGTGCGTTCATGGCCGAAGGGTGGATTAGAGGGGTTGTCCAGTCTCCAGGCACAGGGAAGCTGAGTCTGACAGGGTTTGGATGGAGTGTCTGGTCCATGTGGGGAGCGACATGGAGAGGGCCTTGTTTGTGTGTGTGAGAGGGAGGACCACTGCAGTTGTAACCGCACACTGCTCGGCTGGCAATCACAAGTGTCCATGACCATGACGAAGCAGCAGCAATAGCAGCACGTCTTGTTCTTGTGGATGAGCTGTTTTTGACCAGAACCCGAGTCAAACCTGCGTACTCTTGTAGGTCATAATCTCGTGCAACTTGAGAGAGAACACAGCTTGCAAGTTTGTGCACGTCTTTTTGTTACGCTTCAAAAATAAAGTGTTCCAAACTTCTGTTAGCTGTGTCTTTCCCCCACATGCATGCAAACTCCCAAATCTGAGAATTCCTGGATTCCTCTGCCATGGCTGACGGAAATAAAACATTGCAGCATCTCTTTCCTGGGGAGCATTGTGTTCGAGAAAGCAGCTGATTTGTAGTTTTAGTTTTGTAATTACTATGTTGCTGATTTTTACCCCTCCTATTTGTGAAGGAAAATGTTGGCTATGCTCCGTGGGGCTAAAATACCTTTCAGAATTATTACTGATTTTTATTTAATGGATTACCTTTTTTTCAATGCCATTTTGTTCAGTAAAATCAAAGAACGGATAGTAGCACGGAATTTAAACATCATTTCAGCACATGTGAGTTGTTGATTTGAAAGTTCCCTTTTAGTGCACATTCTATACACTAAAACTCTCGTTTGTTTGTTCCTGAACTACAACCAAAGCGGTACAAGATAGCACGATAATTTTAGGCCCACATTACTCACCGTCGTCCCTTTGGTGCTAATGGAAGAAGTTTCATTGAAATCGGTGTTATATTTTAAAAGTTATTCACATTTTTAAGTTTAAATCTATCTCCTAAGGGGGGTTGAGGGGATGGAGTGGGGAAGGGGAGGGGGGGAGGAGGAGGAGGAGGGGGGGAGGGGGAGAGGAGGAGGGGGGGAGGGGGAGAGGAGGAGGGGGGGAGGGGGAGAGGAGGAGGGGAGGAGGAGGAGGGGGAGGGGGAGGAGGAGGAAGGGGGGGGAGGAGGAGAGGGTGTTGCACCATTACAGGAGAGGTTTGGGTCCACTTGGTCTAGTATAATGATATATTTATGGCACTGCTTTGGTGTTTTGATTATGCAGAGGTTATTGTGCGTGGGAAGTCAATTTGTACAAAATACTCCTTGAAGATGAAATTTAATGTCTCAAGCCATTGCTCTTCATGGCTAGTAGATTAATGAGTATAAATGTCATACTTAAAAAAAAGATTTTTTATTTCGAAAATATGACCTTTCTCAGGTCTGCAATCCATGTCTACTTTGAAATGAATTTCCTATTAAAAGCTTATGACCACCAGGCTAATTATTTTAATTTGCTGGGACTTTCAGTGTGAACTTTTATTGAGTAACTTTGGTGTACAGAATACCATTTCCTTTGACGAGAATGGACTGGTATTGCAGCTTGTTTAATAACTAAGTCAGAGTTAATGGACTTTTATTTGATGTTAATGCACATTGAGTTTCCGATCCTCCTCACTTTGCTTCTGAATCGGAAAAAGGTATTGAGTAATTAAATGCGGCTTTAAAATTATTTAGCAACTTGACATCTATTCAGCTTGATTTAAAAATAAGGTTAAATGTTGCAGGGTAGGTAATGTTGGTTGTGTTAAGGCTACTATTACTTTAAAGATTGCTTTGTGTTGCTAACTTCTCGGGGCCATGTTTTAATGTTCATTGACATTTCCAAAGAGACAGTGTGTGAGGAGCCTCTGAATAAAGAATATGTGTCTTGTTCTGCGCTTCTTTGATCTCTTATGTATTTTCCTCTACACTACAAATAGACCGTGGTCATTTGTAAAGCAGACCAGTGATAATGTGATGGCAAAGAATCACAGCCATTGAAAGCATCAAAGCTATTCAACATTGGCAGGGTGAGTTCAGGAGATGCAAATAATGACAGTGAGTTGGGTTGAGGACTGAACTATAAGGGTAAAAGGTACTGCACGTAGAATTAATCTAGGGCGGCACAGTGATGCATCTGGTAGAGCTGCTGCCTCCCAGCACCAGAGACCCAGTTCCATCCTCACCACAGGTGCTGTCTGTGTGAGTTTCCCTATGGCCGGTGTGTAGGGAGTGGATGTGAAAGTAGGATAACATGGAACTAGCGTGAAAGGGTGATCGACGGTTGGCATGGTCTCGGTGAGCTGAAGGACCTAATTCTATGCTGTATCTTTCAGTTCAATTCCATTTAATAAGCTCAAGATTGGCCTTGTAACTATTGCAGCAGGAGTATTAAGTGGTAGGCCTGGTCCCAACTATGTCTGTTGGAAATTTGAGAGGCTATGCCAAAATGTGGAGCTGATCATATGTTTGAAAAACAGACAAGTAATTATATTGAAAAAGAGAATGAGGACAAAGATTTAGTTATGTGAAAAGTATTGATGATCTTGTTAGTAGAAGTAAGTCGAGATGCCTGTGTAATCCTGACAAACCACAGCAAGCCAGTGCCATCAGAAATCAGAAAGGTTTATAAGGGAGACGATTATGAGCAATTGTTCTGAAAACCTGTGGAGGCAATGTTGGTTCAACATATTTCAGAATTGCATACTGTGAAAGAGTACATGAGAATGGCTTTTTAGATGAATGTCTCCATCCAAGTTAATAAGCATGCAAGATGGAATATTCATATGGGCTTGCAGGATGGTCACGTCTGTGGAAATGGCCTCTGAAAATACAAAGAGTGCACCATATTAGTAGGAAAAATTGTGGGGTCTCTAAAGTTAAGCCTGGGCCACTTGAGCAAAAGTGGTGCAGAAAACATCATGGCGGGAAACACTTTACTGTTACCATGGGAACCACTTGGCTCAAGCCCGTCGGTTTGGAGCTATAAAATGTTTCAGTTGCTACAAACAAGAGCACAGCCTCTACATGCGTGCCTGAACTGAACACATCACACTAGAATTGAGCTGCCAGGCAATATTTCAATTGAAAGGAACCAAGTACAATCGAAACCAAGAAGAGACGTTTACACAACATTGAGATCACTGAGCAAGAGGATGACTGGTATTCAATACTATGAATGCCACTCCTGCTGAGTCATAGAGTCACACAGATTGGAAACAGGCCCTTCAGCCCAACTTGCCCATACCGACCAACGTGCCCCATCTACACCCATCCCCCCTGCCTGTGTTGCCCATATCCCTCTAAACCTATCCTATCCATGTGCCTGTTCAAATGTTTCGTAAACGTGATAGTATGTGCCTCAACTACTCCTCTGGAGCTTGTTCCATGTACCTACCGCCCTTTGTGTAAAAAGGTTGCCCCTCAGGTTCCTATTAAATCTCCCCCCCCCCCTCACATTACACCCATATCCTCTGATTCTTGATTCCCTTGCAGAGTAGGCAATGCTCATCATATGGTCTTCGAGGTGGACAAAACAATAGGCGTTTGTAGAGTTTACAAAATGACCTGTTGGACAGTTGTAGATAACAAGCAATCCCATAATGCCAGTCCTCTCATTTCTATGCCCAGCTCAATATGGATAATTTGGATATGGATAGCTCGCCGAATAAAAACAACACCGCCAGCATGCTGGCTAGCGAGGCTGGAGGGGATCCACCGCTGGGGATGTGCACACATTCTCTGTGTCCGAGCACGACGTGAGGAGGGCTCTGACGCGTGTGAACACGAGGAAAGCGGTAGGCCCAGATGGTATATCTGGGCGAGTACTAAAGTCTTGTGCTACTCAGCTTGCTCAGGTGCTCACCACAATATTCAACCTCTCCTTGGCCAAGTCCATGGTCCCTGCATGCTTCAAAAGATCCATCATCGTACCAGTGCCAAAGAATGCCTCTCCAGCTTGTTTGAATGACTACCTCAGTGGCTCTCACCTCGGTGGTCATGAAATGCTTCGAGAGGCTGATCAAGAACCACATCTGTGCCCTCCTCCCTCGAAATATGGACCCACTGCAGTTCCACGGATGATGCGGTCTCCCAGGTTCTGCACACCGCTCTCTCTCATCTTGACAGCCAGAAGGGGGGCTATGTGAGGATGCTGTTCATTGATTTTAGTTCAGCTTTCAATGCAATAGTCCCCACCAGACTTGCTGAGAAGCTGCTGAAACTGGGGATTAACACTCCCCTGTGTGCCTGGGTCCTGGACTTTCTCACCGCCAGGCCCCAAGTGGTCAAGCTGGGGAGACGTACATCTAACCCCCTCACCCTGAACACAGGATCCTTCCAGGATCCTTAGCCCCCTACTGTACTCCCTGTACACACATGACAGTGTGGCCAGGTTCAGCTCCAACTTCATCATCAAGTTTGCTGATGACACTGTGGTGGTGGGCCTGATCTCCGATAACGATGAGAATGCCTACCGGGAGGAGGTGGCTGATCTGGCACTCTGGTGTCAGGACAATAGCCTCCTCTTGAATGTTACAAAAACTAAGGCGCTGATTGTGGACTTTAGAAGGGCTCAACATCCGAGGATGTACACGCCACTGGAGATAAATGGGTGTACTGTGGATAGGGTGAGCAGCTTTAAATACCTGGGAGTCCACATCACAGAGGATCTGACATGGACAACACACATAGCCGCACTGGTGAGTAAGGCAAGGCAGCGCCTTTACCACCTCAGACAGCTGAGGAAATTCAGAGTCTCTCTGAGGATCCTTCAGTGCTTCTACTCTGGGGCTGTAGAGAACATCTTGTCCGGCAACATCTCAATCTGGTTTGGGAACAGCTCTGCCCAGGACAGGAAGGCCCTGCAGAGAGTAGTGCGTTCGGCTGAACGCACTATGGGAACTACACTCGCCCCCTTGCAGGACCTATACATCAGGAGGTGCAGATCCAGAGCCAGCAACATTATGGGGGACCCCTGCCACCCCAGCAACGGACTGTTCCAGCTGCTACGGTTAAGCAAACGCCTCCGCTGTCACGCTGTGAAAACAGAGAGGATGAGATGGAGTTTCTTCCCACAGGCCATCAGGACTGTTAACTCTTATATCACCAGGGACTAATTTACTGTATTAATTTATTTTTTTGTGTTGTGTCTTTTAAAAAAAAAATTCTATTCTGTTTTGTAGTTTTAGCACAATCCACAGGCATTGCCACCTTCATTTCACTGCACATCTTGTGACAAATAAAGTAGACTTGACTTGATAAGAAAGCTAGCATTTCCTGATGATTAATATCCACCAGGGTTGTACACTTACAAAATTACTATGTGGGACAAAATTGACTAAAAACATTCTACATAACTATAGATAAGAAGCTACAGGATAAGCTACGGCTACATTGTTTGTACAGTCAGGATAATTACCTAATTGCAAAAGCCACAGAGGCCGAGAACCTTCAAATACTTGGAAATGTTTAGAAGTTGTATTGGCTTAATATGATGCTTAGATGAAATACGCCTACATCCAGAAGGAAGTAATTATTTAGGTCTCCAAGTAGATGAAAACGAGCTGCGGGCAGTAAATAGAAAATTGAGGCAATGGGGAAAACCCAAAAGCGCTAATTTTCCAGATCTTGCTACAGTGTTGATAACTATTGATAAAAGAAGAAGAAAGGCACTGGAGTGAGGATCAACGATATGTGTATAATCTGCAAGAAATGCCTCAGAAGTGATTTTTTTTTCAAGTTTTCCAACAACAACTGTATGGCTTGCACAGTTTCCGAGTATGTTATTGAAAGAGGGATTCGTCATATCAGTGATCGACACTTGAGAGGATATGAGGCCGACTGCATGCACATCCCAAAAGTGAAATGAAATGTATGTAAGTTGAAAAGGAGACTTAAGTGATTTGGAGTTTTGCATTTTTTATTCATGACTCTTCGCTGATCACAAATCTCTGCTCGTTATGCTGGGATCTGAAATATGCCCACAATGTCTGAATGACAGGTACAGAGGTGGGTCATATTACCATCTCAGTTTCTCTATGATATTGAATAAAGAGCATAAAGACAAAATGGTACACCAGATACTTTGTTAGAACTACTCTATGAAGAGGCTACAACAAAGGTAAAGAATAAAGTTTGTATTATACAGATAGCAGATGATAATGTAATGGCAGTGGAAATAGTTAGACAAAAGAACTCTATTTTAAAGTAAGTGCAACAATCCACACTCATTGAATGAATAGACACAGGGCCATCTGAAGACAGGAAGCATCTCATGATATGATATGAAATGAATACCAACCAGGATTGTATAAACTGTTACACAGGACTGTGATCTTGAGTGTTCGGAGATGATAATGGAAGAATTCAATGCACAGCACTTGGATATTGTAAAAATGAAAGCAGTGGCCAGAGGATTTGTCTATTGGCCTGGCACTGACATAAAATGAGTAGGCCTAGACAGTAAATTTACAGAATGTTGGGACTGTTAACATGGACCTTAAAGCAGCATTTCAGGTGTGCAGTTCTCTGTTAAGACAGTGTCTGCAGTTTAGAGATTAGAGAGTGAGATACAACATGGAAACATGCTCTTCAGCCCACCGAGTCCACGACACCCATCGGTCAATCATTTACATTAGTTTTATGTTATCCCACTTTTTCATCCACTCCCCACATACCAGGAGCAATTTTACAGAGACAAATTAACGTGCAAGCTCGCATATCTTTGGGATGTGGGAGGAACCCACAGGAAATCCACGTGATCACAGAGAGAATGTGCAAAGTCCACAGATTCTGAATGGAACCTGGGTCTCGGGTGCTGTGAGACAGGAGCTGGGCCACAGGATCACAGATTTGTATCGATTGTGATAAACCAGTGGACCAATTTTTGAAATTAAGCCATTCACTCACACATATAGTGCTTTAACAAAAGAATTGAAATCCATCTTTGCCAAGCTCAGTCAAAATGAAGTCATATCAGCCCATGGTCCACAATTCACATCCTTTCATTGTGAGCAATTTATAAATGCTTCTGGAATAAAGCTTTGTTTCAGTTTTCCTACCGTTCATTTTTCAGTGGAGAAACGAGATAATCAGTTTGTATGGTGTAAAAGGCAATGAAGAAACGGGGTATGGTTGGGTCATCAAACAACCATGAAACATTCCAAGATATAGAATCAAAATTCACTCGACAACAGGAAATATTCTTGCCAAAATATTACTGAATTGAGATCTCAGAACAAGATTGAGTCTTGTCCAACCCAATTTGGAAAGGAAAATGGAGAAGAGGAATGGAAAGCACTATAGGTGCCATAATATGTGCTTCAACGGAAATAGAATTTAAAATCCGGAACCTCGTTCCAAATTAGTGATAACATATCTGGTAAATTGTAGAGCTATAAGAGCTATAATTATTCAATGAAGGTTTGCTGTAGATTCCACTAAGTCTCTGTGGACCATTTAATTCTAGCACTCAATACTGTGGAATGTTGTAGGGTGGACTGTGGGATTGAAGATATATCTGCAGTATTTCCCACAAAAAGGAACCAACCTGTGGCTTTGCTGGTTTGACAATGTCTTTGAGTCCAGATAATGCTCTTAACAATATTGGGGGAATGTAGAAATTCCATGTAGGTGGCACTGTTACCTTTAAGAAGATTGTGCAGACATAGAAGATTAGTTTAACTTGGCTCCATGTTTAGCAGGGACATTGTGGGCCAAAGGGCCTGTTCCTTGCTGTGCTGCTCTACCACACAGAAAGCACAAACTGCTGACGTAGTTAAAACCTGTTAACTTTGCAAATGTGCTAATTCAGCTTTGTTTTATTTTACGAACTGAAATAATGATACATGAAATAAACAATCTTCTGGAGGAATTCAGTGGGTCGAGCAACATCTGTTGAGGTTAAAACGTCCACACTTCCTTCCCCCTACTCCCCCAGATGCTGCTCGACCCACTGAGTTCTTCCAGTAGAGAGCTTGTTGCTCCAGATTCCAGCATTTGCAGTGTATTATGTCTCTAGTGTAGGAAAATAACTGCAGATGCTGGTACAAATCGAAGGTATTTATTTCACAAAATGCTGGAGTAACTCAGCAGGTCAGGCAGCATCTCAGGAGAAAAGGAATGGGTGACGTTTCGGGTCGAGACCCTTCTTCAGACTGTCTTCAGACCAGTCTGAAGAAGGGTCTCGACCCGAAACGTCACCCATTCCTTCTCTCCTGAGATGCTGCCTGACCTGCTGAGTTACTCCAGCATTTTGTGAAATATATGTCTCGAGTGTATATATAACATCAGTTATGAACTGTAATTACTGCTTTATAGCTGTTATTTATTTAAGAATAATGTGGGGTCACTAACTGCTGCTGTTGAAACTGCATTTATAGGAAATTCAAAGTTGTAATATTTAAGGAACCTAAAATGGCATCCTGATTTGACTTCCTTGTGGGTCATACCTACTCATCTACCTTCTACAGATTCATTTTGATGCATGGTGCGAATTCAAAAAGAATACATATGCCACAATTCTTCCTTGTCAACAAAGAAGGTATATACAGCACTGTGAATTCAGGTAATTTCTCTGATTGCAGCAGCAGGTTGAAAGGAATGTGGAGATGAAGATCTCAGCAGAAGGTATAGATTGACCAGAGCAGGATCTTCACAGTGAACAGTGTCATGCAGCAGAGAGATCTCGGAGTACAAGTATACAGTTCCCTGAAAATGGCATCACCGGTAAATAAGGTAGTGTAGATGGCTTCTTTGTCACGTTGGCCTTCATCAGTCAGAGAAATAGGGTCATACAGAACAGAAACAGGCCCATCAGCGCAACTAGTCCATGCTGATCAAGATGACCCATCTCCACCAGTCCCACCTGCCTGCATTTGGCCCATCCCTCTAAACCTTTCCTATCCATGTGCCTTGTCAAAGTGACTTTTAAATATTGTTATTAGTACCTGCCTCAACTACTTCCTCTCGCAGCTCGTTCCATATCCCACCACTCTCTATGTGAAAATGTTGCCACCTCAGATTCCTATTAGATGTTTCCCCTCTCACCTTAAACTGATGTCCTCCGGTTCTTGATTTCCCTATTCTGGGTAAAATACTCTGTACATTCACCCTATCTATTCCCTTCATGATCTTAACACCTCTATAAGATCAAGCACCAGCTTCCTGAGCTCCAAGGAGTATATAGTCGGAGCCTGCCCAACCTCTCCCTATAGCTTAGGCCGTCCGATCCTGGCTAAATCCTCATGAAGCTTCGCTCTTACGAAAAACATGCCAGGACCCGAGGATCTGGGAGAGGCTGGGCAGGCTAGGACTGTATTCCTTGAAGCACAGGAGGCTAAAGTATGATCTTATTAAGGGGTATCAAATCTTGAGGGAAATAGAGAAGGTAGATGTGACTAAGTGTTTTTTGCAGGGTAGGGGAATCAAAAATCTCGAGGGCATAGATTTAAGGTAAGAGGGAAAATTTAATATGAACCTGAGGCGCACCTTTTGCACACAAAGGGTAGTAGGCAAATGGAATGAGTTGCCAGAGGAAGTAGTTGAGGCAGGTACAATATCAACATTCACAGACACATTCAGAAGGTACAAGGATTGGCAAAGTTTAGAGGGATATGGGCCAAACATGGGCAAATGCAACTAGCTTAGATGAAGTCGATAAGTGTATAAGCTTTTAAGAAGGAAAATAACTATTGAAAATCTGAAACACAGTAAAATAAATCTGTGTAAAATAATATTTTAGATAAATATTTTGGTGTGTCTTCACATTTTTAGATTTTAGATTTTTAGATTTAGAGATACAGCGCGGAAACAGGCCCTTCGGCCTACCGGGTCCGCGCCGCCCAGCGATCCCCGCACATTAACACTATCCTACACACCCTAGGGACAATTTTTACATTTGCCCAGCCAATTAACCTACATACCTGTACGTCTTTGGAGTGTGGGAGGAAACCGAAGATCTCGGAGAAAACCCACGCAGGTCACGGGGAAAACGTACAAACTCCGTACAGACGGCGCCCGTAGTCAGGATCGAACCTGAGTCTCCGGCGCTGCATTTGCTGTAAGGCAGCAACTCTACCGCTGCGCCACCGTGCCGCCCTTGCGCCACCGTGCTGCCCTTGTGTGAAAGTAATCCAAGAATCTTTTGGGGGAAGGGGGTATGGTGGAAGGGAAGTCATTCTGAACGGACAGGGATGCAGGGACAGTGTGCAATGTAGGGATGAGGAAATTGGAGGATAAGTCACCTTGTCCTGCATCATAATGCTCTTTGTGTTCAACTTAAATGGTGACAAAGCAAATCAGTTGGTTGCTGGCTTGGTTACAAATTGCACATGGTCAGAAGAAAAGCATAAATGAAAAATGAAACAGATTTTGCGTATTGATGTGCAACTGTAAACTTTGGTGTTGTGTTCCATGCAACTGTGACTTTAGCGCAGTTGAAACACTACTCACTGATGACATATGGAAGTAGTAGTTGTAATATATCTCAAGCAGAATGATACCTTTATGTAGCATTGGTTCTTTGTGAAATCAGAGAAGTAACATTCTGTGCATTGTTTGTGAGTAGCTATTTCAAGGCTTACAACATGAACAAAAATGTAAAAAGATGCCAGGAACATTTTTTTTCAAAAAAAAATGTTATCATTAGAAATTGGACGTTTGGAGGCAGCATATTCAAATTGGTAATGCAGTGGCGTGTGGAATTTGATTGCTTGGCGGTGTTAATCATCTGGTGAATAATATCAATTTCAGCGAGGCTAGTCACACCAAATGCATTGATAGTTTGTAACAGGATATATTTTTTGAATGAATTAAGAAAAAAAAGTCAGAAAAAACGGATGTATTTTCCTTGATAAGCATAGCAGAAATGTGTCTGAGTTACTCTAGCACATTGTGTCTATCTTTGGTATAAACCAGCATCTGCAGTTCCTTTCTACACATGTAGTCTTATTGTTGAACTTCGCAGGAAGGTATATTTGGCATATTAATATTTTATCTTGTGTTTTTCAATTTTAAAACTGTGTTTCAGTGACAGTGCTTTGCAATTGATCTTTATCATTTGTTTTTATTAGTTTGATACTATTTCCCCATCTTTTGAAAAGATATTGTAAGGAATTTTGTAAATAGTTAAATGTTAAAAAACAATGAAGACTAACAAGCATTCTGCAAATGAGAAAATGAATTCTGTACCTAATTTAAACCCGATTGTTAAATTCATTGAGAATTGTAAAATTGATATTTATCATCAAATACCTGTCTTTGTTAAATAAGTTTTTGAACCTCACCCAATGTCGTTGATTATTGATTCTGCTGCTGATTTGTTCTGAAAATAAATAATAGGGAGCAACAAATTATTAATGGAGAACAGCATTCAACTTTTCAAAATATAAACAGATAAAGCTTGATACAACTGCAAGTAATATGTATTGCAATGAAATCTCTCCTATTTGCATTGTGATTTTTTATTTCCTTGTGCGCATGTTGCCTTGTGGATCAGAGCAGATAGTTTATCTTGATACACCCAAAACACATACTGGACCAATCTACATTTGCTGGTCTTGGGGAATCTATTCTAGAGACAAGCCTGGAGTTGACACTGTCAATTGTAAACCCAAGTGTACTGGAAATTAGAAATGTTTTGATTTGCAGTTGACAGTATAAACAGGATATAAGTGACAATGTTGAAATGCAACTGACATGCAATAAACGGAATATATTTCACCACTCCAGACATGGGTGATGGCAAATCTCTTTGCTCCAGATTTTAGCAAAGGGCAAGTCAAGTCAAGTCAAGTCAATTTTATTTGTATAGCACATTTAAAAACAACCCACGTTGACCAAAGTGCTGTACATCAGTTCAGGTACTATTCAGTTCAGTACAGTTCAGGCAGAGCAACTAATCATACCAAGATTACTTTATTTTACTGATACACAATTATACAATGAAAAAAATGACCAATTTAGACATTTTTGCATTTTCAGCTTGGTGATGAATCTATTTGAGTTTCTGTTCATTTTCCTGTGATTAATTAGCCAGGGCAGGTTGGCTCCTTGGTTTTAGAGATCTAGGAGTATAGGTACATAGTTTCTTGAAAGTGGCGTCACGGGTGGATAGGTTGGT
Organism: Rhinoraja longicauda; assembly: GCF_053455715.1. Lineage (NCBI taxonomy): Eukaryota > Metazoa > Chordata > Chondrichthyes > Rajiformes > Arhynchobatidae > Rhinoraja > Rhinoraja longicauda. The sequence continues at coordinate 14,964,403 of NC_135956.1, read as the reverse complement.
CACGAAGGCTTTCGGCACATTGACCTTCATCAGTCAGAATATTGAGTTTGGAGTATCATGTTGAGTTAGTAAACTTGTTACTACAGGAAAGATGTTGTTAGGCCAGAAAAGGTGCAGAGAAGACTTACGAGAATGTTGCCAGGACTCGAGGGCCTGAGCTACAGGGAGAGGTTCAGCAGGCTAGGACATTTCCTTGGAGCACAGGAAGAAGAGGGGTGATATTATAGAGGTATATAAGATCATGCCTTTGGGCATTAGATAGGGTCGTCTTTTACTCAGAGCAGGGGAATCAACAGCCTGAGGACAGAGGTTTGTGAGGGGGGGATATAATTAATAGGAACCTGAGGGGTAACTTTTTTACACAAAGGGTGGTGTATATGGAACAAGCTGCCAGATGAGGTAGTTGAGGCAGGTACTATCACAGTGTTTAAAAGACATTTGGACAGGTACATGGATAGGATAGGGCATGGAAAAATATGAGCCAAATGGAGGCAGGTGGGACTCGTGTAGATGGGGCATGTTGGTCGGCATGGGGCAGTTGGGCTGAAAGGCCTATTTCTACGCTGCATGACTCTACGACTAAATGACCACCTTTGAATTGTATCTCCCATCTATTGCCCGTAACATTTTCCTGCCCTGGTTCAATCTGAATCATTCTTGCATTTAACCCTATTTTCAAAAAGAAACACTGCCAAAGCACTTTGAGGTACATTTTTAAACTTCCTTGTCGTCTTGTTTAGAGATCTTTATCGTCACATGCACCAAGGTACAGTGAAAAGCAGTGAAAAGTATAAATCAGTGGAAAGGCACTACATGATTACAATCGAGCCATTTACCTATAGATAGAAACATGATAAGGGAATAATGTTTAGCGCAAGATAAAGCCAGTAAACGATTAAAGATAGCCCGGGGCTCACCAATGTGGTAGATAGTAGTTCTGGACTGCTCTCTAGTTGTGGTAGGATGGTTCAATTGCCTGATAACAGCTGGGAAGCAACTGAGTACTGTGTTTACAAACCTGTTGTGCTGCTGCAAGTAAGAATTTCATTGTTCCATTTCAGGACATATGACAATGAAACTCTTGACTCTTGATATTCAGTTATTTAAAAAGATGGATTACCATGCTATTTATGGAGTATGATGATACCATATACTACCTTTGCGAAGTTTCAACTCACTACCTATGCAACACATCATAAGGGCTTTCATTGTTACACAGACAAATACAGCAGTCATTTCGACATCCAAATTTCAGATGCCTAGTTGCAAAGGGATGCGCGGGGTCCCTTTGAGTTCCCTGAGCTTGATAATGAGTTTGATGGGGCTGATGGTGTTGAATGCCAAGCTGCAGTCTATGAACAACAGCCTGGCATATGTGTTTTATTGTCCATATGGCCCAGTGGAGACCCAGCAAGATTGCATCCTCCCTTGATTTATTGTGGCAGTAGGCAATTGTAGTGAGTCCAGGATCTAGCTGCGGTAGTTGATATGCACCATAACCACCCTCTCAAACCACGGGCATTAGTGCCACCGGTCATTAGTCATTGAGGCATGTCACCTTACTCACGATGGCGCAGCGGTAGAGTTGCTGCCTTACAGCGAATGCAGCGCCGGAGACTCAGGTTCGATCCTGACTATGGGCGCAGTCTGTACGGAGTTTGTACGTTCTCCCCGTGACCTGTGTGGGTTTTCTCCGAAACTTTCGGTTTCCTCCCACACTCTAAAGACGTACAGGTATGTAGGTAAATTGACTGGGCAAATGTAAAAACAAATTTTTTTAATTGTCCCTAGTGTGTGTAGGATAGTGTTAATGTGCGGGGATCACTGGGCGGCACAGACCCGGTGGGCCGAAGGGCCTGTTTCCGCGCTGTATCTCTAAATCTAAATCTAAAATCTTCTGCACTGGTATGATTGATTTTAAAGCAGGTGGTAACCTCAGACCTCAGTAATGAGAGGATGAAGATATCTGCAAAATCTCCATCCAGTTTGTCTGCGCAGGTTTTGGGAACGCGACCAGGTGCACCATCAGGTCCAGACGACTTTTTATGTCTGAAAGATCTTCTGACGTGGCCTCGGTGACTGAGATTGCAATACCATCGGGGTCTGTGGGGGCTCGAGAAAGCAAATCAGTGTTCTCCCAATCGAAGTGTAGAACACATTGTTCATCTGGGAGTGATGCCTCGCTGTCACTGTGCTGCCCCTGTGCTGCCCCAGGTTTCACTGTGCTGCCCCAGGTTTCACTGTGCTGCCCCAGGTTTCACTGTGCTGCCCCAGGTTTCACTGTGCTGTCCCAGGTTTCACTGTGCTGCCCCAGGTTTCACTGTGCTGCCCCAGGTTTCACTGTGCTGCCTGCCCCACGTGCACTTTAACTCTGGCAGAACTTCTGAAAAGCTTCAGAGAAATAATACAATTAGTGCTTGCACAGCTCTGACAAAATTACAACTTTGGTAGGCTTTGCTGAAGGATATATTTAGTTTATGGCTCTTGGACAGCTACTTGCTCTTTCAATATTATTATAATGAAATCTTTCACGCCTGCTATAAAAACAGGTATAAATCTACATTAGAAAGACACAAAAAGCTGGTGTAACTCAGTGGGACAGACAGCATCTCTGGAGAGAAGGAATGGGTGACATTTCGAGTTGAGACCCTTCTTCAGACTGATTTACATTGTTGAGTTACTCCAGCATTTTGTGTCTCTTTTTAAAGGTTTACATTGTTGGACTTTGAAAAATGTAGCATTAATCTGGTAATGTAAATAATCTTAGCTATGCTTTGTGCATGTGTCATGCAAAGTATGATTGCAGTCAATCTAGTTGCTGGAACATTTTAGATAGTACAGTGGGCCCAGCTCAAACCTCTAGCGACCAGGGTTCAATCATGACCTCCAGTGCTGTCTTTGTAGAGTTTGCCTGTTCTCCCTCTGACCATGTGAGTTTCCTCTGGTTTTCTCCCATATTCCAAAAATGTGCAGGTCATTAGGTTAATGAGTGACTATAATTTGCCCAAGCGTGGATAATAAATAAATATCACTCTATCCCCACTGCAGCATTTTGATCAAATTAATTTAGCAATGTGAATTAGTTTGTAGGCCTCGGTTAAATCACCTAAATATTCAATTATGTTTTACTTATGTTGTTATTCAACTGGGAATGAACCTTTTTGCCTTTCTCTGGATATTTTGCAATGCCTCAATGGCACTCACAATGCGAAGGGATCAGATCTAGAAATAGTAATCCAACAGTAGTCTTATAAAAGTACAGGTAGACACAAAATGCTGGAGTAACTCAGCAGGTCAGGCAGCATCTCTAGAGAGAAAGAATGGGTGACGTTTCAGGTCGAGACCCTTCTTCAGACTGATGTCAGGGGAGGGGGCGAGACAAAGATAAAATGTAGTCGGAGACATCAGTCTGAAAAAGGGTCTCGACCTGAAACATCACCCATTCCTTCTCTCCAGAGATGCTACCTGACCCGCTGAGTTACTCCAGCATTTTGTGTCTACCTTCGATTTGAATCAGCATCTGCATACACACACAAACACGCACGCACGCACACACGCACACACGCACACACACACACCTACACCCCCCCCCCCCCCCCCACCTCCAGAATCTCTCAAAGTGCTCTACAGGCAGAGAAAAACTTTTGAAATTAAGTCAGTTGTATTAGTTTATTGTTGTCACGTGTACTGAGAAATTGTTTGTTTTGTGTGCTATCCAGGCAAGTCATACCATACGTGAGTACATCAAATTGTGCAAAAGTGAAATAAATAGAGTGCAGATAAAATAAAAGTGCAAGGGCTGCAACAAGGTAGATTGGAAGATCGAGAAATTTTCCTTAACATTTGAGTGGACCGTTCAAGATTCTGATAAAAGCAGGGAATAAGTTGTTTTTTGAATCTGGTGGTTCGTGCTTTCAAGCTTTTGTATCTTCTGCCATACGGGAGATTGAACAAGAGAGAATGACGAGTAATTGCTCCTTGATTATATTGGCTGTTTTCCCAAAAGAGCATGAAGTGTAGATGGAGTCAATGGGGTTTGGCTGGTTTGTATGATGGACAGGGCTGCATCCACTTTAATATCTCTGGTAAAAAAAAAGGTATCTCTGATAGTGTAACACACTGTGTCAGACTAGATCTTTGGTAGTCAAATCTCCTGAATGAAATGGAAAGTTATGATTTCATTACAGCACCTATCAGGAATGTTTATGTATCTTATTTAATTAAATGCTTTAATTACAGTGATAGGATGTGAGGAGCCTCAAGTAAATTCCTTGCTCTTATTTGATTACAGTTCAGTTCTGAAAATGCACACTATTTAGAAATGTTTCTCATAATGCAGAGGGCCAACGAGATTTGTTGTTTAGATGCTTCTGGCACTGAATTGTTTCCAGCATGGTGACAAATGCACCTCAGAAATTTGAGTTTTGTTGGTCATAATGTTGAGAAAGGGGTTGGTTCATTTGTTAGTAACTGGAAGTCTGGAAAATAAGACTTGTTGTCAATCAGAGTGGACTACAGATATGTCCGAAGCCTTGCCAAAATGGAGCTCAATGCTTCACCTAACTCCATGTGTTGGTTGAGCAAACCATCTTTCAACAGCTGAAGGACTTTCCCCATCTCTTCCCCTACTTCTCCTTCTCACCCAGAGAGTTGTGAATCTGTGGAATTCTCTGCCATAGAAGGCTGTGGAGGCTAATTCATTGGATGTTTTCAAGAGAGAGTTAGATATAGCTCTTTGGGCTAATGGAATCAAGCGATATGGGGTGAAAGCAGGAATGGGGTACTGATTTTGGATGATCAGCCATGATCATATTGAAAGGCAGTGCTGGCTCGAAGAGCCAAATGGCCTACTCCTGCACCTATTTTATATGCTTCTACTCACTGTTACTTTGAATGAACAGTGGCTAGGTTATTTCCAGATCCTTAAATTTTCTAAAGTCCAGAGGGAATGGTTTGCCAGGTGCTGAAGGAGTTCATTTTGATTTTAAGGCTTCTGCAGTAATTAATTGCTCCCTGATCTGAATGTTAGTGGGCATTCCCCAAGGAGTGCAGAATGATAAAGAAAATGTGCAGAGGCACACAGTGGAATAAATTGTCTTAAAAGTTCATAAGTTATAGGAGCAGAATTAGGACACTCGGCCTATCAAGTCTATTCTGCGAAGAAAATGCAGATACTAGTTTGCACCGAAGATAGACATAAAATAGTGGAGTAACTCAGTGGGTCAGGCAGTATCTCTGGAGAAAAGGAATATGTGACGTTTCGGGTCGAAATTCTTTTTCGGACTCTGAAGCTTCAGTCTGAAGAAGGGTTCCGACCCGAAATGTCACCTATTCCTTTTCTCCAGATATACTGCCTGACCCGCTATTTACTCCAGCATTTTGTGTCTATTTTCATTATGTATAGTTAGTTAAATATGTAACAGGTAACCCAATCAGCAACAACAACTCGTTTTTGGAAAGAAAAACAGAATTCATATTTCAGATTGATTATCTTTCATCAGAATGATATTTCCAGAACATTTTTTTTATTTTGTTTCAGATTTTAGAGCTTACTAGACGACCCGTGGACCCGTTGGGTCCAAATCTCAACCTGGGGACCGGGCCTGAGAGAGCGGGCAACCCAGGAGGGGGGGGGGGGGGGAGAGGGGCGCCGAGAGCGGTGTGAGCCTGGTGACCTGAAGAGCGAGAGAGAGAGAGAGAGAGAGAGAGAGAGAGAGAGACGACGAACACGGTGACCCGGGGAGAGAAGCGTCAAGACCAGGATGAGCCCCATAGCCCGAGCAGAGAGAAAGGCGCCGAATGCAACATAAGGCCGGTGTGCTGAGGAGGGAGAGAGAGGCGCAGAGGGCAGTGTGAACCCGGTGACCTGAGGAGAAGGAAAGGCGCTGAGAACAAGGCGAGCCCGCTGTCCCGAGGAGAGCGGGAGAGAGGGCACCAAGGGCAGGGTGAACCCAGTGACCTGAGGAGAGAGGCGCTAGGCCCCAGGAGAAACGGCAAGAGGAGAGAGAGGGCGGCAGGAGAGGGGCGTCGCGGACAGGGTGAACCCGGTGACCTATGGGGAGAGAGGGCACCGAGAGCAGGGTGAACCCAGTGACATGAGGAGAGAGGCGTTGAGGGCAAGTGAAGCCCCAGGAGGAGCCTGGGAGAGAGAGGGGTGTCAAGAAAGGGTAAGCCCGGTGACCTGCAGACGGAGAAAGGTGATGACCCGTGGACCCGTTGCCGGCTGGGGAATCTCCCTCGGGGGAGGGGGAAAGGGGAGAGGGAGCCACTCACCCTGGCCAACGGGTACTCGTAAGTTGGGATATTGTGCAGTGACTACATCCCTTCCAAACTTATCGTCAAAATCGGAACTGGATCTCTGCTCCTTCCTATGCAACTGACCTAATTTAGTATGAATTGTCAACAGCAACTCCTAGCTGACCAACAACACAGTAGCACCTCAAGGCTGGGGGCTCAGTCCCCACCTTTACTCTTTATACCCATGGCTGTATAGCCAGACATAGCTCCAACACAATCTTTGTATTCGTTGATGATACCACTGCTGTTGAGTGATATAGTTGGGTCGGAGGGTAAGAGGGAGATTAGCAATCTATTGAGTGGTTCCAGAATGACAATCTTGCTCTAAACACTAGTAAGATCAAAGAGTTGATTGTTGACTTCTGGAAGGAAAAGTCAAGGGACCATGCACCTCTTGATCGACGGGATGGTGGTGGAGAATGTCAATAGCTTCAAGTTTAGTTTTTTTTTTTTTTTAGATTTAGAGATACAGCGCAGAAGCAGGCCCTTCGGCCCACCGGGTCCGCGCCGCCCAGCAATCACCGCACATTAACACTATCCTACACCCACTAGGGACAATTGTTTTACATTTGCCCAGCCAATTAACCTACAAACCTGTACGTCTTTGGAGTGTGGGAGGAAACCGAAGATCTCGGAGAAAACCCACGCAGGTCACGGGGAGAGCGTACAAACTCCGTACAGACAGCACCCGTGGTCGGGATCGAAACTGAGTCTCCGGCGCTGCATTCGCTGTAAGGCAGCAACTCTACCGCTGCGCCACCGTGCCAGTTCCTGGGATTGCACAACTCTATGATCTGTCATGGCCCAGCACGTAGATGCAATTACAAAGAAATCTCACTAAACCCCCTCTTCCTTAAAAGATTGAGAAGATTTGGCAAGTTGCCGAATACTATATTGAACATCTGGAGATGTACTTTGGAGAGTATACTGACTGGATGCATCACAGCCTGGTTTGGTCATTTGAACATTCAAGAATGAAGAAATTGGACATTTCCTGGTCGATCACATGTACTGACCTCCCCATCATCGAAGTTGACTTACAGGAAGCATTGCCTCAATGAATGAATGAATGAATAAGTTTATTGGCAAGCATGTGCATATACAAGGAATGTGCCTTGGTGCTCCGCTCACAAATGACAACACAAACATACAGTTAACAATTAAGAATAAAGCATAAACATCAAAACAATAAGGATACAACATTATGGTCTAAACATGTGGGTGAAAATAAACCAGAGCAAAAAAGAGACTACAGACTGGTTATTGAGTAGAACTACCACTCGTGGAAAAAAACTGTTTTTATGTCTGGCTGTGGCTGCTTTGACAGTCCGGAGTCGCCTTCCAGAGGGACGTTCTTCAAAGAGTTTGTGGCCAGGGTGAGAGGGGTCAGAGATGATCTTGCCCGCTCGCTTCCTGTCCCTTGTAGTGTACAGTTCGTCAATGGGGGGAAGGTTGCAGCCAACAACTTTCTCAGCTGAGCAAACGATCCGTTGCAGCCTCCGGATGTCGTGCTTGGTGGCTGAGCCAAACCAGACCATGATGGAGAAGGTGAGGACGGACTCAATGATAGAAGCAGCTTATCAAATCAAAAAGGTGCTGCCTCAAGAAGGCAGCTGATATCAATATAATCAACCTCACCACCCTGGAAAGGTCTCACTTCACTGCTACCTTTGGTACAGAAGGTACAGAGCCTGTCAATGCCAGGTTCCCTTATCTGGTACTGAAGTATTGTTGAGTTAATTGAGGTTTAAATTGTCTCCACATTCTGTTAATTTTTTTAAACTGGCTGATAGTTCCTAGGAGAATTCTACCAGTTGACATGAAATTTCAGCTGCCAACCTTCCACCTGCAGTGGATTTACAGGATTAGTTTCCACGGTCTCCAAAACAAAGGAAAAGTTGTGGAAGTGAACTGAACAGTTGTTGAATGGACTGCAGGTCTCTGATCACTACTGAATTACATGGCCATCAGGGTGCTGACTAGCCAGGTTGGATCAGATTATGCCAGGTGATACTAGGGAAATGGAAAACTTGGGTTTGGCATTAAGTGATTGCCAGGCAAGCAGCCAACCACTTTAATTATGTGCTTGAGGTTTGGCCGAGGAGAGCAGTAGAAATGTCTTAAAGAGCCATCTATTTTGAGCAGGGAGCGAAAGTAAGTGGTAGGGCACCAGTGGTAGGAGTTGACCCTTCCCTTGTCGCCAGGAACAAACTTTCATTGAGAACCTGCATGTTATCCGCATTTATGCAGGGCAGAAAATTATATCAGTGTGAACAGAATCAGACAGAGATCATCCCCAGAAATACAGACCGATTCTTATAGTGCGTCACGGTGGCTCAGCGGTAAAGTTGCTGCCTTACAGTGTTTACCGCGCCGGAGACCCAGGTTTGATCCCGACTACGGGTGCTCTCTGCATGGAGTTTGTACATTCTCCCCACGATCTCCCCGTGGATTTTCTCTGAGATCTTCGGTTTCCTCCCACACTCCAAAGACCTACAGGTTTGTAGGTTAATTGGATTGGTATAAATGGAAATTGTCCCTCTTGTGTAGGATAGTGTTAATGTGCGGGAATCGCTGGTTGGCGCAAACTCTGGGTCGAAAGGCCTGTTTTCGCGCTAAGTCTCAAAACTAAACTAAACGGTAGACACAAAAAGCTGGAGTAACTCAGCGGCAGCATCTCAGGAGAGAAGGAATGGGTAACGTTTCGGGTCGAGACTTTTCTTCAGACCAGTTAGGGTAAAGAGAAATGAGAGATATAGACGAAGATGTAGAGAGATAAAGAACAATGAATGAAAGATATGCAAAAAAGAAACAATGATAAAGGAAACGGGCCATTGCTGTTTGCAGGGTGAAAATTAAAAGCTGGTGCGATTTGGGTGGGGGAGGGATGGAGAGAGAGGGAATGCCGGGGTTACTTGAAGTGAGAGAAATCAATACTCATACCACTGCCCAAGCGAAATATGAGACGCTGTTCCTCCAATTTGCGTTTAGCCTCACTCTGACAATGGAGGACCTAGGACAGAAAAGTCAGTGTGGGAATAGGAAGGAGAGTTAAAGTGTTTAGCAAACCTGATTCCGCTATCCTTAAGAGCTGTATCTAGCTCTCTCTTGAATGCATTCAGAGAATTGGCCTCCACTGCCTTCTGAAGCAGAGAATTCCACAGATTCATTGTTCTTTATCTCTCAAAATTTTCGTCTCTATCTTGTATCCCCTTTCCCTAACTAGTCTGAAAAAGGGTCTCGATCCGAAATGTCACCCATTCCTTCTCTCCAGAGTTGTTGCCTGTCCCGCTGAGTAACTCCAGCTTCTGCAGTTCGTTCTTAAACTAAAAGGGAGCTGTTTCGGTCCAATTTATCTATATCAATCATGATGACTATCTATTCTAATCCTAATTTGTTTAGGCCAGTATCCCTATACATCATTCCTTTTTATTTGTCTCCAATTCCTCCTCTGGCAGATATTCACCATTCTTTTAGTAAAAATAAAATTACGCCTCCTTTCCATTTCTTCCCTCTCACTTTAATTCTGTGCCCTCTAGTTCTCGACCTCTCTGCCCTATAAATTCCGATCCTATCTATATAGGGTGATTAAAATTATGCAGTTTGTTCATGCCCATCATTAATTTAGGACACCATCAAATTCAGTCCTCACCCAACTGAGTTGGCTAGGTTGGCTAACAAAGTTGGCTAGGAAGCCCCATGCAGTTGAGTGACTTAATATTTTGTCGTTTTTGTTTTTTTGTGACCTTATCCAATTGAGCAAATTGCCTTCCTTTTGGGTTGAAATTTTTAGAATTTGTTGCATATTACTGAAGCTTGGCTGTGGGGTAAAGTCATTTTTCAAAACATTTCTTATCTGTTTTTAGGGTGTGGCATTTTAGGTTGGTGTTGGTATTGGGTTATTATTGTCACTCGTACCCAAATACATTGATAGGCTTTGTTTGCATGCTGTCCAGTGAAATCCTACTGTACATGAATATAGTCAAGCCATGTACAAGTACAACAGATAGTGCAAAAAGAAAGAATATAGTGTTCCACATTAAAGCATTATAGTTACAGAGAAAAAGACCAAGGTCATAGAGTCACAGAGCATGGAAACAGGCCCTTTGGTCCAACTTGCCCACGCCAACCAACATGCCCCAGCTACACTAGTCCCACTTTCCTGTGTTTGGCCCATATCCCCCTAAACTTATCCTGTCTAATTGTTTCTTAAATGTTGCAATAGTACCTGCCTCAACTACCTCATCTGATAACTCATTCCATACACCCAACACCCTTTGTGTAAACCCCTCATTCTCCTGTGCTCCAAGGAATAAAGTCCTAGCCTGCTCAACCTCTCCCTTTAGCTCAGGCCCTCGTGTCCTGGTAAGAACCTCGTAAATCTTCTCTGCACCCTTTCCAGCTTGACGTCTTTCCTACAACATGCTGACCAAAACTGAACACAATATTCCAGGAAGATTGAAACTACACCCTGACTCATGGAAGGATTGTTCAGTGGTCTGATAACAGCAGGGATATAGTTATTCCTGAATCCAGTGTTACGAGCTTTAAGCTTTTCTATTGGTCTGACGGTAGAGGGGAGACGAGGGAATGGCAGGATGATTGCATTAAAATGATAATATTCCTACTTAGGTTTAAACTATTTTTTCATCTCCATCCCGTGGCCCAAATATCAAAGTAGTTTTGCAAGCTCTGTTTGTTATTTCTCTGACCTTGCACGGGTTCTTTTTGAATGCCTCCCACTGAGATTATTTTGCTCTCACCTTCTGAATGTGAAACGCTAGCATTTCTTCTTTCCAAAATAGATTTTCAGTGTTTGCTACTTGACTTCCTGCTATCCTCTCCCTCTGTTCTTTTATAACCTCTTTTATCATTTTCCTTTCCCTATCCTCCTCCTCTGCACTTTATGTTTACATGAAAAATAAAAGTATAGAGGGTGTAACAATTAAATAGGGAGACCAGTGCACTGTTTGCTGTATCTAAGGGCATGAAATATAAAAGGAATTAAATGAATATTGCACAGAGTTTTGGTTTTGATATCTAAGGAAGGGCTTGCATCGGAAGCAGTATAGGTTCATGACTTTGATTTCTGAGACAAAGGAGTTTGCTTATGAAGAAGTGTAAGAAAATAACTGCAGATGCTGGTACAAATCAGACTGAAGAAGGGTCTGGACCCGAAACGTCACCCATTCCTTCTCTCCTGAGATGCTGCCTGACCTGCTGAGTTACTCCAGCATTTTGTGAATAAATACCTTGCATATGAAGAAAGTCTGAGCTGATTTGGATTTGGAAGTGAAAGGTGATTTTATTGAGAAAATCAGTTGTGACGAGGATTAACGGTGTACGCTGAAATAATTGTCCCATATGCAGTATAACATTTATTGCTCATCCCTAATTACCTTTGAGAAGGTGAGAGTGAGCACCATTTCTTGAACCTAAATGGTAAGAAACCTTGGATTATTAGGAAGTGTGGGTCTCATTAGAGGGTATTAAACCTCTGACCTTTGGTATCCATGTGATTGCTGCAGATGAATTTATGGTCTGCAGTGACATCCAGGACATTCGTGGTGGGGGACTCAACAATGATAATGCCATTCGATGATAAGAATAGGTGGTTAAGATCCTCTCTTGATGGAGGTGACACTGCCAGGCACTTCTATGGCTTGAATGTTATTCGCCACAGAAATTAGTTGGATTGAATTAGTTATGCTTTTTTTTTGTGAACAGGGCAATTGTTTCCCCACACACGGTCAGATAGGTTCCAGTGTTGAATTGTATGGAAAGCTTGTGGAACCGTAAGTGGAATGGGTAGGAAGGAAATGCTGGTTGACACCAAAGGTAGACACAAAATGCTCGGGTAACTCAGCGGGACAGGCAGCATCTTTGGAGAGAAGAATTGGGTGACGTTTCAACTCGAGACCCTTCTGCAGCATTTTGCCTATCTTCGGTGTTACTGGAATGGTACAGGAATAGCTTGGCTGGAGGCACAGGTAGTTCTGTCATAGAGATCTTCAGTACTGAATCTGTGATATTTTCTGGTCCTGCTGCCTTTACTGTATCCCATGCTGTTAGCTATATCTTGATACCACATGGAGTGAATCAAATTGGCTGTGAACTGGGTTTCTTGATGATGATATCTCAGAAGGAAGCTGAGATGGATTTTTTTTGGCACTTCTGGCTGAACATGGTTCTGATTGCTTCAGCATTTTCTTTAGCACTCACATGCTGGATGGACTTCACGACTGTTGAGGATGGAGATGTTCACGGAACGCATCCTCCTCTTAGCTATTGCAGCCTGTCATTACTATTCAGATGTAAACCCGTATTATGCTTCATTTATTCTGGCACCTCATCATTTCTAGATGTACGCTGGTGTTGCTCCTGACATGCCTTTCCACACTACTTGGTGAACAACGGTCTAACTCCTAGCATGAAAGCAAAAGAAGACAGAGGGACATGCCAGGCCATGAGAGATTATGTCAACAGCTGTAAGGGAAGAGAGAGGAAAATACAAAAGAGTATTGAATGGTAGATTATTGAATGGTAGAGCAAACTCAATGGCTGACTGGCTCCTGTTTCTCCTATTCTTGTGTTGATCTGACTATTGGTTCCAGGTGCCTTATACCATATGCCTGAAAGCAGCAGATATTCTTTGTCTCAAGAAGGGTCTCGACCCGAAACGTCATCCATTCCTTCTCTCCAGAGGTGCTGCCTGTCCCGCTGAGTTACACCAGCATTTTGTGTCTATCTTCTTAACTATTGATGTGGCTTGGGAGATCCATGACTGCTTTTTGTTTAAGTTTGCAATTTGTAATTTAACCTAATGTACCTTTTTTCTGCATTGCAAACTAATATTATACTTGTTTTAGATATTTTAGTGGCTAGCTGTTGCAAATTTAAGAGGAGGAAGGCAAGGGTTTTCTGCTGTTTGGTTATCTAGCTGAACGTATACACTTGCAAATACATACTGTATTTCTAAACCCAGCAGAGTAAGAGGCTAGTACTACAAAGCTGACAGCTGACGTACTGGATAGCAATCAGAGAGAGCTTATATTTAGATTACTTAGAGTCATAGATTCATACAGCTTGTAAACAGGCCCTTAAGCCCAACTTGCCCACACCGACCAACATGTCCCATCTATACTTGTCCCATTTGCCAGCATTTCGCCCATATCCCTCTAAACCTGTCCTATCCATGTACCTGCCTAATTTCTTCTTAAAGGTTGCGATAGTCCTTGCCTCAACTACTTCCTCTGGTGGCTCGTTCCATACACCCCCCACCCTTTGTGTGAAAAGTTTGCCCCTCAGATTCCTATTCCTATAAAGAATCTGAAGAATCTGAATTCCTATAAAGAATCGGGTCTGAAGAAGGGTCTCGACCCGAAACGTCACCCATTCCTTCTCTCCCGAGATGCTGCCTGACCTGCTGAGTTACTCCAGCATTTTGTGAATTAATCCTATTCCTATAAAATCTATCCCCCCCTTCACCTTAAACCTATGTCTTCTGGTGCTCGGTTTTATGCAAGATGCCTCACCAAATGCTGCTGCTGAATTGAACTGACTGAGGCGATACCATCAACAATACTACAGCATTATGATATTTTGAAATAGCATTTAAACTCAATCACAATCACAATCATATTTTATTAGCCAAGTATGTTTTGCAACAATAAAAAGCAACCGAACACACAAAATATATTTTAACATGAACATCCACCACAGTGACTCCTCCACATTCCTCAGTGTGATGGAAGGCGAAAAAAAGTTCAATCCCCCCCTTCTTCCTTCTTTGTGCTCCAGCGGTCGGGGGCCTCTAACCTTCCGTTGACGAGACGATCTTGGATCCCTTAGCCGGCGGCGGGCCTTGTTGATCGGGGCGATCAAGCTCCTGCTTGGGGGGGGGGGGGGGAGAGAGGGGGACACTGAGCTCCCCCTCACCGGGCTATCTACCCCGGGTCAGGGCTTATCGAACATCGTGCGGCTTGGAGCTCCCGACTGGTCTCAACCCAAGCCTGATGTTAAAGTCCGCAGGCTGTGGCTGGAGCGTCGATCCAGGCAAGGAATCGCATGCTCAGATGTTAAGTCCACGTCCCCACGGGGGCTCAAAATCAGTCCCAGGCAAGGCCTCCAGCCCCATAATGTTAGGCCGCAAAGCGACCGGAGATACGATCCGGAAAACAATCGCATCTCTGGCAAGGTACGGGATTGAAAATTTGTTTTCCCTGACCCCCTCCCCCACCCCCACCCCCCTCCCCACATAAAACAAACCAGAGAACATTTACACAAACTTTTAAAATTTACCAGAAATAACAAAAGAAGTTCGAAAAGGACAGACATATATGTCATGTTCCTGTGTCTAAGTGCTGTTTCATATTTTCCTCTGTGTTAATTGTAGTGAAAACTTCACTACTTTATAAGTGCCTTTTACATTCATAAACATTTGGTGTTGGATTGTTGATAAAAATTGTGATTTGTAATTACTTTTGTGGTTTTAGTGTCTTTCCTTCATTTCATGACGTGGGCAACGCACATTGCCGCACTAGTGGGTAAGGCTAAGCAGCGCCTTTACCACCTTAGACAACTGAGGAAATTCAGAGTGTCACTGAGGATCCTTCATTGCTTCTACTCTGGGGCTGTAACATTACAGTCTGGTTTGGGAACAGCTCTGCCCAGGACAGGATGGCCCTGCAGAGAGTAGTGCGTTCGGTAGAACGCACCATGGGAACTACACTCGTCCCCCTGCAGGACCTATACATCAGGAGGTGCAGATCCAGAGCAAGCAAGATCATGAGGGACCCCTGCCACCCCAGTAACGGACTGTTCCAGATGCTACGATCAGGCAAACGCCTCCGCTGTCACGCTGTGAAAACGGAGAGGATGAGACGGAGCTTCTTCCCACAGGCCATCAGGACTGTCAACTTTTATAACCCCAGAGACTAAATTTTTGTCGACACAAATAGTAACTTATTAACTTTATTTATATGCTGTAACTGTAATTCTTTTTGTGCACAACCCGCAGGCATTGCCACTTTCATTTCACTGCACATCGTGTAAGTGTATGTGACAAATAAATTTGACTTGACTTGACTTGACTACTGAGTGAGTAATTTGCATTTATGCAGCCCCTTAACAGAAATCTTCCAAGTTATTTTAATATAGCATAAGAGAAAAAAATAGAAATATGAAAATTTAATGAATACCTTATTCAAGGGTTTGGTTTGTTGAATCATTAATGTGGAAGATATGAATGAAGATATGAAATTGATGGCTGATGGAATAGTTGCTTTGCCCCAGAAGAAAACCTAATGGTACAAAATGTTTTGGAGAGGAGAGAGGTAGAATCTCTACCTCCTGCGCCAAATCGAAAGCCACACATTTATCTGTCTCATCCTCAAATTCCGACCCTCATTAGCATGTGGTACTGGATGTAACCATTTGCCTAATTCTCTGCATTCAACTTACAGGATCTTATCTCTTTTTCTACCTGTGTCATTTATGCCAATATATATACATATATATATATATATATATATATATATATATATATATATTTTATTCTATTTTAGCTCTTAATTTTCCCCTAAGTAACAATTAGTCCACATGGATCATTGTATGCCCTCCTACGTTCATGTTATCTTGAAGTCTTTGTTGATATTGCAATGGCCTGTGTTCCCTGTGCTTTCCTTACTTGGGCTTAACCAGACCTGATCTCCATGCTGCTTTCACTGGCTTCCCTCAGCTCCAGAAAAAGCCATGGGATTTTTTTCTACATCAAACTCTTTAAAAATTGCAAGCTGTTGTCACTGTCATTGCCTAATTAGCTAATGTCATCTCACTCATTGAAAATTGCTGATTGATCTCGGTCTCGGTGTCACAGAAAAATACAGTACTGAAACAGGTTAATCAGCCCACTGAGTGCACATCATCCATCAATCACCCTTTTACGCTAATATTAGCTTAATCTCATTTTTTAAATTCTCCCTACACTCTCGTCATCTCTTCCTGGGGATGTGGGAGGAAACTGGAGCTCCCAGAGGAAATCCACCCAGCCGCAGGGAAAATGCGCAAATTCCACACAGACAGCAAGCAGCCCAGGCCAGCACTGAACCTGGGTCTCAGGTGTTGTTTGGCAGCAACTCTACCAGCTGCACCATTGTGCTGCCCAGTTATGCATCAAACAGGCCAAAATTGAACTCGCTGTTTCAATACGTTTGTTTACTGTTCAATCCATCCATTTGCCAGCTTCTCTCAGATCTTCAAAGAAATGCAAGGAGTGTACCAGTTTTGTGCAGTTAAACATTTCCTTGATCTCATACCTGTATCCTCTCCTTGCCAGTTCTTAATTGGAACACAATATTTTTCACAGATATCTCTACTGTATTCCATTACGGGCACTTCATTTTGGCTCTAGTGTCTTTTTAAGGCTAAGATAGACACAAAATGCTCGAGTAACCCTGCGGTAAGGCATCATCTTTGGAGAAAAGGAATAGGTAAAGTTTTGGGTCGGAATCTTTCTTCACCTATTCGTTCTCTCCAGAGATGCTGCCTGATCTGCTGAGTTACTCTAGCATTTTGTGTCTATCCTCTTAACGTTGATTGTTTGTATAGTGTACATAATAATTCATCCCCACAGTATTGTCAAACACATTGTATCAAGTTCATAAGTGATAGGATCAGAATTAAACCATTCGGCCCATCAAGTCTATTCCGCCATTCAATCATGGCTGATCTTTCCCTCCCTCTTAACTCCATTCTCCTGCCTTAACCCCATAACCCCTGACATCCGTTCTAATCCACATACTCAGCTTTACTCCATCATCTTCACTCTTTGCTGACACAAATACATTAAAATTACAGATCTTACATATAATGTTTTATTCACCAGTTGCAACTTTCAAAATACATTCTTACTGGAGATTCCCACACCCTGATGCTTGTCCTCAATGTAATTTTTGCACTTGCTCCCTTTCGTGTTCTTTTCTGAATCTGTTAACTACTTCTGAATGTAGGGAGCTGTACATCTATTCTATTTGGGTGATTTTGAACCTAATTTAATTCCTAAACTTTCATGTTGTGGCATTTCCCAAAAACCTTTACATCTTCATTTTCAAATAATATGTTGTCTTCATCTTAATTCATGTTGGACATAGTGATACGATTTTGCATCAAGTAAAAATCTAGTTATGAAGGTCAGAATAGATAAGTAACACAGTAGGACTGAAGTGCATAGATACTTTGATGAATGGATAAGATTAAAAGCAGTGGGGAAAAATGGATAAAGTGCAACATTGTGCTAAGAAAAATGTAGGCTAGTCATTTTAGCAACGTGAGGTAAAGTTTAGATGAGGAAAAGAACTGTAAACAGATATGAGTGCATCTTATGGATAATTACATGAAGGGGGAATGATTAGTTTTGTGGAGAGGTGCAACTACATCATAATAAATTATGCATTTCATGAGATGACCTTACCATTGTTACAAAGTAACATGACTTATGGAATGAATTGCTTGACTGAAGGGACATACCGTAGTTGCAAGTTTTGAAGTTCAATGCTAATCACGTCAGAAACCCCCCCCCCACCATCCCCCTCCCTCCAAGTGGTGCCTCTGGCTGGCGTATGTACCGTCAATGCGATGTACTATTCAATGAATCAACATTGACAGCATTTCCCTCTTCCTGTTACATCTATAGTCACAGGGGAACTATTGCAGTAGAGACTGCTCTGAATCGAGGGCCCACCTTCTCTCAGCAATAAATTTTGCCTCACTAGTTTTTCCAAATTTTAAGAAGTTTGATTCATAAACCGGCCCAAGAAGCCACCAGCACTTTTACATTATAACACTGATTAGAACAAATTGGGCTGATTGCTATTAAATTCTATGTGCAATTAGGAATACAGGCACTTTAAGTGCAGCACGAACTGTCATAAGTGCACAGTCAGTAATTCATTGTGGTGTGTCTTTTTGTTTTTAACATTCTTCACAGCTGCTTATATGAATTCCTTGGGGCCAATGACTTCAATTTCCACAAGAGCCAAGGAAAAAATGTGCCCATGTTTTCTATTGCATGTATATCCTCTCTCCAAGATGGAGAGAGACAAAACCGGCACAGAATATGTCAGAAGTCTTTGTAATTTCAATTTAAATGCCAATCCTTATGTCCTCTTGCAGTAAATGCCAACATACCATTTACTTTTCTAATTATTTGCTGCACCTAACCATTAACATTTAGTGATTTATGTATACGGTTTACCCAGATCTCTCTGAACACCAATATTTTTCAAGCTCTCACCATTTCAAAATTTATTTTAGATGGATGACTTGAATTTTTTTAAATTTGAGTTTCATAATCTTTCGCAGTTTTGCATAAACCTTTGCATCTTCCACATAATGCACAAAGCATTATTCTATGCTCGCTTTAAGCACAAGGCCAATAGGGCAATGACATCTGTCCCATCAGATTCAAGTGCATATGATGAGCACTGGGCCTCTACTCGCTGGAGTTTAGAAGGTTGAGGGGGGACCTCATTGAAACTTACAGAATAATGAAAGGCATAGATAGAGTGGATGTGGAAAGGATGTTTCCACTGGTGGGAGAGTCTGGGACCAGAGGACATAGGCTCAGAATTAAAGGGCGATCTTTTAGAAAGGAGGTGAGGAGGAACTTCTTTAGTCAGAGGGTAGTTAATCTGTGGAACTCATTGCCACAGAGGACTGCAGAGGCCAAGTCAGTGGATATTTTTACGGCAGAGATAGACAAATTCTTGATTAGAACAGGTGTCAAGGGTTATGGGGAGAAGGCAGGAAAATGGGATTATGAGGCAGAGATCAGCCATGATTGAATGGCGGAGTAGACTCGATGGGCCGAATGGCCAAATTCTACTCCTATAACTTGTGAAGTGTGCCTCTTTCCACGGAAGATGTCTTTGATACAAACAGTTTAATTTTAGAGTTTAACGTTTTACTGTCTTCCGGAATTTTATATTAAATTGTGTTTTTGTATGTTTTGGTCGATGTTCCAATGATGTTGCTGCAAGTGTTTCATTGTACCTGCACCTTACCATTTGACGAACTCATCTTGACTTGACTGGCTTTTCTAAAACAGATTATCCATTTTATTACAGTGTTCTGAACAGTATTTATAATCTCAGTGCACCAAATTATTTAGTCATTGGTGTTTGTGGGACCAATTGTTCGCCATGCTTTTTACATGCTTTTACCCTTCAGAAATCCTGCATTGGTTGTAACATGTTTAGGATCATAGTAAATATATGATGGGTACTGTATAAAGCTAAGAAGATGCTATTCTCTTTTATAATGAACAGGGTGGCAAAATATTTTATGAAAATAATACAATTAACTCCGATATGACAACTGAAATAAATAAGCAGATATGTAACAGTATTTGTAATACTTAATTTTCCTCCTTTGTAGGCTAACGTTGCGTGTGACATGGCCACAACTTGTTCAAGTAACAATCAAAATGGAAGATCGCAGTTGCACGTAACTGGTATGTTGTTTTCTTTCCATGATAACTTTACTTAAAAGTACACAAGAATTGTTGAAATAAAGTTTTAATCAAAAAATTAGATTTTTAATAGTATTTGATGATTTATATACTACTCCTGTTGCAATGTGGTCTTGAATCACAGAACACTTAAGATGTTTAATTGGGAAGATGTCAAGTTCTTTAAGTAACATCTTTAATGGTACTCCCTTGGCATTTCATCTAACTAGGTTAATAATTGAAAAAGCTTTAAAAAAAAAAAGTTTGCATCTGTAATGAAATATCCCAAACGTATCGTAAATGGAAATATTTCAAAATCTTTAAAATCTGGATAAATAAGTTGAGGATGTGTGTGTTTTGAAGAGTTTTGTCACTTTATTTTGTCTTAAATTGGCGATTTTTCTGTTTGTTTTCATTTGATCATTTCCGCCTAGATATTTTTGTTGTGATTTTAACTTTTTGTAGATTTCGGGGGTCCAAAAGTGAAACATGGGGAAATCAGAGTTTGATTTTACAGAATTGTTGTCGAAGAATACATCATGCGTTTTAATGATGTCCCATAATTCTAGTTGGATTACATCACTGTTGTAAAATTCCTAGTTCTCATGCACGTAGCAGCTTGCTTGTTTGGCACTACATCCACAACCAATGCACAGTAGCAGCTGTGAGTACTATCTACAGGATGTACTGCAGCAACTTACCATGACTCTTTAGAAAGCACCTTCCATGCCCATGTCCTCTACAGCTAACAGAATAAGGGCAGCAAAAGCACGGTAAGGATAGCACTCCAAAGGAGATTGGGGGGAAAAAGGCACAAGGTCCTGGACATAACTTTCCTATAGGCTTGTAGTATGGATTATGAGGTATGGGGATGGGGTATGGTGAAAGAGCACTTGGACCATGACCTGCACAATTGGAATTTATGATCCCAAGCTTCACTGAATGGAGTTATAGAGTGCCTTCCTAACAATATGATGCTCATTGCTATACAGTGGTGAATCAAATTACAGTGTTTCAAATAGATTTTTCATTATCTCTAATGCCATACAACTTTAAGACTGTCTGTAATTTGACATTAACATTGAACACGATAACTTTACAGGTGATAATTGCATGTTTTGCAACGTGTTAGCAATTCTTCCATAACGTTGTCGACCATTCACACTGTAGGCAGATTTGCGCATGATCTGCTGGATAAACCAGCAAAGCTCTGGAACCAAGACTGCCAGAAAATCAGTGGTGGAACTGTAATGAGTAAATATTAAATTTAAGTGCAAGATTATATAACTATATAAATTAATTAAGACGGGGTTTAAAAATAAAACGCAACAGAAAAGCCAATTACCACTTTTTGGGCTGATTATCAATTAATGTGCGAATTTACCAACGTTCTTCCATATGCTTAGTCGAGTCGCATATATCAACTCTTTCTTCATAACTTAGTCATACATTTTATGACCATTGTCCTTTTATTCAATACCAAGAGAATTGGGATATGTAAGGGAAAATCAAAATAGAGAAAACAAAACAAAACAATTTTTTCTTTGTGTTGCAAAAACTATCTCTGTTCAATAACCTTTCTATAAATAGTAGAAGATACTCATGATAGGCCTGACATTGTACACGTAGTCCAAGAACCACAGACTGTTGGAAATAATAGTCATTTTTCACACATGATGTGTATGCGCATTTGGCATGCATACTTTTATTTGCTGAAAAGTTGCAATATGCGAGATATTATGAATTTTGATGTAGAATTCTGAATTTTGGACATCAAAATTATGAATTTGTAAAATCAAATGTTGAGCGGTCTGCATTGGACGTATACTTATTGCCAATTAGAGAATAAATACCTTTGGTCCATGCAAACTAAAACCATGTAAACCAGCAAATTAAAAATTCACAATGGAGAAAGGTAAAATTGAAGTTTTGACAAGTATTTCAAAACTTTTATGTGTTGAAATTGATAAAGGCAGAACAGTAGACATGGTTTACATGGACTTTAGCAGGGGCTTTGACTCAGTCCTGCAAGATAAGCTGATCCAGAATCTTCAAGCTCATGGGATCCAAGGTTTGTTGACAAACTGGATCCAACATTGGCTTGGTTATATTAGGCAGAGATAGTAGTGGAGGGTTTTTTCTTCCGACTGGAAGTCTGCAATCATCGGTCAGGGATAGGTGCTGAGACCCTCTGTTGTTTGCCATGTAAATGACTTGGATGGAAATGAAAATGGACTGATTAGTGAGTTTGATGATGAAACAAAAATTGGTGGAGGGCCAGATAGTGAAGAAGGTTGTTAAAGGATAAAGAGGCTTGGGCAGAGTGATAGAAAAATTGAATTACATCCAGATCAGTTGCAGGCGATGCATTTTGTGGTGTCAAATACTAATGGAATGTGTACAGAACAAGGAGCTACGGAGAGTAGATGTTGGATTGCAAGTTCAAAACTTCCTGAAAATAACGACACAGGTGGATAGAGTAGTGAAGAAGACATTTGGCATGCTTGCTTTTATTGGTTGAGGCTTTGAGTATAATTGGGATGTTGAGTTGCAGCTGCAGCTGTATGAAACATTGGTCAGGACACACTTAGATTAATTATAATGTACAGTCCAGGTTGTCACAGTACAGGATAGATATGGTAGCATGAAAAAGAATGCTGAAGAGTTTCACCAGTATTTTATCTGGAATGCAAGGCTGTAGTCATAAGGAGACATTGATGGGATGGGTATATTATCTCTGGATCATAGGAGTGACCACTATAAAGTAAATAGAGTAGATCATCAGTCTTTTTTCTTGGCCAGAGGTGGGGGTGTATGGAGGGTGTCTTAAGACCTGAGGATATAAGTTTATGATGAGAGACAAGAAGAAGTTATGGAACAAACAGCCAGAGGACATGGTAGAGGTACATATAATTACAGCATTTAAAAGGCATTTGGACAGGTTCATGGAGAGGGAAAGAGTAAGGGATACGGACCTAATACGGGCAAATGGAATTAGCATAGATAGGCATAAAAACATGCATGGATGAGTTGGGCAGAAGGATCTGTTTCTGTGTTGCACAACTCTGACTCTTTATCACTAAATAACCTGGTGGCCTTGCTAGGGACATTAATTGGTGCTTATGAAAATATTTATCTGCTTTTAATTTTAATGTAATTACTGTTTTACATTTTAAATAAAACATATTAATTTTAATTTTTTTTTTAATGCTAAACTAATATCATTAAATAGACTAAAATTATCTTAACAATTTATTTTGTTGAAACTTTATTGCTTTTTATATGCAACCCAACTTTGGCGTGTATATTTTTGTAATAATCAGTTTAATCGCATAGATTATAAATAGCAATATATTTTAATGTAGGTCATGACTGCAGTGAATGGAATTGAGTAGATCACCTTGCAAGTCCTAAATCACAGTGTTGATGCGCCAACAGTGTTTCTGGGTGTACTGAGCTGCGGCTGATATTTGAGAACCTCCGTAGTTTGAGGAACATTGTAGTGCTGAATTATCTTACAAATAAATGTGCGCAGACCAGAAATGAGGATACTATGCTAATTCAATGTGTATGTGAAGCGGCAAACACACAACAAAGTTAATAGAATGCTAATTTCTTATTTTATTTCTTAAACAACACATATATTAGATTAGAATAGATTATTGCCACGTATACGAGATGCAATGAAATACCTTGTTCATATGAAGCTTATGGAGTATACAGTATACAAATAGTAATAATAAATATACCAATAACTGCAAAGACGAGGACAAAACAGCAGGATGGTGCAAGATTGTAGTGCAAAACCCAAGTTGTGCGAAATATTAAAGTATAATTAGACCAAGTTGGGCCCAAATCTATCTTGCATTGGTGCAGCACCCTCTCCTCCCACCCTCCCCCTCCCCTCTTCCCCCACATCCCCCCTTCTCCCCTCTCCCCTTCCCCCCTCCTCCCCCCTATCTTCCCCCCTCATCCTCTCCCTCCTCCCCCTCTCCCTCCCTCCTCCCTCCCTCTCCCCTATCTCCCCTCCACCCACTCCATCCCCCTCAACCCCCCTTATCTTTCCTCCTCCCCCCTCCCTCCACCCCCTCTTAAACCTCTCCCATTACACCAAAGGGACGACGGTGAGTAAGGTGGGCCTAAAATTGGCGCGCTAGCGTGTAGTGTTTTGGCTGTAGTTCAGGAACAAACAAACGATAGTATATAGATAATGGAATAACCAAATGATGTAGAGTTATGGTTGGACAAAACCGACAAATCTGGCAACTACAGAAACTTTGGAGGTGTAAAGGTGGAGAAGTTACAGAGAGAGAGAGTGGGAAGGTTGCAGCTTAAGACAGATTTGAAAACAAGAATAAGAATGTTGTTATCGGACATTGTTTATCTTGGATAGGCACAAAATGCTGGACAGCGGGCCAGGCAGCATATCTGGAGAGAAGGGTCGAGACCCTTCAGACTGATGTCAGGGGAGTGGGAGGTACATAGATAAGGAAGTGTTTTGGTAAGGAAGTGTAAGGTGTGGAAACAGGACAAAGGGATTGGAGATCATGGAAAATGTAGAATAGATCATCGTTAGTCCGGAGAAGGTAACAACAAAGCAAACAGAGATAAAATGTAGTCGGAGACAGCAAGACTGGTTGGAAAACTGGGAAGGGGAAGGAGATAGAGAGAGAGAGAGGGAAAGCAAGTTAGTGAAGTCATTGTTCATACTGCTGGAGTGCAAGCTGCCCATACGGAATATGAGGTGCTGTTCCTCCAATTTGCGCAGGGTCTCACTCCGACACTGGAGGAGGCCAAGGACAGAAAGGTCAGTGTGGGAATGGGAGGGGGGGTTAAAGTGTTTAGCAACCAGGAGATCAAGTAGGTTTAGGCGGACTGGGCATAGGTATTCAGCGAAACGATCGCCGAGCCTGCGCTTGGTCTCGCCGATATACAGGAGTTCACACCTGGAACAGCGGATACAGAAGCTGAGGTTGGAGGAGGTGCAAGTGAACCTCTGCCTATCTGTTTATCCTTTCTACCCTAGATTGTTTATCTAGGAGTTGATGTATGTCAGCAAACACAGAAATACTAGATGAATAGGATTTGGTTTGATTTAGGATATGGATAGCAGAGTATTAAATGCACTTAAGCTTACAGAGAGTGGAAGATGTGAAGTTGTCCAAAAATGGGATGGAACAACCATATTTAAAGGAACTAATTCCTACGATAATTTCAGCTCAGACAGAATGTAGTTGGTAATTTTCTTAGTTTAGTTTAGAGACACAGCGTGGAAACAGGTCCTTTGGCCCACTGAGTCCTCGCCGACCAACGATCCCCGCACTACCCTACACACACTAAGGACAATTTATATTTATACCAAGCCAATCAACCTACAATCCTGGTACGTCTTTCGACTCTGGGAGGAAACCGAAGATCTCGGAGAAAACCCACGCGGACACGGGGAGAGTGTACAAACTCCGTATAGACAGCACCCGTACTCAGGATCGAACCCAGGTCTCTGGCGCTGTAAGCGCTGTAAAGCAGCAACTCTACCGTTGCACCACCATGCTGCCCTAGATGACTAAATGATGCCATGGAAATATGGTTGAAACTCAGCTCAGCGTCAACTATAACACCAAGGTTGCAACTACCATTTCTCTCAACTTATGACCACCCGACCTATGTACTGCCTATACATCAGAATGAGTGTTTGGGACACTGACAGGATGGATTTGCCAGCTGTGGGACTGCATTTATCCCCACCCTGTGGGAATACTGTTCTTGGTCACATATCCAACTTGTCAACCTGTTTGTGTTATGAACTGTTTGTGGGAATGGAACCCCGTGGTAACTTGCGGAGGACGCGTAGACAGACAAAAAATGCTGGAGTAACTCAGTGGCACTGACAGCATCTCTGGAGAGAAGGAATGTGTGACGTTTCGGGTTAAGATCCTTCTTCAGACTCTTCAGACTTCAGACGGGACCTGTAGTCTGGTATTAGTTCAGTCAGATGCCAGGGAGAGGGTTGGAATCTATGGCTTGCATTGTTATTATGTTAATTGGGCACAACGCCAATAACTAGACAAATTGAAGGAACATCATTAGTCCGTGTACATGCAATGAGAGTATTATCAAGTGTACTGTGACTGACATATGTATAAAGAGGTTAAACTGGGTTTTTTTTAAACTCATTTTATGAATGAAAGTGTATGGAAAAAGGTGGACCCTAGTCATTAATGAAAATAAGCCAAAATTGGATAAGGGAATTTCGATTTTAATGAATGAATTGTAAAAAGCAAATAAGTAAAATCATTTTTGGACGTACTGGTTTTAATGATATCCTAATTTAGATACTAAAGATGTTCAGGGATCAGTAAAATGTATTTTCCTAATCTTTGATTAGTCTTGTGTTCCTACAACTATAACGTTCTCATGTCTGGCATGATTAAAACAACTTCTGTAACATAACTAAAGAGAAGAGAATTAATTCAGATTCTCTCTGACTTCCATCTAAAGGAAAACAGAGGGTTTCTTTCAATCTTTCCTTTATATGTTGTGTATATGGACTTCAGTAAGGCATTCGACAAGGTTCCGCATGGTAGGCTGCTCTGGAAGGTTAGATCGCATGGGATCCAAGGAGAGATAGCTGAATGGATAGCAAATTGGCTCCATGGAAGGAAGCAGAGGGTAATGATGGAAGGTTGCTTCTCAGACTGGAGGCCTGTGACTGGTGGTGTGCATCAAGGTTCGATGCTGGGCCCGTTACTGTTTGTCATCTACATCAATGATTTGGATGAGAACATACAGGGCAAGATCAGCAAGATATTATCAAGCTTGAAAGGGTTCAGAAAAGATTTACGAGGATGTTGCCAGGACTAGAGGGTGTGAGCTATAGGAAGAGGTTGAGTAGGCTGGGTCTCTATTCCATGGAGCGCAGGAGGATGAGAGATCTTATAGAGGTATATAAAATCATGAGAGGAATAGATCGGGTAGATGCACAGAATCTTTTGCCCATAGTAGGGGAATCGAGGACCAGACGACATAGGTTCAAGGTAAAGGGGTAAAGATTTAATAGGAATCCAAGGGGTAACTTTTTCACACAATGGGTGGTGGATGTATGGAACAAGCTGCCAGAGGAGGTAGTTGAGGCTGGGACTATCCCATCGTTCAAGAAACAGTTAGACAGGTACATGGATAGGAGAGGTTTGGAGAGATATGGACCAAGCGCAGGCAAGTGGGACGAGTGTAGCTGGAACATTGTTGGCTGGTGTGGGCAAGTTGGGCCGAAGGGCCTGTTTCCACACTGTATCACTCTGACTCTATGACTCTATATGTTAATAGGGTATTTTTTTAAATAGCAGCTATAATATAAAGATAATTTAGGATAAAATGGAGAACGGTTTACTGTTCTGGAATTGAAACAAAGAAAAATACTCATGAATAATTTTGGTAATCCATGTCAGTATGGTATTGCCCAAATTGAAATTTTGTTGTGCTGCTTTGTTTTGATCTTCTGAAGTTTCAAAGAGATCTTCTGTCCGCATTTACTTAAATTTGTGCCACAATTTTACTTAATAGTTGCTTCTGCAAAGCTAAAAAGAAGAAAGAATTGGTTTGGAACTGCAATCTATGTGGAATTATCAGCAGATGGAGAACTAAAGAAATCTGCAAAATCAAGTAGTTCATCCAATCCAAAATGGGATGAACACTTAATAATGTAAGCAAAATGCCAAATGTTTATTTTCGATGTTTCAGAAATATTAATATAAGTTTGAAAATATGTTCTAAACTATCACTAAATTACAAAGGGATTGGACTGTCTAACTGGTGAAATTGAATTTTCTGGAAATTTATGAAGGCAAAATACTAAACTTATGTTTAAATGGGAAGACAATACCAAAATATTTTGTGATATTGAATTCCAACTGTTTTATGCTATATCACCTCAACAATCTTGGAGACAGATCCCTAGTGTTTCCTGAAGAACAGAGAGGAGGATAGGAATTGTGGCTTCACCCAAACGAATCCCATACCAAACTGCCCAGTCTAGGGACTACTGGTGAAAGATAGGGTGCGGAAGTCAATAATAGAATATGTGAGCAATTGAAAGGGACAGCTTAGTTTTTTGTTTTTAGAGATAC
This sequence comes from Rhinoraja longicauda, assembly GCF_053455715.1. NCBI lineage: Eukaryota > Metazoa > Chordata > Chondrichthyes > Rajiformes > Arhynchobatidae > Rhinoraja > Rhinoraja longicauda. Next base: position 14,936,476 of record NC_135956.1, on the reverse strand, counting down.
AGTGCGGAAACAGGCCCCATCGACCAACGATCCCCACACATTAACACTACCCTACAAACGCTGGGGACAATATTACATTTATACAATGATACCAAGCCAATTAACCCACACATCTGTACATCTTTGGAGTGTGGGGGGAAACTAAAGATCTCGGAGAAAACCCACGCAGGTCACGGGGAGAACGTACGAACTCCGTACAGATAAGCACCCGTAGTCAGGATCAAACCCAGGTCTCTGCACTGTAAGGCAGTAGCTCTATCACTATGCCACCCTGGTGTATGCAAAATGGCCTTTCCTTACTCTGAACTTCATGCCAACATGAGATTTTCTTCATTTTTTGTGTGGCTTTCTCTGATTTTATATAGTAGGTGAATACTTTTTTTTTTTAGAATAAATCATATATATGGGTTTATCAACTCTCAAAGTAAGTTCACTTTTCACCTTTGATTTTTTACTGAGCAAAGTATATTAAACACTCTTCACAGAAACATAGAAACATAAAAAATAGGTGCAGGAGTGGGCCATTCGGCTCTTCGAGCCAGCACCCCCGTTCAATATGATCATTGACTGATTATCCAAAATCAGTACCCCGTTCCTGCTTTCTCCCCGTATCCCTTGATTCCGTTAGCCCTAAGAGCTAAATTTAACTCTCTCTTGAAATTATCCAGTAAATTGGCCTCCACTGCCTTCTGTGGCAAATTCCACAGATTCACAACTCTGGGTGAAAAGGTTTTTCCTCGTCTCAGTCCAAAAAGGCCTACCCCTTCTTCTTAAACTGTGACCCCTGGTTCTGGACTCCCCCAAAATCGGGACCATTTTTCCTGTATCTAGCCTGCATCTATGCCACCAGAGTTCGAAAGGTCAGAACATTTACGAAATAAAATATCCCTTTTGAGCTATTGAAAATGTTAGTTTGTTATCATAAAATGTCACAATTTATATAAAAAATAGTGGATGCTATGATCTTTCAAAATAACCATGAATCAAGATATGATTGAGTATATTTTTCATTTTTTTAAAATTATATTGCTTAGACCCGTATTACAATCCACTTTTTCTATGTGCAGGAATGTAACACCACACACCAAATTGGAGTTTAAAGTCTGGAGCCATCATACATTAAAATCTGATGCTTTATTAGGGAAAGCAACCTTAGACATTGGCCAAGCTTTGGAAGCCCACAACAGAAAATGTAAGTTTTGTGATGATACTATGTCACTAAGAATAATTCTCCTATATGGGTTACCTGTTACTGGAAGGGTGTTATACAAGGATAATGTAATATAAGGGGTACAGCAACACCACAGTTTCACCTCAAACTTGTCTATTTTGTATTCCCCTCTCTTTTGGCCATTAATTGGCAGTTGTCTCGAGCTGTCCAGTTTCACCGCTTGGTAATTCTAGGTATTTCTGCTTCAGTTCTCTGAGACGTTCCTTAAAACAGGCTTTTTAACTTCAGCTTTTGGTAATTACTAGCATTCTATTTCTTTCTTGCCTCACTTTAAATATGTTTAGCTTTATTCTTTCTTAAAAACTCTTATTTAACAGAATAGGCACAGGGATATGCTGGGAATGTGAAGGGAGGTGGTACGGATCTCGTGCAGACAGATGAGATTAGTTTATCTTGGCATTATGTTCAGCACAGCCATTGTGTGCTAAAGGGCCTGTACTTTTCTATATTCTAACAGAGATTGTTGTTCATAGTTGTAGTTTGTTTTTAGCATTATTTCTCGCTAAAAGCTAAATATACAATTTTCCAAAGTGTTGTTTTTGCAGACTTATAACCAACCAAAATATTAGTGTGCTGTAATTATTTTGTTTTTCATTAGTGGAAAATGTTAAAGAAGTGTTGAAGCTGACGTTAGAAAATAAGAATGGGGTGGTACAAACTGGTGATCTGACTGTATTCCTTGATGGCATGACAGTGGATCAGGAATCTGTACCCAATGGTAATACATCAGCAACCAGTGAGTAAATATAAAATATAGCCAGTTGGCCAGTATAGTACAGTTAAAATATTTTACATTTGTATTACCAATTACTTTAAAATAGCTTCAATAGCCTGTTAATTATATATCCGTATAACTGAATTTCTTTTGCACAGAAGTTCAGCAGAATGGAGACGCCATCCACGTAAATGGAAGTGAATCTTCTACAAGGGCTAGAACAAGGTGTGTAAAGACTTTGACTGAAATATAGCCAGATCAATTCCTTACTGATAACTAACAATAAATGTGATCTGGGGCGATAAAAATAAATCACTTCAAAGATATTCGTTAGGTGATATTCGTTGGGTGATATTCGTTGGCTGTTATCAAACAACTGAATCACCCTACCACAACCAGAGAGCAGTGCTAAACTACTATCTATCTCTTTGATAACCCTCGGACTATCCTTGATCGGATTTGCTGGCTAATCATGTATTGGCTTTCTGCTAACCGGTTAGCACGCCACAAAAAGCTTTTCACTGTTCACGTGACAATAAACGAAACTGAAATCTGGAAGAAAATGTTGTGTTCACATCTACACAGGAAATAAATCACTGTTATTATAAATGAAAATCCTAAAAATTACCTTTCCTTTTATTTTACAAGTTAATTGACCATTGTTCCCATACAACATAAGGTCAATGCAGACTAATTTTATTTTTAGAAACAGCATAGCTTGCTGCTAAGTTTTTAATGGTTGGATTTACACCATTTAAAAATAAGTCCTTTTAAAAGTATGGCTCAAAATTAAACATTTTTAAGTTTTTATATATTTAGGTAGTAAGCAGGTGTGTGGGTAAGAGTTTATCTGCTTTTTGGGGGAAATAGTCAAAATGTAAACAAGTTTATTCTAAAAATCTCCAAAAATACTATTGTCTGAAATAAAATTGAATTTTTGCAAGAATTGTTTAAGAAGTGGATAGACAAAATATTCCCAGAAAATTTTGGATGTGCAGAAAATATAGAGTAAAATGAATTTGTCAGTAGAAATGGAACGCTTGTCATTTGTTCACTGTGTATCGTATTCTGTGAAAACTACTTAAACTTGGAATTGTATTTTTACAACCTTCATTTCACACCTCAATTTTAGATCGTCAGGGCCTGCATTAAATAATAACACATTGGGTAACATTTACTTTAGGTATCATTCATGAAAATCTTCCCTGCATCCTCCTCCTTATCTTACTTATCTTGCCATCTACATTCTCATCCAAGTCATTTATACTTAACTAACAAGAAAGATCCTGGCACTGTTCATTGTGGTACACTACTTGTTTTAGGTTTACAATCAGAAAAACACCCATCCACAAATCCCCTCTGTCTCCTATCACCAAGGCAATTTTGGAATCAGTTTGCCAACACACTTTAGATCATTTGTTTAACCTTCTGGAGCCTTACAAAATTCTAAGTAAACCATGTCTCAATTTCCTTGGTTACAACCTCAAAAAAAACTCAGAAAGAATTGTGAGACATGATCTCCCCTGCAGAAAGCTATGCTGACTCCAAATCAGACCCTGTTTTTCTAAGTGACCATCAATCCTGTCCTTCAGAATCTTCTCCAATAGCTTCCCAACTACTGATGTAAAGCTTGGCGGCCTGTAGTTTATTGTAGTTTCTGCAACCTTTTTTGACTGCACGGACAACACTAGCTATCATAAAATGTCCTGGTACTTTAGGTGTGGTTAACAAAGATGCAAAAATCTCTGTCAGCGCCCCAGCAATCTTCTCTGTTGCTTCCCGTTAGCATCCTGGATAGATCCAGTTTAGGCCCTGGGGGATTTATCCACCCTAGTGTGCACCAATATTTCTAATATTTCCTTCTTCATCATACAAACATGTCCAAGATATCAACATACCCCTCCCTTAACTCTTTAGCTTCCACACCCTTGTGAATACCGATGAGATGTATTAATGTATGATCTCACTGATATCCACTAACTCCATGCATAGATTACTCCTTTAATCTATGATGAGGCCCATTACATCCACAGCTATCCTTTTTCTTCTATTATGAAATATTTTAGGATTCTCCTTAATCCTATTTGCCAAGGATTTACTATTTACTCTATATAACATGCCTCTATTTGACTTCTTAAAGTGCATCACAAGTCAAATGATGATTCAAAATTTCCTAATTTGTGAACAGCTCTAGCAGACTGGAAATTAGTAAATATAGCACTGCATTCCAAGGGAACAGGGAGAGAGGAAAATAAAGGAACTACAGATCAGTTGACTGGACAGCGTTTGACAGCACTAGACCTGTACTTGGTGGAGTTCAGAAGAAATGCGGGGGGACCTCATTCAAACTTACCGAATATGAAAGGCTTGGATAGAGTGGATGTGAAAAGGATGTTTCCACTAGTGGGAGAGTCTAGGACTAGAGGTCAGCCTCAGAATTAAATGACGTTCCTTTAGGAAGGAGATGAGGAGGAATTTCTTTAGTCAGAGGGTGGTGAATCTGGGGAATTCATTGCCACAGAAGGCTGTGGAGGCCAAGTCAATGGATATGTTTACGGCAGAGATAGGTAGATTCTTGAATAGTATGGGTGTCAGGGGTTATGGGGAGAAGGCAGGAGAATGGGGTTAGGAGGGAGAGATAGATCAGCCATGATTGAATGACGGAAAAGACTTGATGGGCCAAATGGCCTAATTCTGCTCCTATCACTTATGACATGATTTATCAGTACGAAAGTAGTAGCAGGGCATGTAGAAAATTATAATGTGATTAGGCAGAAATATCATGTTTATTGGAGGCAAATTGACTTTAAGAAACCTGGCAGTATATGCACATGTAATACACACAATAAATAAAGGAGAACCAATGAATATAGTATTAATGGAGTCTCAAAAGACATTTGATAAGGTACCACAAAAGTAGTTTTATAGAGAATAAGGACTTGTGATGTTAGTGATAACATGTTAGCAAAGATAATAGTTAAATCTCAGCAAGCAGAAAATAAGAATAATGGGTTGTGTCTGGTTTGGCAGGTTATTAGCATCCTTGGCAAGGCCACCAGCATAATAAAGGACAAGCCTCGCCCCACACTCCCTTTTCTTCCCCCTCCCATCAGGCAAGAGGTACAGAAGTGTGAAAATGCACGCCTCCAGATTCAGAGACAGTTTCTTCCCAGCTGTTATCAGGCAATTGAACCATCCTATCATCAACTAGAGAGCGGTGCTGACCTCCTGAACTAGTGAGTGGCACTGAACGCTATTACCATTATCATGTATCTATAAACTGCGGACGGTTTGATTGTAATCATTTATAGTCTTTCACTGACTGGACAGCACGCAACAAAAAAGCTTTTCACTGTACCTCAGTGCTCGTGACAATAATAAACTGAACTAAACTCCTTGTGCTATGAAAATCATTACTGGATCCTCTATTTTAATCCACAGTTTATATTGACAACCAGGTCAAAATCTTAAAAGTGTAGCATGTGCAGGCTTGCTGATGATGAAATAGGTAGGCAGGATTTGACGCATGTGAGGAGAACACAGAAAGCATTTCTCACATGTTTTGTCTGGGTCATTTGACCGTAGAATAATGGCACAATAATTACTTCAGTATCCTGTGTTCTAACAAAGTAAGTTGGCTGTAGTTTCCATTCATGCTCAGCCTGTATTAACCTGTGAGAATTGCTGCATGTGGACTTTGGAAGAGGACTGGGTTGCACTTAGTCCCGATCATTTCCCCTGGATGGATAGTCGCATGTAATAGAAATGTTTTCCTCTCAGGAGAATACTTGATAGAGAATTCCATTAATTAAATTGATGGAAACTATTTTATTCATAGCGTAATATTTGAATTAAAGCAGATTTAATTGAACAAAATTAGGACTTGAAATCGCTTCCTTTGTGTTAATTTTGATTTTCTTTTCCATAAGATCCAACACTGAAACCTTCAACTGTGCAGATAGTCCATCAACAAGTTCTTCGCGGCAATCTGCATCCAATTCTCCGGTATTGAATGGAGAAAGCAATCATTCTCCCTGTCCTGCAGCAGCCAGGCCGCAAAATACAACGGCGCCAAAAGACTCGGCTTCTCCAGGTTCCAGTAGTACTGGTAAGGATTTGTAGCAGGTTTGGTACCATTAGAGAGAGTGAGAGACTTGGTTTTATACAGCACTTTGCCTCTCCTCAGAACCTTATGGCCTATTGAAGCATCTGCAATCTCAGCGCTGTTATAATGTAGGAAGCTCAGCAATCATTTTATATTCAGAAAAGGCAACTTGCCACTTCAGATGGATTTAAACTGTCCAATAGCAATACCCTGAAGCACAACAGGAAAGTTGTTATTGTTTTCATAGACAATAATTATTTCTTAATAATTAAGAAGTAGAAAAATCTATATTTTAAAAGTATCTCATAAAGAATCAACAAAATGCACATGCTGGTTTATACCAAAGATAGACACAACATGCTGGAGTAACAGCGGGTCAGGCAGCGTCTCTGGTGCAAAGGGATGGGTGACGTTTTGGGTCGGGACCCTTCTTCAGACTGAAAGTAGGTGGCAGGGAGAGTGTGAAGAATCAGCAAAATGTACATGCCGGTTTATACCATAGATAGACAACAAAATAGGGGGTTGCAGGGAGGGTGTGAAGAGCTGGAGGTGAGAAAAAAATCAGGGCTGGGCCAACTGCAACGGACCTCAGGCAGGGCGTTGCCTGGCAAGCCCATTGTTGGCAAGGGAAAGGGTGATACCTCCAGAGATGCTGCCTGACCCGCTGAGCAACTGCAGCACTTTGTATCTAGCCTTATTCACACTGTTGTTTAAAGGAGTTGCTGAATATATACTCCTGTGGCGACATAAGTAAGATAATTTATTTTAGTGATCAAATCTGTTTCTTTTTCAATTTTGTTTTTATTTAATTTCTCAGTTATTGAGGAATAAATGTTGTCTATAACAACTGTAGTGCCTTTTGTGCTGTGGGTCATAGTCATGCTATTAAACATTTTAAATCCACCTGAAATGGCAGATCGCCTTTAGAAAACACGATTTCCACCTACAGCTAGAGTATCAGCCTTTATTTTATATTTGAGTTTTGGATGTGAATATAATATTCTGTCTATGAGATGAACGTGCTGAGACTGTCATTGTGTTTTGGGGCATCATAATTTGATGATGTATATAACATAAAATCTGTAGGAAAGAACTGACCCGAACCGTCACCCATTCCTTCTCTCCAGAGATGCTGCCTGTCCCGCTGAATTATTCCAGCATTTTGTGTCTACTTATAAAATCTGTTTCATTTATGAATCTTTACTATTACTCAATTGTGATATCTCCCCTGAATTCTTCATTCAACTTCTTGTATGTACCAAAATAAACAGTAGTTTAGTATTTATGGAGGAATCATTATTCCACCATAGTCTTGAAATAGAAACATTATAAAGTTAAGCCCTATTCAACCCATACATGACCAGATCCAGATAAGGAGTTTGTGGTTAGAATGATCTATATCCCAATTGAGATAATTATTTAGTTTAATACTTTCCATGTCAATTCAAAGTAATTTTCCGTGAGAACATGATTTTCCATCGGGACCATGAAAATTCATTATTGTCATTCACAAGTAGGATTTTTTATAAAGTGAAGCATAAATCTGTCTATGATACAGGGGTGCGAATGATTTTTTCCAAATAATACATGGTATAATGAGTTTATATTCCCTGGAGCTTAAAGGGATGAAATATTATCTCACTGAAATGCATTGTTCTTCAAAGATTTCCCAGGGTAGATGTTGAGGTGTTCCCCAGTCTGGGAATGTCAAGCCTCATTGCAGTCTCAGAATAAAAAAAGTTTCAGTTGCAAATACACTTGCTTGGGGCAAAGGCAGGGTGTTTGTTTTGGAAATCCAAGTAGAATGTCTTTATGCACAGAGCATAAGGGTCAGAGGCTGGGGGTTGACGTTCAGTAAGAAACGGGGCTTGTTGCATCAGCTAAAGACAATGTTCTAGCTTATGATTTAGTTAAAGGAAATTATGGCTCAGCTAAGGTTTGATATCGTCTGACACATACATGATGTAGAAAGACACAAAATGCTGGAGTAACTCGGAGGGACAGGCAGCATCTCTGGAGAGAAGGAATGGATGAAACGTCACCCAATCCTTCTTTCCAAAGATGCTGCCTGTCCGGCTGAGTTACTCCAGCATTTTGTGTCTATCTTCGGTGTAAACCAGCATCTGCAGTTCCTTCCTACACATACAACATATAAGCTCTAAAAGGATTTGATTGTGGAATACCGATGTGTTCTGTGAATACCAGGCTATATGCTTCTTCACACATGCTCAGCCACTCAGTTCACCATTGAACTTTGTCTTCAAATTCACACATCTATTTTATCCCCATACTCTTTAATACCCTTAATGGCCAAAAATCTGTCAATCAGTCTTAATTATATTCTGATTCAGCATCCATTATCTTCTCAGTCAAGACATTTTTGCCACTTTATGCTTAAATAGCTGGCCTTTTATCTTGAGGATATGATTTGTAATTCTACACTCCCCAGCTAGGGGAAGCAGTCTATCGGAATCTATCTCATAGAGACCTTGAAGCTTTTTTTTAATGCATTTCAATGGTATCAGATTTCATACCTTCAAGCACCAGGAAATATTAGCCATTTCTACTGAATAAGAATTCATGGCTTCTCTATAAGAAAATATGTATTTAGTTAAGGGAATTAAATTTGATTGAATTTGATTTGCCTAATTTGATTTAGTGAACGGAGAAGCAGTTTCATCACGACCGCTAACACCTCCATCAGCATCATCCTCATCTTCACCAACAATAACTGCGACTATAACTGCTGGCAGTAGAATTAATACAGAATCCACAGAGACTTCAATCCCCATCGTTTGCACTACTACAACTGTTACAACTACTACGAGCACAACTTCACCTTCCACGTGTACAGCAAGTTCAACAGAAACAACTGTGGCTGCTGCAGGCAACAACGCAACTTCATCACCGAGCACATGCATTGGGGCATCTGCTGATGTTTCTTCAACGGACACCACCACAGACTCTGCTGCCAGAAGCAATACCGAAGTAGACAGCGGAAAACCTAGACATTCAACTTCAAATGCATCCACTGGGCCTGTAAGACAACAGCCTAACAGCATTAACATAGAACCACTGCCAGCTGGGTATGTACAAGAGCGCTCATCAACTTTGTCTATTAAAAATAGAAAGGCATAAAACTTATTGTTACCAGTGTCTGTGGAAAGATTATTTAGATTAGTTTAGAGATACAACGAGGAAACGGGCCCTTTGGCCACAGAGTCTGCACCGACCAGCGATTCACCGCCCATTAACACTATTCTGCACACTCTAGGAACAATTTACAATTTTACCAAAGCCAATTAACCTACAAACCTGTATGTCAGGAGTGTGGGAGGAAACCGGAGCTCCCGGGGAAAACCCACGCAAGTCATAACGTACAAACTCCCTACAGAAAAATCCTTGATCGGACTTCGGTGGCTTTACCTTGCACTAAACATTATTCCCTTATCATGTATCTATACACTGTAAATGGCTCGATTGTAATCATGTATTATCTTTCAGCTGACTGGATAGCATGCAACAAAAGCTTTTCACTGTACCTCAGTACACATGACAATAAGCTAAACTAACGTAATCAAGCACCTGCGGTCAGGATTGAACCCGTGTGTCTGGCGCTGTGAAGCAGCAGCTCTACCGCTGCGCCACCGTGGCACCCTAAATAATAGAGTGGTAACTCAAGTTTTATTTGACACTTTCGAATTATCCATCACTTTGAAAAATTGTGCACCGTGTCATTATAAATAATTTGTATAATGAACAAAATTATAAATAATAAATTTGCAGAGTATCTGTGTTCTCAGCAAATATTTTTTAATAATTTTATAATGGGTACAGATTGTCTGTAATCTTTGCTTAAGGGTGATTTTAGTCCTGGGTTTTAATATACTCTACCACCCCTCCCTGCTCTGATATCTCTTTTAATATGATGATTATGCCTGGATATGATTTGCATCTGAATAGTGGATATTTGCTGTCCATTGTTTAAAGTTAGGCTCATCCAATTAAAGGTACTTAACGTTCAGGATCCCCGGCCGTGCAGATTTCTTCCATCATGTTCTCCTTCCACGTACCTGGGACTTAGTAATATTGCTTGATTGAACTTCGTAAACAAGGCAAGGACCTAGAATTAACAGATGTTTACCTAAAATGAGTTTGTACGTTCTCCCTATGACCATGTGGGTTTTCTCTGGGTGCTCCGGTTTCCTCCCATATCCCAAAGACGTGCAGGTTTGTAGGTTAATTGGCTTCTGTAAAATGTCCCTAGTGTGTAGGATAGAACTAGTGTAGTGGTCATCATTGGTCGGCACCGACTCAGTGGGCCGAAGGGCCTGTTTCTACACTATATCTCTAAATAAACTAAAAGATACAATGGAGACAGAATAAAACTGGGAGAAAGGGATTGTGAAAGAGGGCAAAGATGAAGCATTTGAGTGTGTAAAGTGTATTTCTAAATGAGCCAGGATGTGTTTTTTCATAGATGGATTCAGAAGTGGAAGGGGATAGAGGATATTCTGCAGTGAACAGCTTTATCTCAATGAAGGCATTGAGGCCATGTGGAATGGAATGACCAAGAGATAAGACATGAAATGTTTTAAGGAAGAGAATGGGGAAAGGAGGAAATTGAACTCAGACAGGAAAGCTTGAACTGAGAGAGAGTTGAAATTATAAATGAAAATCATGTTATACTCTGGTGTTGGAAGGAAAGCGATGAATTGTGAGGAAGATTTTACGGTTCTAGGATGCGTAGATGTTAAATGAGGGAGGTTGGTTACAAGGTAAGCAAAAGGAGGTTCAGATCAAAATGTGATTTTGCCAGTATCACTATCGATGAGAACAGTGAAAGATCCAGTTTGTAGTCGAAATTTCCTTCACGAAACAATGAAAAGTTAAGCAACGTTGATGGGATTTGAAGGGCAGAAAAGTAACATTGACAAGATAGGAGAATTTTGGTAAAGAGGATAAAGAGATTAAACTAGTACCTGAAAAGATCTATTTATTTTGTTTTTCTGTTAAAAAAAAGCTCTACTGCTTCCTTAAAACATTTCATGTCTTATCTCTTGGTCATTCCATTTTGTGTCATTTTATCTCCTAACTATATAATAAATGTATAACACTGCAATAAACTGTTTGAATTAAATTTCTCCTAAACTAATTTCACTCTCTGAAGGTGGGAGCAGAGGAAAGACCCTCATGGTAGAACATATTATGTTGATCACAACACAAGAACTACAACATGGGAGAGACCACAGCCTTTACCACCAGGGTGAGTGATACTGAGTTAGCCATTGATATGAGCCTGTTTGTGAGAGTCCGAGTCTAATCGGGTGGTGCTTTGTCTCCTAGTTGGGAACGCCGGGTAGATGATCGAGGCAGAGTCTACTACGTAGATCATAATACCAGGACAACAACATGGCAGCGGCCTACAATGGAATCAGTCAGGAACTTTGAACAATGGCAGTCCCAACGGAATCAGTTACAGGGAGCTATGCAGCAATTCAACCAACGATACCTCTATTCGGTAGTTAATAACTATTATTGTTTCCTCATTTAATCTGCATCAAAACGCAACGTTTACTGCCATTGATGTATACAACCCGAAAGGTCAGGCAGCATCGCAGGAGAGAAGGAATGGGTGACGTTTCGGGTCGAGACCCTTCTACAGTCTGAAGAAGGGTCTCGACCGGAAACGTTACCCATTCCTTCTCTCTTGAGATGCTGCCTGACCTGCTGAGTTACTCCAGCATTTTGTGAATAAATACCTTCGATTTGTACCAGCATCTGCAGTTATTTTTTTACAACCCGAAACATCACATCATATGCTGTCTGACCCGCTGATTTACTCCAGCACTCTGTCTTTTTTTTTGTAAACCAGCATCTGCAGTTCCTTGTGTCTCTATTTTACTGCAAATTATTGCTATTCTGTAGTATTGAGTGAGAAAGTGTATTTTCATTCAACAGCCAGAATTGTTTGCCTTGTTCTTTCAATTTGGCCAGTATTGTTTTTTCTTGTTTAAAGAATTTAAATAATAATGTTAGCATTTTCTTTTTAGCTACTTGAAGTTTAATAAGGGGTGGAGTTATCAAATAAATATATTTTCCACTCTACTGCTTATTAAAAGTCAGATTTACAGCTACCACTGTTCATACAATGAATTGTACAACGCATGTGCCAGGCATTTCAGTGTAGAAGGAAATAGAGTATGTCTCATTGTAGAAACAAGGAACTTCAGATGCTGATTAATACACAAGAGAACACAACATGCTGGAATATGGACAGGTCTGAAGACTGTCTGAAGAAGGGTCTCAAGCCAAAACATCACCTATCCATTTTCTCCAGAGATGCTGCCTGACCTGCTGAGTTACTCCAGCACTTTGTGACCTATCCATTTTCTCCAGAGATGCTGCCTGACCTGCTGAGTTACTCCAGCACTTTGTGTTTTATCTTTGAGAGAAACATTGTTTAACTCATTGTCTCTTTGTAGATTTGCATTGGTTAGAATAAATGGTACAGAGCAAATTAAGGCTGAATATTAAATTAAGATGAGTATTTGAACTGTGGGCTGGTGACGTTGGTGCCTCACTTTACATAATGTAATATATGTTTTAAATCCAGGGCACTAAATTAGGGTGTTTTTTTCAACAGGCCTCAATGTTATCGGCAGAAAATGATCCACTTGGTCCTCTACCACCCGGCTGGGGTATGTTTGAAATTAATTTTATAAATATTATACCTCACAGTTTAAGTAATGAGATGTAATAAGTCAATTATTCAGGACTTTTGTCCATCCTAAACTGGAGAAGCTGTGATTCAAATCTCTTCAAATCTGCCATTGTAGTCTAATCACAGAGGACTTAAGCCTGAAAAAAACAATTGTCGCAATCCATTCCCTCCACGGATGCCGAGTTACTCCTGCACTCTTGTGTTTTGCCATGGTCATCTAGCAGGCTGACCTCCGCCGTGCTGAGGCAGGTGTCAGCTCTCAGCCACCAGCTCTTGACCATGACCCCACTGACGCACAACAGGTTGCCATCTCCCAAACCATCACCAAACTTATCTCCTCCGGAGATCTCCTCTCCACTGCCCCTAACTTATTGTTCCCCAAACCCGCACTGCCTGTTTCTATCTCTTTCCCAAAATCCATAAGCGGGACTGCTCTGATGATTCCCTTGTCTCTGTCTGCTCGGGTCGCATCAAACTTGTCTCTGAATACCTTGATTCTACCTTGATCCCTCTTGTCCAGTCTCTTCCAACTTGCACCTGAGACACCTCACACGCTCTTCACTACTTGAAACATCTTCCAAATTCGAGGCACCCATCACCTCATCTTTACCATGCACGTCCAATTAATACTCTCAAACCCACTGATTCTCACAGCTACCTTGACTACACCTCCTCCCACGCTGCTTCCTGCAAGGATACTCTTGCAAGGATGCTCTTAATTTCTCAATCACTGCCGCATCTGCTCCCAGGATGATCCTTTCCACTCCAGAACATCTGAGATGTCCTCTTTCTACAGTAAACGTGGTTCTCCCTCCCCCCTCTCCCCCTGCTGTAGATGGATCTGTCAACCGCATCGTCTCTGTGTCTGGCAATTTGGCTCTTGCTCCCCTCATCTCAGATGAAACAAGGATAGAGTCCTCTAGTCCTCACCTTTCACCCCATCATCCTCTGCATCCAACACATCTTTCTCAGAATTTTTTTCCACCTTCAATGTGTTCCCCCCACTAGTCTCATCTACCCATCGCTACCCTGTTCCATTTTCCCTAGGACTCATTGGTTTGTTCATCCCTTCCCATCCAAACCTGTCCTCTTGCCAGATACTTTCCCCTGCAACTGCAGGAGATGTAACACCTGTCCCACACCTTGTCTCTCCATTCTGTTCATAGACCACAGCCTTTCCGGGTGAGACAGAGGTTCATGTGCACCTCTTCCAATTTTCTCGACTGCATTCGGCGCTACCAATGTGACCTCCTTTACATCGGCAAGGCCAAGCATGAATCTGGTGGCCATTTCACCAAACACCTGCCCTCTGTCCACCAGGCCTGCTGGATCTCACGGTTGCTAACCATTTGAACTCCCTGCCCATTCCCATACAAACCTTTCTGTCCTTGGCCTCCTCCATTGCCAGAGTGAGGCGACACGCAAACTGGAAGAACAGCAGCTCATTTTCCGCTTGGGTAGCTTACATAAACATTGAATTTTCCTATTTTCCTTCCTCTGGCATTACATATCATTCCTCTCCTTTCTTTACCTGACACCTTTTTGTCTCCTTATCACATCTAGCCTTTGCAACTATCTTCACCCATCTGCCAATAAGCCCCCCAACCTGATCCTACAATCACTTACCAGGCTTTGCCCCACTCCCACCTCTTTTTTCCAGCTTTCTCACCCCAGCATTAGTCTGAGGAAGGTGGCCTGACCCGAAGCGTCATCTATCCATTCCTTATTGATTGATATAGTGAAAATGATATATTAGATAAGAAAATTATGTTGGACTTTAACTAAATAATTAACAATTAATTAAATAACCAACAAAATTGCCAATAAGGTACAAAATGATTGATGAAATCTGGCATGTACGAAGGAGTTTTTTTTAACGCATGCAGAAAGAAAGACATATATTTCCAACACCTGTAGTTCTGTTTTATTTTCATGAGTTTCAGGTTATTCACTGTACGGAGGTAGAAGTCAAATAATATGAAATCCTGAATTGATGGGTTTAAATTTTCTCACCGCATCATGATTTTTCCAAATTCTGTCTTTTCCTACTTAATTTCGAAAGAGAGAATTAATTGTAATTGCAACTAATTATGCAGAATGCAACATCCGGCCCCCACCACACATACACGTCCTTCCTTTTCTTGAAATAAGGACATAAAAATAAAATCCTATGCCATCTTTATTTTCTCTCCAAAACAGAGAGGAGGGTGGATGCAAATGATAGAGTTTACTTTGTGAATCATAATACGAAGACCACTCAGTGGGAGGATCCAAGAACACAGGGGTAAGAAGACGTAAATATGTGCGTTCCTTAAGGCCAATTGAAGCAATAATATATTCATTAAATTGTTTATAATTTCCCATATGTTCTATTATAATCATATGTTCTAGAGAATCATCTGAATATTTCAGGAATGTTTTCTTACTTCAAAGAGCATATCTAAAAAGAAGTCAATCCATGAATTAATGTATCACACAAAACCAATTCATGATGATTTAAAAAAATTAGGTAATGCTGATTTCTCATGGATGATTGTTCTGAGATGATTTGTAAGGACGTGTAATTTCTGAGGATTTGTAAGTGAATTCACTAGATTTAAACTATTGTGCATAAGTAACAAAACAATCTCAATAGCTCTTAATGCTTTACTGTCAATGATTGAAAATATTTATGAATCAATTACTTTCTACAATTTGCTATTATATCTGCATGATGAGCCAGTGCATAGTAGGAGATAAAGCTCTTGGGATAAAGCTTATTGTGCAAAGTAGCAAGATTGAAATCGGTGAAAGCAAGAATTGAATAATAAGTGGATATTTTGAGGAAAAAGCCTCGAGATAATAGATGAAGCAGGAAGAGGTTTGGGGGGAGGGGGAGGAATATAGGCTTGAAGAAGGATGAAAATATAGGTAAAGCAAAGCACAGATTCAAATTATATTTTATCTGTTGGAAAATAGAAGGCTGTGGAGGCCAAGTCAATGGATATTTATAAGGCAGAGATTAATAGATTCTTGATTAGTACGGGTGTCAGGGGTTACGGGGTGAAGGCAAGAGGATGGGGTTGAGAAGGAAAGATAGCAGCTATGATTGATGATGAAGTAGACTCGATGGGCCGAATGGCCTAATTCTGCACCTATCACTTTTGAACTTATGAAAATAAATAGGGCCCAACATATTGAAGGAATGAACAGACATAACAAAATGAATTGTAAACATAACTCAACTTGACATTGTAAGAAAGCTTGGGGCACTCGTCTGTCAAGGTTCCGTGTTTATTCAAAAAGAGCAATGTGCCATGTGTTTTCATTTTATATCGAGAATGATTTGCAGATGCCCATCTTTTCTATTCTACATCTTGCCGGTTAACGTTTTAATTCCATATTTCCTTGCTGCTTCAAATGTATAGCTTGCAAAATGAAGATCCACTTCCAGAAGGCTGGGAAATTCGGTACACAAGAGAAGGTGTCCGATATTTTGTTGATCACAATACACGAACAACTACCTTCCAAGACCCTCGCACGGGAAAATCATCAGTGTAAGTTTAATTCTTGAACAAATATGAAAGAACAAAACAATGAGCTTGAATAGTGGATGTGGAGAGGATGTTTCCACTAGTGGGGGAGTTTAGGACTAGAGGTCATGGCCTCAGAATTAAAGGACGTTCCTTTAGGAAGGAATTGAGGTGGAATTGCTTTAGTCGGAGGGTAGTGAATCTGTGGAATTCTTTGCCACAGAAGGCTGTGGAGGCCAAGTCAGTGGATATTTTTAAGGCAGAGATAGATAGATTCTTGATTAGTACAGGTGTTAGGGGTTATGGGAAGAAGGCAGGAGAATGGGGTTAGGAGGGAGCCATGATTGAATGACGGAGTAGATTTGATGGGCCGAATGGTCTAATTCTGCTCCTTTCACTTATGACCTTATAATGCGTTGATGCACTGCACCTGTATTCCAGTTGTCATTTCCCCAGTTTTCTTTAGAATTAAGACTCAGAATTAAGTTGTCTTTCCGCTGACTGGTTGGCCTTTCATTGTGCCTCGGTACACGTGACAATAGACTAAACAACTCATGTTTCTGACAATTTTGCACATTGAAAGATAGAAAGTGGATATGTACTTGTGTATAAAATTAAATACCTAGTTCAAGACCAACCTCATTTTAATTGCACACATTCCAAACCTGAACCTGTGCATTTAGAATTGTTCCCAAATTCAGCCTAACAATCACCAACTACTTGATCTGTTTGAGGATGAAATGCTAAATGAATGTACCCGAGGCTCTCAATTTTCCACAAGTTACTTTCTTGCAAGGCAAATCGTCCTGACTTGAATAAAGTACTGAATTGCCAATGAATGGCTCAACCACAGCCAAATGAATGAAAATAAGAATATTTGCAAATGAGAAATCAAAATAGGCCTTAATCTCACACACCATTTCTCATTTCATCACTTCTGGCTGTCTCCCTTCCACAGCCTCTAACCTTATTGTTTCCCAGCCCCGCACAGCCTGGTTTTACCCTCTCCCCAAAATCCATAAACACAACTGCCCTAGCAGACCCATTGTTTCTGCCTGCTCCTGTCCCACGGAAATGATTTCCACGTGCCTCAACTCCATCCTATCCCCCATGGTCCATCCTCTCCTGACCTATGTCCAAGATACCTCACATGCCCTTCGTCTCTTCAATGACTTCCGCTTTCTGAGCCCCCACTCCCTCATCTTTACTGTGGACGTTCAGTCACTCTACACCTCCATCCCCCATCTGGTAGGCCTTAAAGCCCTCCGTTTCTTCCTCGACCGCAGAACCATCCAATTTCCCTCTTCTAACACTCTAATCCGCCTAGAGGAGCTAGTCCTCACCCTCAAAAACTTTTCCTTTGACTCCTCCCACTTCCTCCTCGTCCAAGGCGTAACTATGGGCCCCAGCTATGCCTGTCTCTTTGTAGGGTGCGTTGAACAATCTCTGTTCCAGGGGAACACTGGCCCTATCCCCGAACTCTATCTCCGTTACATTGATGACTGCATCGGTGCTACCTCCTGTGTTCTTACGGTTCATCATTCAAAGCATAAATAATTTTTTAAGCTATCTATGTCACAAAATTCCATAATTACTACTTGCTTTTTCTTAAAAGTAAAATGAGACCTTTTTCCGCAGTGCAAAGGGCCCACAGATCGCATACGAACGTAGCTTTCGGTGGAAGTTAGCGCACTTCCGGTACTTGTGTCAGGTAAATTCGTACTTTGTTTCATTCTCAGCTAGCATTCTTAATTTTAAACCGTCTCAAAATATGTAATACTTAGAAGTATCAAGAAATGGATTGAATGTAAATTTTTGCCTTTGAAATATTGAAGAGCTGGTTTTCAGTATTCTCTGAGATACTGTAAATTAATACAATTTATTTTGTTTTTGCAGTCTAACGCATTGCCCAGTCATGTAAAAATCACAGTTGCTAGGCAGACCTTGTTTGAAGACTCATTTCAACAAGTAAGTGTTTTTATTAGTACAGGAAATTAAAATAGATTATGTACTAGAAGATTATTATTTATAGCTAAAATTTCATGGGATGTGAAAGGAAACAAATACTCGAAACATCAAACCTATAATATACAAAAACTTCTTCGAATACAATACAGATTTATATTGATGTATTTAGGATGATGTAAGGCTGTTATGCCAGCTGCTGAAGTGACATGTACACCAACACTGTTCCTCCAACGCTAGGAGATTTGAAAATCAAGCAAATCACAACTCGTTTAGAATTTCAGCTCCACGATATGTATTTTTCATGTGAAGCAATTGACAATAATTTTTTCCCTGAAATTAAACATTTAGTTTCATGTCGGAAATATGATCAGACACTCACTCGTGTGCATGAGTCGCCCTTGCGAGGGTGCACGGGATGACGCATCATTCCCCATGCAATTATACTTTCAGATTATTACTGGGACACTTGATCCCGACTGTGTAATACCTGCCCAGTTGTACACAATGCCTTGAGTCTCAGGCAACCATCTAAAGTTTGCAGCAGGGAGGGTCTCAAACCTAAAAAGGACATTGATAGCCCACCCCAGTCCTCTTGTTATTTTCAGCATTTGTATTCCTTTGTTATCACCTCGACCCCAGCCAACAATGGACCATTATGGGTTCCACCTTTCCTTGGTCAACAAAGCAGGCTCTGCTTTGTTCTATCCCTTACCATGCCTCTAATTTCCCTCTCCCCGACTCTCAGTCTGATGAAGGGTCTCGACCCAAAACGTCACCCATTCCTTTTCTCCAGAGATGCTACCAGACCCGCTGAGTTACTCCAGCATTTTGTGTCTGTCTTCGAGGTAAACCAGCATCTGCAGTTCCTTCTTATACATTGTTGTCCCACCGTTGGGTGCTCTAGCATTACTAGGCCAATAGGCATAATTTGGCAGTGGGATGGGACACTAGATGTACAGTTAGGGGCGAGGTTCAGTTGAAATACAGAAAGAAAATGGGTCAGTTCAGTAGGCAGAGGTGACGTGCGTGATGAGGCAGGTGGGAGGCTAAGTTGTATCTATTTTAATGTAAGGACTCGGAGGGTAAGGCAGAAAGGGCAGAGTGAATGCAAAGCGTTGATTTGCTCAAAGGAATATGATATTCCTGCTAGAAGTAGGGCTGTGCTTGACCTACTTCTAAGATATGATGCTGGGCAAGTGGGTGAAATGTCAGTGGGCAAGCACTTGGGGGATAGTGACCTTAACTCAGTAAGCTTCAAAGTAGATATGGAGATGGATAAGGGCAGTCTGGCAATAAAGTGACTGAATTGGCAGCAGGCCAATTTCAATATCATAAGATAAGATCTGGCAAACATAGAGCAGAAGCAACTACATGGGACTTTCCATCGCCCAGTGGGGGCTTCAAAAGTCGGGAGCCTCGATCGCCTCGAGGCAGCAGTTTGACTGCCTGACCATGGGAGAAGAATGAGGAGGAGATAAGACTTTTCTTTGCCTTCCATCACAGTGAGGGTGTGCCTGGAGCAATCACTGTGATGGTTGTTTGTGTTAAATTGTAATTGTGTATTGTTTACTGCCGGACCCTGACGTGAGAGGACGCTGGCGCTATTTGTTCGCCACTTCTCCATCAGGACAAATCTTTTGTTTGTTTGATTTTATGTCTTGTTTGCTTGTAAAGCGTCTTTGAGTATCTTGAAAAGCGCTATATAAAATAAATGTATTATTATTATTATTATTGTGGGTAAATCATTCAGGAAGTGGGAGTGTTTTAAAAATGAAATGGTTCAAGGCCAATATTTTCTCACTAGAGTGAAGGGTAAGGGCAGCAAGTCCAGGGAATCCTGGATGTCAAAGGATATTATATGTTTGATAAATAGAAAGCATTTGACAGATATAGAATGGGCTTACCAGGCACTGCCCTGCCTGAGGCCGGCACAGGCCTTTTCTCGCCTGCAGTTCTTCACTCCTCTCCCCCCCCCCACCCGCTCCTTTTAGTCTGAAGAAGGGTCCCGACCCAGAACGTCACCCATCTTTGTTCTCCAGAGATGCTGCGTGGCCTGCTGAGATACTCCAGCATTTTGGAGTGATTTTGTAACAGATATTGTAACCTGGAATAAAAACAGCTAGTTCTGAAAATGCTCAGTCGCCCAGGTAGCCATTTTGTTCAGAAAAAACGGAGTTAAAGTTTCAAGACCATGATGGTTTGTTAGTAAATTTGTTTTTTTTTTAACTGCAGATGTTGGAAAAATGAAATAAAAGCAAAATTACTGGAAATGTTCAACAGATCAGGAAAAGCTAACAAGCAGGCATGTGTTATGTTGCATAGAAAAGGAAAGGGTGAGGAGAATAAAGAAAATGGAAGGATCAAACTGCTGGAAACAGCAGGTCGAACCACATTCGGTAGAAAGAGAAAAAAACTGAACATTTCAGGTCAATAATCTTCAATGTAACTGGAAAATTGAGAAAGCAATTGCATTTAAATTGCAGAGATATGGAGGCTTGGAAAGAACAAAGGGAATGCCTTGAAGGTAGACACAAAATGCTGGAGCAGCTCAATAGGTCAGCCAGCATCTCTGGAATTAGTGCCCTACCTGCACCAATACACCATCCTGGAAAGTTTCCAGTCAGGTTTCAGAGCCCACCACAACACAAAGTCTGCCTTGTTGAAGGTACACAACGGCCTGCTTCTCGCCATCGACACCGGCGACTGTGCAATCCTGCTCCTTCTCGACCTCAGCGCAGCGTTCGATACAGTGGACCACACCATCCTTATTGACCGTCTCCGGTACGCGGTTGGCATTGATGGCACTGCCCTGAGCTGGTTCGCTTCGTACCTCAAAGATAGGAGTTTCGCCATCAACATAGGCAGTTATTCCTCTGCTCCAGCTAGCCTCTCCTGCGGAGTTCCACAAGGCTCCATCCTAGGCCCCATTCTCTTCTCTCTATACATGCTCCCCCTTGGCCAAATCATTCAAAGGCACGGCATTTCTTTCCACTGCTATGCCGATGACACTCAGCTTTACCTCCCCCTGAAACCCAACAACCAGTCAAATTTAAACAGCCTCTTACACTGCCTTGAGGACATAAAATGTTGGATGGCACAGAACTTCCTCCAATTAAATGAGAGCAAGTCTGAGGTCATCCTATTCGGCCCCCCCGACTCCATCAAATCGATAACACGCAGTCTTGGAAGTCTATCCTGCCTAGTCAAACCGCATGTCAAAAACCTCGGCATGATATTTGACT
The DNA here is from genome assembly GCF_053455715.1 of Rhinoraja longicauda. Taxonomy (NCBI): domain Eukaryota; kingdom Metazoa; phylum Chordata; class Chondrichthyes; order Rajiformes; family Arhynchobatidae; genus Rhinoraja; species Rhinoraja longicauda. The sequence goes on along the minus strand of NC_135956.1, from coordinate 14,914,979 downwards.
CTGCATTAAAATTTGATAAGCAAGTCAACGCTGTGGTAAAAGCCAGCTTCTTCCAACTTCGAACCATAGCTAAAATCAAACCTTTCCTCCAATTCGACGACACAGAAAAAATCATTCACGCTTTCATTTCCTCCCGCCTAGACTACTGCAACTCCCTATACACTGGGATCAGCCAATCTTCCCTGTCCCGCCTGCAACTGGTCCAAAACGCCACAGCGAGACTCCTGACGGGTACCCGTAAAAGGGACCACATCACCCCGATTCTGGCCTCTCTCCACTGGCTCCCTGTACGGTACAGAATCAACTTCAAGCTCCTCCTATTCATGTATAAAGCCCTAAATGGACATTCCCCCCCCTACATCAAAAATCTTCTAACCCCCCTCTCTAACTCCAGGTCCCTCAGGTCGGCCGACTTGGGGCTACTCACTATCCCGTGGTCTAGGCTTAAGCTCAGGGGTGACCGCGCTTTTGCGGTTGCAGCTCCTAGACTGTGGAACAGCATCCCTCTCCCCATCAGAACTGCCCCCTCCATCGACTCCTTTAAGTCCAGGCTCAAAACCTATTTCTACTCCCTAGCGTTTGAGGCTCATTGAGGAGGCGCTGTGAACTGTTTGCGTGCTACTGTATGTTTCATTTTTTTCCTTAGTACCTAATCAGATGTACAGCACTTTGGACAACGTGGGTTGTTTTTAAATGTGCTATACAAATAAAATTGACTTGACTTGACTTGGAAAAAAGGAATAGGTGACAATTAGGGTTGAGACCTTTCTTCAGACTGAGAATCTGTGTTAGTGTGGAGACAAGGGTGTCCAATTGCCACAATTCTTTCAGAATTGGCTCGTTAACAGATGAATGAAGACATTTTATATTCATTTTCAGAAACTGGGCATCGCTGGTTGGGCCTATCAGAACTGGCTAATTCTAACACAAAAATGAAATGCTGATTAGTTTTAAATGTTGAATATTGAGCTCTGAGGGCTGCAGCATTCTACATGAAATGGCACTGCTTCTTTCTGCTTCCTCAAACTTGCATCCGGGATGGGATATAGGCAGCAAAGGGTCAAGAAGATGGCAGGAAGCAAAGCCTTATAAGAATTATATGTGTGGGAAAATGGCACAGATGGGATAAAAAAAAGAGGGCAGAGACATAAAAGTAAGTGTGGGAAGGGATATTAAAATGGTTGACAACTGGGAGCTCTAATAGACCTTGGTTGACAACTGGGAGCTTTAATAGGACAGAATGCAAATGTTCGTCGACACGGTTGCCTAGTCTACAGTTGGTCTCTACAGTTATTGATGTAAAGGAGGTCACATCAAAAATTAAATCCAATAGATAGGGTTAAAAGAGTGAATGCAAATCTGGAAGGGCTGCTGGGGTTCCTGGATGTAAGTGAGAGAGGAGGTGTTAGTTCATTTTAGTTTATTGTCACATGTACCGAGGGACAGTGCAAAGCTTTTTGTTGCGTGCTAACCAGTCAGCGGAAAGACTATACGTGGTATAGTCATCCACAGCACTTGATAAAGGGAATAAGGTTTAGTGCAAGGGAAAACAGTTTACAGATTGTCTGAGGGTCTTCAATGATGCCGAGAGTAGCTCAGTACCGCTGTGTAGTTGTTGGTAGGATGGTTTAGTTGCCTGATAACAGCTGGGAAGAAACTGTCTCTGAACCTGGAGGTGTGCGTTTTCATACTTCTGTACCTCTTGCCTGATGGGAAAGGAGAAGAGGGAGTGACCAGGGTGCAATTCATCCTTGATTATGCTGTTGGCCTTGCCGATGGACTGTGGTCTAGATGGAGTCAATGGAGCTGATGTCAATAGTCAATAGTGACTCGATGTGAATATAAGCAACTCTGCATTCCAGCCTATCCAGGGTAAACTATCACTTATTTGTGTGGGAGTTCCAAAGGTTTTGCACTTCTCTTCCTTTCTTCATGGTGCTCTTCAAAACTGATAGATATTCCTGCTATATGGATTCCTTCTTCAGTCTGACGAAGGGTCTCGACCCGAAATGTCACCCATTCCTTCCCTCCAGAGATGCTGCCTGACCTACTGACTAACTCCAGCTTTTTGTGTCTACCTGCTGTATGGATGGTATCTGAACATCCTTATTACAGTGGGAATTCCAAATCAAGGTGATAATTTTAAGGATGGATAATTTTTAAAATTATTGTAAAGTTACTAATTTATTTAGGATTGTGTGTTAATTTGCACCATCACATTTACCTGTCAGCCTTGTACTCTCTTTATCAGACGTGATGATCGGAGTAGACATAAGGAATTGTAGTTGCTAGAATCTTATGTAGAACAGAAAGTGCTGGAGTAACTCGGCGTGTCAGGCAGCATCTCTGGAGAACATGGATAGGTGACGTTTTAGGTTGGTATGGTTTGAAGAAGGGTCACGACCTGAAGCATCACCTATCCATGTCCTCTAGCGATGCTGCCTGGCCCACTGAACTACTCCGGCATATTCTGGTCTTCAGACCTCCTAATGCGGTTCAATATCATATTTGGTTCTGTTGCACTCCTCAGAAACATCAAGCACCATTTTATTACAACATATGCATTGTTTAAATATCAATTTGTGTTCTTGTTGTCATCATCTTAAAAGGACAACTTCATGAAAAGTATTTTTTTTTCAAACAGATCATGGCCTTAAAACCATACGACCTTCGAAGGCGATTATATGTAATATTTCGAGGAGAAGAGGGGTTGGATTACGGTGGTTTGGCCAGGTAACTCTTAGTAACAAATATTTGCAATTAAAGACTTATTTCCAGTTAGAGTTAGCAAAATGCAATAACTACTGACGCTATTTGCAAATGATCATTTGCTCAAATGATCCTGAGCTAGCTAGTATCCCAAAATATTCTAAATGAACAAATTGAATTGTTTATTGTTTTATCTGAAAATAACACTAAAGTTGTCTCATAGGTCTGAGAGTGGGAGTTCAGCCTGTCATATTCTGTAAAAGGCTGATTTACTCCCAAAACGTTGTTTATCTCCATAATCCTGCAAATTAATTATTTTAAATATAGATTTTCCATTAGTAAAAAATCAATTAGGAGTTTGATTTTACGTCCTTTTAAATAAACCCAATATGTAAAGAAATTAATCTTTTCATCTGGTTCTTTGGCTAATTATTTTAAATCTGTAACTTCTGGTCCACTCACCAGAGAAAACAGTATCTTTCTACTTGATCCCTAACAACTTTGAAAACCGTTAACAAGAACAAACCAGCAATTTTATTTTTTTCTATTTAATTGATGTATTTTATGTTTAAGTGACACTATATAGTAAACCTTCTCTGGATCTTGTACATTTCCATGATGTTCCTCCCAAAATGAGGCACTCAAAACTAATTCAGTTGAAGCCTTACCGCGGATATACAAAGGTTTAGTACAATTTTCTTTTTGTTTTTGTACTCACACCCACAATTACAAAGCCCAGTATCCTGAAGTCTGCTGCGTATTGTGTTCATTTGTCATTGTTGTTATGTTTATTACTGGACTTGTTATGCTCATTTCAAGCCATTTGTACATCGGAAGAAAAGCAATGAAATCAATACCTGGCCCTGAAGGATCGTGTGGCAGAAAACAATATCTTTATCACAACCATCTGTTTCCTATCTCCTCGCTCATTTGTAACTAGGTTGTCACCCTTCCACAAGTACCAGCAACCACTGTTGAGCTTGTTACCACAGAGAAAAGTCCCATCTATCTACAGTCCGCTCCTTAATGTTTGGGACAAAGATCCATCATTGATTTATTTGCCTCTGTACTTCACAATTTGAGATTTGTAATAGAAAACATCACTTGCGGTTGATGTGCACATTGTCAGATTTTAATAAAGGCCATTTTTATACATTTTGGTTTCACCATGTAGAAATTACAGCAGTGTTTATAATTAGTCCCCCCATTTCAGGGCACCATGATGTTTGGGACACGGCAATGTCACGTAAATGAAAATAGTCATGTTTAGTATTTGCATATCCTTTGCGTGCAATGACTGCTTGAAGTCTGCGATTCATGGACATCACCAGTTGCTGGATGTCTTCTCTGGTGATGCCCTGCCAGCCATCTTTAGCTTATGCTTGTTTTGGGGGCTAGTCCCCTTCAGTTTTCTCTTCAGCATATAAAAGTCATGCTCAATTGGGTTCAGATCGGGTGATTGACTTGGCCACTCAAGAATTAACCATTTTTTAGCTTTGAAAAACTCCTTTGTTGCTTTAGCAGCATGTTTGGGATCATCGACTTGCTGTCGAATGAACCGCCGGCCAATGAGTTTTGAGGCATTTGTTTGAACTTGAGCAGATAGGATGTGTCTATACACTTCAGAATTCATTATGCTACTTAGGTAAGCCTAAGATTTGGCTGATGTCTCGTAACAGTTTTATATTTGTTTCTCAGTCTCATAATGGCTTCTTTGACTTTCATTGGCACAACTTTGGTCCTGGTGCTGATAAACAGCAATAAAAGTTTCCAAGGGTGATGGGAAGACTGGATGAAAGACTAGGTGCTGAGAGCTCCCTTATACCTGCATTAAGGAGGCAATTAAACACACCTGAGCAATTACAAACACCTGTGAAGCCATGTGTCCCAAACATTATGGTGCCCTGAAATGGGAGGACTATGTATAAACACAGCTGTAATTTCTACATGGTGAAACCAAAATGTATAAAAATGACCGTTGTTAAAATCTGACAATGTGCACTTTAACCACATGTGATTTTTTCTAATTGTGGAGTACAGTGGCAAATAAATAAATGATTGGTCTTTGTCCCAAACATTATGGAGGGCACTGTAAAACCAGCCTTCAACCACCATCCTTTACACCCCAAGCCATGGCCAATTAATAGTTGTAAGGGGGCCAGTGGAGGACTGGAACCCAAATTCCCAGCTCAGTGGTGGGGAGGACACAGATTTATGTCAGGTTCTCAGTACGGAGGGCAGAGATTCACGTTAGGTTACGGAATAGCAAGGTGCAGCCAAGTCAATGTCTTTTTTAAAGTAAAGGTGGGAAGGAGAGGGTACGGGTTATGTACCTGTGAGTCGTGGACTAATGGTCGAGGAACACTTTAGCGAACTAAGCAGGGTAGCAGTATACTTCATCAAATTCCCATTAAAGATTGATATGCATGACAACAACCTATCAGTTCTCTTCATCATTTAATTTGGTTGAAGATATTATTTGCCCTTTTAACATATCTGTGCAGATTGTCCCTGAAAAAAACCATGTTTCTCCAAATGAGAATTAATTATGACTCATTCCAATTGCCTTTTTTTGTTTAAGTGCTGTTAACATTGGACTCATTTTCTTGTAATTGCCATGGATATTTCTCTCACCTTTTGAACGTTGGTTTAACATAGCCGCTTTGAGTCTTTTCTGTATCATATGGCGAGAGCAGAGCATTTCCATTTAATTTAATGGTTTTACCAAAAGATATTAAATGCTGTATTTTAAATGCAGCATGTTTGAACAGGAAATAAGTTAATAATCTTGTAACTTGAGAACTTTTCAAGCTCTCATCTATCACCAACCCCATCCTTGTAGAGTAGAATTTGCATTTGAGCAATAAATAAATGGAATATTGGCAGAATCTATTTTTAAATAAGCAAGCTGTGGGTGACACCAATTAAAGATGATATTTAATTTTCTTTATGCAGGGAATGGTTCTTTCTACTGTCGCATGAAGTGTTAAATCCAATGTATTGTCTTTTTGAATATGCTGGAAAGAGTAACTATTGTTTGCAAATAAATCCAGCGTCCACGATTAATCCAGATCACCTGTCCTATTTTTGTTTTATTGGACGATTTATTGCAATGGTGAGTACACAATTTTTCAATCATTTGAACTGTTAAGATGTAAACAAAAGAATTACTTGTTTATGTACTAAATCCATGTCCCTGGGAGCTGCCATTTTGAAAGGCGGATAAATCAAATCAATGGATATTTTTAATGCGGAGATTGACAGATTCTTGATTAGTACGGGTGTCAGGAGTTATGGGGAGAATGCAGGAGAATGGGGTTGAGTGGGAAAGGCAGGAGAATGGGGTTGAGAGGGAAAAATAGATCAGCCATGATTGAATGACAGAGTAGACTTGATGGGCCGAATGGACTTATTCTGCTCCTAGAACTTATATGAACTTATATAAATCTAAAATTAAAGCTGTTTTGAAATATAATTTGCACAGCACTATTTGATATTCAAATAGATTAAACACCTGGACACTGTTAAGAACACTTGTTCTTTCTACGCAGAGCTTGCAATTATATGTTGCATGATTGCAGAAAATAAGCAAAGGCAAATTATGTTTTCAGAACACTATGTTTGAGTACTGGTCCATAAACAATGGTTCTGCCTTCCCCTCTACTGGTTAAATAGTGTGATATCAGAGATGTGGCAGTGAGGCAGATGACTGAAATCTGCAGCTTGTTTGGCATTGAAATGCAAGACTTTAAAGCACAGCATATAGGAACACTCACTTCATTATTTTCCCAATTGATGATCCCAAGCATATTATCATTGAAGAGGTTTGCAGGATGGTTACATGACTGTAATTACAGGTTTAAAGGCATATGGGCCAAATGCAAACAGGTGGGACAACTGTAGCTGGGACATGTTGGTCGGTGTGGGCATGAAGGGCCGAAGGGCCTGTTTCTACACTGTATCACTCTATCACTCACTGGAAAAGCAACCAATGGTCAGTGGCAGAAAGCATTTAATTTAGTGTACTTGTAACTCTAACTTGAACAAGCAATAAATATAATCTAAATTGATTAAATCCATTGGCATTTAATCAGTGTGTTTTGAAGTCCTGTGGGGTGAATTGTTGTACAAACGTGGTTACACTTTTACATGTGTAACAGGAGCACTATCCTGAAACACAGGATGTAAGTCTGAGTAACATCAATGACATTTCCCCTGCCTCCTTGAACATCACCTATTCCTTTTCCCCAGAGATGCTGTCTGTCCCGCTGAGTTACTCCAGCTTTTTTTTTTGTCTATCTCCAGTTTAAACCAGCATCTACAGTTCCTTCCCACACATAAATACTATGGAGAACTGATTTAGGTAAAATCAAGCAGTTATTTTAGAAAAGATCAGAGAATGTTAACCCTATTGGCATCTACATACTAAAACTCTCGTTTGTTTATTTATTTGTGATTGAACTACAGCCAAAACGGTACACGATAGCGTGACAATTTTAGGCCCACCTTACTCACCATTGTCACTTTAATGGTAAAGCAAGTAGTTTTATTGAAATCGGTGTTATATTTTTTAAGTTATTCACATTTTAAAGTTTAAATCTATCTCCTAGGGAGGGAGGGAGAGGGAGGTTGGGGGGAGGGGGGGAGGAGGGGGAAGTGGGGAGGGGAGGGGGGAGGGGAGGGAGGGGGTAGGAGAGGGTAGGAGAGGGTGCTGCACCAATGCAGGAGAGGTTTGGGCCCAACTTGGTCCAGTTATTTCTAAAATTGTGAATCATTAGTAAAAGAATAAATGTATTGAAACAGGGTTATTGAAATAGCTGTTATGCATTCATAGTTTCAAAGTGATCAAGGTTGACATTAAATATTCCTGAATCCTTTATTTTTCGACGAGCTAGGCAGGAGGGGTAACTTCGATAATAATGATTCAATCAACACAACATAGAAAAGGACCTTGGGTCAGAAAATCAAGATGTAAAATCAGTTTGGGTTAAACTAAGAAATAAGAAGGGACTGAGTCAATGGAATGCAGTTAAGATAGTTTTCTGGATCAACAGACTAAGGAACTGCTATTTTAGATCTAGTTATGTGCCATGAAATAGGGTTGGTTAAAAACCCAGGGTTATTGCAAGCACAAGCTGGCACAGTGGCCCAGCAGGTTATGCTGCTGTCTCACAGCTCCCAGATTTCATTGTGACCAGTCTGCTACTGTCTTTTTTTAATTCCCAGACATAGAGTTAAAACAAATGGTTTTAGTCTAATTTGGAATTTAACTAGATATTGTGCTAACCTTTAATACAATTGATTTTAAACATTACTGTCAAAGGCGAAACATTTTCATTTTTTTTCCAATAGACAGAAAACAGTTTAACTCGCTCATAGTTAAAAACCAAAATGCTGGAGGAACTCAGCGGGTCAGGCCACACCTGTGAAGGAAATGGACGGTTGATGCTTTGGGTGGGGATCTTTTTTTCAGACTGGTGAAATGGGGGAGGAGAAAGATGAAAAAGACAGGTGGGAGTGGGACAAAGTCTGGCAAGTGATGGGTTTTTTTTACAGGTGAGGAAGATGTGGGTGGCAGACGGGTAGAGTCGGTGACAAAAGCTTCATTTAGAACTGAGATGAGGAAAAACTTTTTCAGTCAGAGTTGTGAATCTGTAGAATTCTCTGCCTCAGAAGGCAGTGGAGTTCTCTGAATGCATTCAAGAGAGAGCTAGATAGAGCTCTTAAGGATAGCGGAGTCAGGGGGTATGGGGAGAAGGCAGGAACGGGGTGCTGATTGAGAATGATCAGCCATGATCACATTGAATGGCGGTGCTGGCTCGAAGGGCCGAATGGCCTCCTCCTGAACCTATTGTCTGTGGGGTTTGCACATTCTCCCTATGACAGTGTGGATTTCCTTCAGATGTTCTTACTTCTTTTCACATCCCAACAACATAGAAGTTGCTAAATTAATTGGCAATTAGGCAGCATGGTGGCGCAGTGCTAGAGTCTCTGCCTTACAGCTCCAGAGACTCAGGTTAGATCCTGCCTACCGGTGCTGCCTATACGGAGATCATACGTTCTCTCCGTGACCTGTGTGGGTGGTCTCCGAGATCTTTGTTTTCCTCCCACACTCCAAAGCTTACAGGTTTGTAAATTGGCTTGGTATCATTATAAATTGTCCCTAGTGTGTGTAGGGTAGTGTTAATGTGCGGGTTCGCTGGTTAATGTGGACTCGGTGGGCCGGAGGGCCTGTTTCCGTGCTGTATCTCTAAACTGAACTAACTAAATTGTAAATAATCCCGAGTGTAGGCATCTAGTGGGAGAATGCCAGAGGTGTTAACAGGCATATGAGAGAGGATGGGTTACATGCAAATTGGTAGATTGGCAGGTTGGTTTATTGTTGTCACATACACCAATATACAATGAAAAACTTTGCTTTGCTTCCAATTATTATTTGTTCTTTATTTTAAACAATTTACAGCAATATTGTATTTTTTGTAGGCTCTTTTCCATGGAAAATTTATTGACACTGGATTCTCACTGCCATTCTACAAACGTATGTTGAACAAGAAGCTGACAATTAAGGATCTGGAATCAATTGATCCCGAGTTCTACAATTCCCTTATCTGGATTAGGTAGGCATTTCATATTAGGATTTCTGTCATTTTTACTTTGGTAAGTGGATAGGTGCCAATCGATCTAGACTCAATTTAAACTCTCAAATGATATTGGGTGAAGTTTAACAGATTGGAAATTTGAATTGATTAAAGTGAAAACCTAAATCTGCTAATGAAGTTCTGATCAAGGGACATTTTCTGGACTTTGGTGGGATGTTTTGCAAGAGAGGCGTGCATTCTTTTTTTTTCTGTACCTCTGAATGCAGCCACAGTCTAGGCTTCTAATCTTACCTGGTTTTGTAGGCAATGGCCACCAGGAGAACAGGACTGGGAATGTGCAATATCCTAGTAAATGTAATAGCTTTTTCTTCCCGATATTAAGATTTTGGTTAATTTGTGGCTAATGTACGAAAGTAAAAAGCTGTACATTGCTGACTCGATATTTTGCTGGCTCGATTGCTGGCTTTATATAGGCCAAAATGGAATAATCAACATTTGTTCAAGCTTGATCCAAAATTTCCATGATCCTTAACCATGGTTTCAAGTTAAGTCTTATGCTCATTCCACCACAAATGCCTAAATCAATGAGCTGATGTTGACTTTATGTTAATGGTGACCGAAGAGAGTCTACAAATTGGCATGTTTTGAAAGATTTTGCGTATTCAAAAGTAATTAATTTTTTTAACTAACTACCTAATGTGCACCATTGGAAGTAATAAATTGGCTTTTTTAAGCATAGTGTAGTTTTTTTTAAATGTTTATATTTGTGATACCTCTGTGGCGAGTCTGGAAGCGGATGTGTGTTGCAGACGGAGTTTATTGCATGGGCAAACCTCCGTGACAATCGCAACACTCAAAACTGTAGACAACCAACAAAATGTCTTCATCAGACGGAGTTCAATACTAGACTGCTTGTCCCTCCCGCGCTGGCACACCGCGTGACATCGCTAGCCAATCCGAGGGTTCGAACTCTCCCAGCCAATCCCTATGTCCCTAAACCTCTATGTTTAGCTATAATACTAAAACTGCAGTAGGATCTCTCTGTCATATTCAATGAATTGTAACTAGTTGTGCGGACTTATTGTTGATCGAAGGAAAATGTAATTAATGTTTTGGGTCAATTACTTTTCATCAGGACCAACATTAATGAAATGTTTTATTCTGAAACATGATCTAAATCAGTATCATGTCAGAAACAATTCAGTTATAACACACAATTCTAAATTGTGTGCTTATAACTAAATTTCCTCCTAAGAGTATTATTTAGAATTATCCATTGGTCTATAAAATTAATTATTTTTCATCTTAAACTGCTTGGGGAAAGACATTTTAAAATACTGATAGGAACTAATAATGATTTCTAGTGAAATGTTACATTTCTTCTGCAGATGAAATGTAGTAATAAACATTAAATGCCACAAACCGAGTGGAAAACCACACTGGTTTCAAATGTAACAGGCATAAATTAATCATAGGATTTTAGGTTATAACATTTCCGACAAATGTTTAATTTCTTATATTGTTTACATAAGTTTTCTCTTCAAATCATGGAAAATAATTTAGGGTGCACTTGCTACTTTTCTTATGAACCTGATTAACAATTTGATGGCAGTTATAATTAACAGTCAAGAGTGTATAATTTGCATATGTATCGAAACAGAACAATGAAATTCTTACTTGCAGCCTTACTCAATAGATTACATAATCAACAATTCTTTTAAGTACAATGAATTAAAAACCCCAATATTAGTGCCAAACAAAACAAAAGCCCAAAGTCCGTAGTGTAACCAAGACAGTTTGTGGTTTAGTTGGTGTTTGTAGTGTTTGTAGTGTTGCTGGAAAGAAGCTATTCCTGAACCTGGAGATGATGGAGCACTTTTGTTCCTGAAATCAGTTGACTTTTGATGATCTGTATGACTCAGGACATCACCTATTAAGCAGTTGGAGGAAGACCAACAACAGAATCTTAGAAGGTTGATATTGCAATGGCAAATAATATCTCATTCACAGATGTGCATCAATGTTTCATAACACTAACAAATCGTTTCTTATAGGGATAACAATATAGAGGAATGTGGCCTGGAAATGTATTTTGCTGTTGATATGGAAATTTTAGGAAAAGTTACCTCTCATGAACTGAAGCCAGGAGGATCAAACATCTTGGTGACAGAGGAAAATAAAGAAGAATACATTGGGTAAGAATATTTTCTTCACCCAAAACTTATCAGTTATAATGTGTTCAAATCATAGTCTGTTCAGTTTCAATGAGTTTATCCATTCTAACTATAATTAGTGTGAAATTGCCTCTATTTCTATCATATTGTAATTTCATACTTCCACCTTCCTCAGAATAAAAGGACATACCTCTAGAATGGAGATGAGGTGGAATTTCTTTAGCCAGAGGGTGGTGAATCTGTGGAATTCATTGCCACAGAAGGCGGTGGAGGCCAGGTTACTGGGGACTTTTAAAGCGGAGATTGGTGGATTCGTGATTAGTGAAGGCATCAAAGGTTACAGGGAGAAGACAGGAGAATCGGTTAAGAGGGAAAGATAGATCCGCTGGGATCGAATGGTGGAGCAGGCTCGATGGACCGTAATGGACTTGATAAACATTATTCCCTTATCATGTATCTGTACACTGTGAATGGCTCAACTATAATCATGTATTGTCTTTCCCCTGACTCGTTAGCAAACAAAAGCTTTTCACTGTACCTTGGTACACATGACGAAGGTATTTATTCACAAAATGCTGGAGTAACTCAGCAGGTCAGGCAGCATATCAGGAGAGAAGGAATGGGTGACGTTTCGGGTCGAGACCCTTCCTCAGACACATGACAATAAACTTAAACTGAGCTGAAACTGGTATGAGTCAATATCAAATCTTTGTAAATTAGGGTCCATTAAGAATTCAACAATTCCCCAATGGATAAATTATTTTAAGACTTATTTATTTGTATAAAGGATAGGGACATTGATGATTAAACCAGAATGTATTGCTTATTCCTTTCTAATTGCACCTGAATGTAATGACTTACTGATCTATTTCAAGTTACTCCAGCATTTTGTGAATAAATACCATCGATCTATTTCAAAAGGTATTCACTGTGTCTGGCGACACCCAGTGGTCAGATATAGAAAGGACAAGAATTTTCTTCTCCAGAGAATGTTAGGTTTTTACTATCCAGCTGCTTTCTAGTCGCCATTACAGATAATATATTTAAATTCCAATTACATGTTAGTTAACCAAATTTAAATTTCCCAGCTGGCAAAGTGGGATTTGAAATTCTGCCTCCTGATTAACAGTGCAGGTACCGACACACTTAGTTGGCTAACCACTATGTTACCACAGAGTATTTTAACACACAGGTAAAGCTGTATTCTGTAACAAACAAAATATCAGGGACTGATTTCCCGTGTGAATAAACTGGATGATATTTTGTGCCAACAGAAAGTGAGTGGAAATTAATGATGGGACCCGACTGTCTGCTTAATCCAGCCATTTTATTTATTATTGTTCTTGAAGTTTTCTAGTCGTGCTGATCTCTTCCAGATATTGCCATTCACCTACTGCATTTGGTACAGTCAGGATTCACATGGTGCTTCATTTGATCCTGGCCTATCTCGCAGTGTGCATTCGGTGTTAATCACGGTGGCACAGCGGTAATGTTACTACCTTACAGCCAGAGACCCGGGTTTGATCCCGACTACGGGTGCTGTCTATACGGACTTTGTATGTTCTTCCCGTGACCGCGTGGGTTTTCTCCCGAGATCTCCGGTTTTCTCCCACACTCCAAAGATGTACGAGTTTGTAGGTTAATTGGCTTTCTATAAATGTAAATTGTCCTTAGTGTGTGTAGGATAGTGTGCGGGGATCGCTGGTCAGCGCGGACTGAGTGGGCCGAAAGGCCTGTATCTGGGCTGTATCTCTAGACTAAACAAAACTAAAAAGTGTTCTGTATGCAATTACTTGAAATTATGACCTCTGCATTACAGTCTCATGGCAGAATGGCGATTCACTCGTGGGGTGGAAGAACAGACCAGAGCTTTCTTGGATGGCTTCAATGAGGTAGTACCTCTACAGTGGCTCCAGTATTTTGATGAAAAAGAGCTGGAGGTGAGTTTGTTACCCTTGCTATTTAAAGTTTTATTGTTTGGAGAAAATAAGTTCATTAAAAACTAATGAAACTTTTCAAGTAGAGTATTACTTTCTCTTGCACATTGCTCACCTTGATTTTGAGTAAATAAATTATTGATGTTAATTTATGATGTAAAATATAATTTTAATGCAAATATTTAAAATCTAGGGTCAGTAGAATCATAGAATAATAACAGAATAATCTTGAATATGACCACTGTTTAAACAAATTTCTGAAATAATTAACACTGTATGCTTGCTCGTTGACTCTGATCAGAGCAGCTACCTATTAAAGCCTCACTGTCTGTCTGTACAGGTTATGCTCTGTGGTATGCAGGAAGTCGATCTTACAGATTGGCAGAGGAACACAGTCTACCGCCATTACACAAGAAACAGTAAACAAATCATTTGGTTCTGGCAGGTATGAATCATAGAATTACCCCCCCCAAAAAAAGAAAGACATCTATTCTAGGCTTGTTATAATGTTATGATCTCTAAATTATGTTATAATTCAAAAAATAGACACAAAAAGCTGGAGTAACGCAGTGGGACAGGCAGCATCTGTGGAGAGAAGGAATGGGTGACGTTTCAGGTCGAAACCCTTCTTCAGACCCGAAACGTCACCCATTCCTTCTCTCCAGAGATGCTGCCGGTCCCGCTGAGTTACTTCAGCTTTTTGTGTGTATCTTCGGTGTAAACCAGCATCTGCAGATCCTTCTTACACATGTTATAATTCGAAATGTAATTAATTGCCTGTACATGATGGTCAAGAGGAGTTGAAATTCTGGAGTGAAATAACAAATATACTCTTCATTTCTCTTTCTTTAATGTCTTTTGAATCATTATTTAAAACTCCCCATCGTCACACCAAAAACCGTGCTTAGTTGGATTAGATTCTGCATTTCAATCTATTCATGTATCATGCATTATTATGAATGCTATATCTGTGTATTTCCCTGGGCCCATATTGCACAAGAATTATTTTTTGTTGTGAATTGTGGATTAAATTAGACCAACTATTTGCTGGTCATGTTCTGCACAGACATTGTGGGGTGAAGGGCCTGTTCCTGTGCTGTACTGTTCCATATTAACCAGGGTTTATGGTAAGACTAAACAATAGTCAATACTCTGTTTTTCAGTCCTTATCATATAACACATTCTATTAGCAGTTTTAATTATTTACTGGGTGGGTCCATAACAATTTATTGATCTCACCAAACCACTTTCGAGTTCCACTATTTCTAGTATTTCACTCCTCAAAAAATAGTCAACTCTCTCCTTTTCAGAACCAAAGTGGATGATCTGGCCTTTCTCTTTAACAAAAATTGTGTCATATAAACACTGTTTACGTTGCTGCCTAATTTTATGTCATTAGCATATGTGGATAGGTAGCTTTCTATCCCACCATCTTTTTAAGTAGTGACAAGATTAGATTCCCGGCTGGTACCATTACTTAAATGTCATGTTTTAAATTCTCAATTCAGGAAAAGAAAAATGAACGGTTACTATTTCTAAAATAAATGCCAAAAAAAATGTGTGCTAAAATTATTTTGAGAAATTCTAAAGTACACCTCAAATATGCAAATCAAATTATTTCAAACATTTTTGACTTGGTTATGGTTAAGTTGAGAGTCGCTTTGAGATTCAAGCAGGAATCAGTAAAGGTCAACTAAATTTACAAACATCTGCATAAATGACTTTGAGTACAATTTTAAATCTAATTTACAATTACATGCCACAATTTATTGATAGAAATAAAAGAAGGCATCATTCTAAGATAGACACAAAATTCAGCAGGTCAGGCAGCACCTCTGGAGAAAAGGAATAGGTGACGTTACAAATCAATTTATATGGATACAAGGTACTGCAGATCGCATATCTCCTGATTCGCTTAATAACCAAAAATGACCAGTCTTGAGAGGGATTAGATCCTTCATTTTGGCATCGCATTTCATATTTTATAGATTTGTATCATGTTGCCTTAGGTGAATTTGATTTTTTTTAAATATAGTTTGTGAAGGAGATGGATAATGAGGTGCGTTTACGATTGATGCAGTTTGTCACTGGTACCTGCCGTTTACCATTGGGAGGATTTGCTGAGTTACTAGGTAGGCAACAATATTGCTGCTTCTGCAGCTGTACTGATTAGATACAAATAATGTGGATGCTTTTTCAAGTTTGAACAGTTTAATGCTTAGAATATTATTGCAGATGCTTCCCATCATATCATATGGAAACATAAACAATAATGGAGAAAGGCTGTGTACATGATGCATTTTATGTTATTTTCATAAACTCTACTTTTGTTTTCTTCCCTTTAACATGGTTGCATGATTAAATCAAGTTTTTTTTTAACATGGAAGAACTCTGATATCGAGGCACTTTGTTACATTTCTCTGCTACTCTGAGAATAATTTTTATTTCCATTTGTTACTTTTACAATGTACTTAATCTCCATCTAATTAGTTTGCCTATATCTTTGTTGCTCCATAACCAGTCATTATAGAGTACATAAGAGCCACCAAAGTTGATTTGTTTTCCAGTTTTAGTTTAGTTTATAGCGTGGAAACAGGCTTTTCGGCCCACTGACTCCACTCTGACCAACAATCACTAGTTGTAGCCTGCATAATAGGGACAATTCGCATAAGCCAATTAAACCTAAAACCTGCATGTCTGGAATGTGGGAGGAAAGTGGGGCACCTGAAGAAAACCCACACGATCACAGGGAGAAGATACAAACTCTGTACAGACAGCGCCCAGAGTCAGAATTGAACCCTGGACTCTGGCGCTGACTCCAACCATTGCATCTCAAAAGTTTTTAACGTGGTTCTAGCAAAGTACTGAAAATACGAGCATGGGCACGAATACAGTGAATTTGGGACTAAGTGCGATGAACAAATTAGTGTGATAATAAAGGACTAGGATAATGAGAGTAGAGAATAATAATTCATTTCAAAGCATTCAACATATTCTGACATTTTGATTAATGAACTCAAGAGTTGGGAGGCTGGGTGGAGAGTTGGGCTGTGGAAATGTGTTGCACTGGTTGGTTGTACTGGTTGCATTGAATCAAAGACTTGCTAGACAAGTAGAGCATCTAGCAGACAAAGAAGTGAAGGATCAAGAGGCTAATGCAGTCGACTCCAATTATTCACTTCAGCAGCTTAGAAAATCACCATTTCGCCGCCACTGTCTTCTTGAGGGTAACAAAAGATGCACCATTAATATCTGTCTTATGAGCCAGCCCTCAAAATCTCAAGAATGAATGTAAAAATTAACAGGAAAACAGCCATTAATAAAGCATCTGCTAAATTATAGACCACTTGCCACACTGACTTGTGGTGTAGTGCTGTGCTTGTGAAATATTCGTGCCTTCTAATTAAATATACAAATATATTAAATATACTAATAAACTGAGTTGCTCACTTGTGTTACCCTTTGTAAATATTTAACCTTGCATGACAGTATATAACCTGTTTTGATTAAGCATTGTAGTTGATTAACCTAGGATTATCATTGATCTTTTCCAACAGGGAGTAATGGTCCGCAAAAATTTTGCATTGAAAAGGTTGGTAAAGAAACATGGCTGCCCAGAAGTCACACTTGGTGAGTAAATATCAATGCATTAGTGTTTATTTGTAGTGGGAACACTGTGGTTTTATATCTATTACGTATGCAATGTCTTTGGTATTTTATCTCCACATAACCCAGTCTGCCTAGGTGTTCTATTCCAGTTTAGCTTAGAGATACAGTGTGGAAACAGGCTCTTTGGCCCACCGAGCCCACACCGACCAACGATCCCTACACATTAGAAACATAGAAAATAGATGCAGGAGTAGACTGTTCGGCCCTTCAAGCCAGTATTCACTGTAATCATGGCTGATCATCCAAAATCAGTACTTCGTTCCTGCTTTCTCCCCATATCCCTTGATTCCGCTAGCCCTCACAACTACATCTAAATCTCTCTTGAATACATCCAGTGAATTGGCCTCCACTGCCTTCAGTGGCAGAGAATACCACAGATTCACAACTCTCTGAGTGAAAAGGTTTTTCCTCTTCTCAGTCCTAAATGGCTACCCCTTATTCTCAATCTGTGACCCCTGGTACGAGAATCCCCCAACATTGGGAACATTTTTCCTGCATCTTGCCTGTCCATTCCCTTAAAAAAATTATATTTCTATAAGATCCCCTCCTCTCATTCTTCTAAATTCCAGTGAATATAAGCCCGGTCGATCCATTCTTTCATCATATGTCAGTCCCGCCATACCGGGAATTAACCCGGTAAACCTGCGCTCAATAGCAAGAATGGCCTTCCTCAAATTAGGAGACCAAACCTGCACACAATACTCTAGGTGTGGTCTCACCAGGGCCCTGTACAACTGCAGTAGGACCTCCTTGCTCCTATACTCAAATCCTCTTGCAATGAAGGCCAATGTGCCATTTGCTTTCTTCACCAACAGATCACATTAACACTACCCTGCACACACTAGGGACAATTTTACAATAATAGCAAGCCAATTAACCTCCAAATCTGTACATCTTTGGAGTGTAGGAGGAAACCGAAGATCTCGGAGAAACCACGCAGGTCATGGGGGGATGTACAAACTCCGTATAGACAAGCACCGGTAGTCAAGATCAAACCAGGGTCCCTGGCACTGTAAGGCAGTAGTCTTACCGCTGCGTGGCTGTATTATCCCCCTCAATGTCTCTTTATCCCCCGGCAGGTAGTGGATAGGACTGTTCGGTACTTTTGTAACTTTGTCGGCACCAATATGTGTACTGCCCAGGTTGTATGTAAAACAAAGCATTTCACTGCACCTAAGTACGTGACAGTACAATATCCATCTATCTAAATTTGGCACTACTTTTACACTGTAGTGATTCGGAATAGATCTGGCTACTCGGAACTGAATTCATGAGTCACCATGGGCCACTTTAATATGGAAATATACATCCTTCCATCTAAGCTCAGGGGTGACCGCGCTTTTGCGGTTGCAGCTCCTAGACTGTGGAACAGCATCCCTCTCCCCATCAGAACTGCCCCCTCCATCGACTCCTTTAAGTCCAGGCTCAAAACCTACTTCTATTCCCTAGCGTTTGAGGCCCTCTGAGGGGGCGCTGTGAACTGTTTATATCTGTTTGTTAGGTTTGTGTGCTATTGTATGTTCTGTTTCTGTACCCGCACTGATATACAGCATTCTGGTCAACGTAGGGTGTGTTTAAATGTGCTATCCAAATAAAATTAACTTGACTTGACTTGACAGTAAAGGCTGGACTTGCTCTCAAATACAAATCATTATTTTTCACCCAGTGAAGAAAAAATCTTTTACATACAACTGTAGTTAGAAACATAGAAAATAGGCGCAGGAGTAGGCCATTCGGCCTTCAAACCAGCACCACCATTCAATATGATCATGGCTGATCATCTAACATCAGTACCCTGTTCCTGCTTTTGCACATATCCCTTGATTCCTTTAGCCCAAAGAGCTAAATCTAACTCTTGCAAACATCCAGTGAATTGGTCTCCACTGCCTTCTGTGGCAGAGAATTCCAGATTCACAACTCTCTGGGTGAAAAAGTTTTTCCTCATCTCAGTCCTAAATGGCCTACCCCTTTTTCTTAAACTGTGACCCCTGGTTCTGGACTTCCCCCAACATCGGAAACATTTTTCCTGCATTAGTTAGTTACATCAGTTAATATTAGTTACATTAAAATAAAGCTTCAGAGTCATAATGCTCATCTAATGTTTGGA
This sequence comes from Rhinoraja longicauda, assembly GCF_053455715.1. Classification (NCBI taxonomy): domain Eukaryota; kingdom Metazoa; phylum Chordata; class Chondrichthyes; order Rajiformes; family Arhynchobatidae; genus Rhinoraja; species Rhinoraja longicauda. The sequence continues at coordinate 14,895,784 of NC_135956.1, read as the reverse complement.
GAAGGGAACCTGTAGGAGGATCAATGCTCATACTGGAGTACAAATTATTTGAAATGTATTTAGGACATCTGCAAGTGTTTAAATTGAGCCAAATAATCATTGATGTATGTGTATTCTTCAACAGCTTTAACCGCTTGGATTTGCCACCTTATAAAAGTTATGAACAATTAAAAGAGAAGCTGCTTTTTGCAATCGAAGAGACTGAAGGATTTGGACAAGAATAGTTGCTGCACATAATCTTGATACTAAGAGATGGCATCGCAATGTTCACTTGCTCCAATCTCCAGTTATTTACAATTGCACAGTTGTCTATTTGTATGTAAGCTATTTGCCCAGAGAAATAATTTACTCCTGGAATTCTATAAAGTTGACCTGCTTTTCTTTCAGTCCTTATGCAAATTGTCTCGACCATACATAGTATTTTACATACTTGCATTTTCCCTTAGAAGAAATGTCTAGGGAGAAGAGAGTTTGGCTGATTTCTGAAATATAGTGATGGTTTTTAAAAAAAAGATATCAGAAACAGCCGAAATATTCATGGCTCTAGTTTTATAGAGCTTACTAGGTGATCTGGTAGGTGTGTGCTATTAGGCCCCCTTAGTGCAACTTGCATCTTCCAGAAGAAAACACGCCCTGTGGGTCAGTTTCCACTGATCGATCGATTCTGTCAGGGTTACTTCTTGCATGGCTGTCACTGAACTATTTAAGGCTTATGCCAAACACTATCAAATATCTAGATTTAATGCTGCTGGCTTGTGAGATCATAGAATGTGTAAATGCTGACAAGAGGTTTTTCTTTACTTTCTTGATGTTATTGCTGTTTATGTCTTGTGTATAGTATACTGAAATAAAGAAAAGCAGAGGGACTGGGTAGTACCCCAAAAATACTAATGTTATTTTATATACAAGAAGCTAATGTGGACAATTTTCACAATGTAATTATGCAAAATATTACCTCTGCTGCTTTTACGTTCAGTCTTTTAGAAGAGTTACGTTTATCAATCAGGAATAAAAATAAATCAATTAAGTTTTGCACATTTGTAAGGAATGTTGTGTAATTAGTTTTCCCATGGCAATGGTATCCATCCTGTCTTTGTGTAAATTACATTATGCATAGGTTTATTTCCTTTTCTGGCTTTGAAATATAATTTCTAATAGGCCTTCAACCTCTGAGAAATATCAAGTGATTTATTTTTTAAATTCAGAAGTTTCAAAAACATGTAATAAAACATTTAAAATAGTTTCATCAGTATTGAGGGCATTTACTTAATGACATGTAACAAAAATCTATTTAAAAATAATTGTGAATTATATTGAACTGCAACTTCTAACACGCTGTGCTTCCTTGCAGTGACTGGGGAGATATAGACATTTGAAATGTAACATTTGTAATGCTTTAAATTTAAACATTGTAAATTCCATTAAAGTTTTTAATTTGTAAAAGTTTTGTAAAACCTCGAGTTTGGTCAGTTTTTGCTACTGTTTTTTTAATGGTGTAATATACCGCCCTCCAACAAAAGCAACTTAGAAACTGACCACTTCTGTACTTCAAATAGTATATACCCACAGTGCAATAAATACCAAGAGTCAGGTACATGTAAATCTCTGATTTTATCTATAATTATGTCCAAAAAAACTTTCAAAAGATCAAAATAAAATCAGATGACTATTTTATTTTAGTTATTTTAGTTGTAAATGGGAGGCTTGCTATCCCAGTGGCTGTAGAATACAAAATGTTGTGAATAATTAAAAACAACACATAAATGTAGAATGGATTAACTGTTAATAGGCTTGCAGGCGATTCACCTTGTTTTGTCTTTTTGGATTTAATAGAATTTTTCTTCTTGGAAACCTGAATATTCAAAGAGTTTCTCGACAAGAAATAGATAATATGATATAAGGGTTAACATTAGGTTTCAACGTGCACTGGCAACATCGACACCATTCTATCTGAAGTCTGAAAAAAGGTCCCAATCCAAAACATCACCTGTCCTTGTTCTCCAGGGATGCTGCCTGACCCGCTGAGTTACTCCAGCACTTTGTCTTATTTTGTAAACCAGCATCTGCAGTTCCTTGTTTTATTCTCCATTCTAGCTTACTTTCTTTTGGCCAGCTGAATTATATATCGCACCAACATTCACAAATCAACACTAAAGATGCACAAATATACATGTTTATTTGGTTAATGCTGTATCAGGGCTGTACAATTGTGTAAATTCTTTTGTGGTTAAATAAATAAAAATCATTTTCATTGACGATTGAAAAATCAATTAACTTTGAAATTTATCCTATCACACGGTGACTGGCTGAACAGTTTACATCGTTGGCTTGAGCTAGGTCTTCAATAACTTTAGTAATTCAGCAGCTTCTTTTTGAACCTAAAAACAGAAAAGAAAAGTGGATCATCTCAAGTATAAATTCATCCTGCATCATGTGGGCTAAAGGCATAATACAGCAATATCTTCAGTGTTTGATTTTCCAAGTCATAAATCCTTTAGATATACTTTAACACTTAAACAGAATGAAAATGTTCAATTATATTCACTTGTTTAATGTACTTAACTAAACTTTCCTCTCCATGCCAAGTTGATTTGTTGCAGGTGTAATTTGACCCACAGCGTCACCCTCACCTTCTATCCAGAGATGCTGCCTGTCCCATTGAGTTACTCCAGCATTTTGTGTCGCATCTGCAGTTCCTTCCTACACAATAGATTATTTCCCATTGGTGCCCCACGCATCCACAAAATAAGAGTTACTGTGGTTGGAAATGCTGAAAACTCATTTCTAAAAACAGTGGTTGTTGAAATTATTTTTTTTAAATGTCAAGACAATGGATCTTGAGAAATTATGCTTGTTTTGTGGAAGCACAGTTTAAAATATATATAGTAATAATGACCATAAAATAACTGGCAGATAGGACTATGGCATTTAAAAGGCATTTAGGTAGATACAACAATATGCATGGAATGACACAAAATGCTGGAGTAACTCAGCGGGTCAGGCAGCATCTCGGGAGAGAATCTCGTTTCGGGTCGAGACCCTTCAGACTGATTTCAGGGGAAGGGGCGGGACAAAGATAGAATGTAGTAGGAGACTGGAAGACTCATGGGAGTCAATGTTCATACCGCTGGGGTGTAAACTACCCAAGCAAAATATGAGGTGCTGTTCCTCCAATTTACGCTGGACCTCACTCTGACAATGGAGGAGGCGCAGGATGGAAAGGTCAGATAGGGAATGGGAGGGGGAGTTGAAGTGCTGAGACACCAGGAGATCAGGTAGGTTAAGAGGTAGGCAGAGGTGCTCAATGAAACGATCGCCAAGCCTGCGCTTGGTCTCGCCGATGTAGAGAAGTTGACACCTGGAACAGCGGATGCAGTAGAGGTGGTGCAGGTGAACCTCTGCCTCACCTGGAAAGACTGGGTCCTTGGATGGAATGGAGGGCGGAGGTAAAGGGACAGGTGTTGCATCTCGTGCGGTTGCAGGGTAAAGTACCTGGGGAGGGGGTAGTTTGGGTGGGAAGGGACGAGTTGACTAGGGAGTCTCGGAGGGAACGGTATCTGCGGAAAGCAGAAAGGGGTGGAGATGGGAAGATGTGGCCAGTAATGGGATCCCATTGGAGGTGGCGAAAATGTTGGAGGATTATATGTTGCATGCGACGGCTGATGGGTGGAAGGTGAGGACAAGGGGGACTCTGCCCTTGGTATGAATGGCTGGAGGGTTTCTCCAACAGGATCCCACTACTGCCCACAAAACACATCTCAGTTGTATTGAAGACCAGTAATTCACAACTTGCTGCACCTTCAGACAAACTACAACATTGGCATCTACATAAATTGCTTAAGTTTATCACATTTTCTTTCGATTGAAATACAGAGCATGGAAACAGGCCCATTGACCCCAGGTTGACCATCGATCACCCGTTTGCAGGAGTTTTATATTATCCCACTTCCGTTCAGGGCAATTTACAGAGGCCAATTAACCTACAAGGCCTCATGTCTTTTGGATGTGGGAGGAAACGGAAAATAAAATGTGGGAGTGACGGAAAATAAAAAACTACACATACAGCACCCGAGGTCAGGATCGAACCCATGTCTCTGGCCAACGCAGCCCTACCAGCTGCACCACTGTGCTGCTCTTGCACCACTGAGCCACCCTGGTTTGCAAGAACTTGGGACAAATCCAATCTCAATCATCAATTAAGCTGTGGAAAATGCGGTTAGCAGTTATCTGGCAATACTTAACTACCATTAACCTTTTCGCTGATGCCCAGCTTGGATTTTACCAGGACTACTCGACTCCAGGCTTCGTTGCAACCATAGTCTAAGGAGGGACCATAGAAGTGATCTCCCAAGGTGAAATGAAAGTGACTCCCAATTATCCAGGGAATATTTGACAGAGTGGCATCAAGGAGTTTTAATAAAACAAGTCAATAGACAATAGACAATAGGTGCAGTAGGCCATTCAGCCCTTCGAGCCAGCACCGCCATTCAATGCGATCATGGCTGATCACTCTCAATCAGTACCCCGTTCCTGCCTTCACCCCATACCCCCTCACTCTGCTATCCTTAAGAGCTCTATCCAGCTCTCTCTTGAAAGCATCCAACGAACTGACCTCCACTGCCTTCTGAGGCAGAGAATTCCACACCTTCACCACTCTGACTGGAAAAGTTCTTCCTCATCTCCGTTCTAAATGGCCTACCCCTTATTCTTAAACTGTGGCCCCTTGTTCTGGACTCCCCCAACATTGGGAACATGTTTCCTGCCTCTAATGTGTCCAATCCCCTAATTATCTTATATGTTTCAATAAGATCCCCCCTCATCCTTCTAAATTCCAGTGTATACAAGCCTAATTGCTCCAGCCTTTCAACATACGACAGTCCCGCCATTCCGGGAATTAACCTAGTGAACCTACGCTGCACGCCCTCAATAGCAAGAATATCCTTCCTCAAATTTGGAGACCAAAACTGCACACAGTACTCCAGGTGCGGTCTCACCAGGGCCCGGTACAACTGTAGAAGGACCTCTTTGCTCCTATACTCAACTCCTCTTGTTATGAAGGCCAACATTCCATTGGCTTTCTTCACTGCCTGCTGTACCCGCATGCTTCCTTTCAGTGACTGATGCACTAAGACGCCCAGATCTCGTTGAACATCCCCTCTTCCTAACTTGACACCATTCAGATAATAATCTGCCTTTCTATTCTTACTTCCAAAGTGAATAACCTCACACTTATCTACATTAAACTGCATCTGCCATGTATCCGCCCACTCACACAACCTGTCCAAGTCACCCTGCAGTCATTGGGTATTTAAGGGGAGAGCACTCCAGTTGTTGGGTGTCATGCCTCACACAAAGGAAGATGGTTGTGGTTACATAGAAAATAGGTGCAGGAGGAGGCCATTCGGCCCTTTGAGCCAGCACCGCCATTCATTGTGATCGTGGCACAGTTGTCACGGGTCAATGTCATCCCATATCATTACAGGAGTTCCTCAGGACAGTGTCCTTGATTCAACTGCTTCATCCTTAACTAAACTGCTTTGTCAGTGATTCTACCGTCGAATGTGAACAGTGACCATGTTTACTGATGATTGCACAGTCTTCATTTTCATTGACAATTCCCCAGTAAATGAAACAGTCCATGCTACATGCAGTAAGACTAAGAAGGCATTCAGGGATGGGCTGATCAGAGACAAGTAACTCATGCTGCAAAAATGCCAGGTAATAACTATGCCCTACTCTTGACATTAAATGGCATTACTATCATTCATTATATTGGTGGAATCAATGACCAGAAAATGAGAGTGGACCAGCCATGTTAACACCAGGGCTGCATGGTCAGGTCAGAGCTGGGAATCCTGCAGTGTGCGCCTCATCGGCCACCCCAGAAACTTTCCATCACTTACAAAGCACAAATCAGGAGTGATGAAATCTCTCTTCTTGCCTGGATGATTCCAACGTTATTGAATGCTCAAGACTGTCAAAATCAACCAGAACAAAGTAGCCCACTTGATTGTTAACCTGCCCACTATCTTAAAGTTGTAGTCTCGCTGCCACCACCAGTGCAGTGTACATCAATAAAATGCACTGCTGTTGCTTACCTAGGCTAGGCAGACTACCTCCTAAGCTCACAACCTCTACCAGCCAGTAAGGCACGGGTCAAGTGCATGAGAGCACCACCACCTGCATGTTCCACTCTGTCCTAACTTGCAAGTGCTTTACACTTGCTTCATCAACATTGGCCTTGAACCTGGAACTCCATTCCTAACAGCACTGTGCCTTCACCAGAAGGACTTTAGTGGGTTGAGTAGGCAAATCACCACCTTTTCAAGGACAAGTAGGGACACATAATAGAAGCTGACCTTGCCAGTCATGGCCAGATCCCCAAAAAATGAATTTTGAAAACTGGCATTTTAACTTCTACAGTTTAATTTAATATGCAAACAGCCATTTTATATATAGCTTGCCAACATTGATTCTTGATTAGTAAGGGTGTCAGGGGTTATGGGACGAAGGCAGAAGAATGGGGTTGAGAGATAGACTTGATGGGCCGAATTACCTAATTCAGCTCCTGGAACTTATTAACCTTTTCCCCTATATGGTTGATTGAAGGCTTAATTCCGAGGAACATTTTCCCAAGCCTGGTATCTAGTATAACTAGTGGGGAAATGATGATGCTATTCGACAGTGGGCAGCAATGTTCTACATCAACACAACTGATACAATCCCAAATGTGCCAAGAATTTGAGGACCTTTAAATATTTTTTAAAACTGGGCTTGCACCAAGGTTCTTCAAAAATAATCATTTATTTACATCAATAATAAGATTCCAAAAATCAGAGGGTTAGCTATTGATTTATATATAGAAATCTGCTAAAATGTCCTTTATTTGAGTTGTAGGAATGTTGTATAACCAAATCCAGCATGATAATACAACCTTTACCCAATCACAGGGTTGAGACACTTAAACTTAAGCATGTATTTGAAGACATCTTCATTCAGGCATGTTGATTCAGGCATAATTCAAGCTGAATTATTAAAACCTGTCGTCTTTAACAATAATATTTTAATTTGAATATATCATTGAAAAGAATGTGTAGAAGTTAAGTTTACACTTTATCCAACAAATCTGCAGATTAAGACCGTATAATCTTACCTGCTTGTCTTCTTCATTTCGTACTGGATGGTTTATAGCTTTGGTCAGCCACAACAAAGCCAGCCTCTTGTTTTGTAATTTAATGTAAGTTTTCCCCAACATTAATAAGTTTTTGCTGTAGAAATTTGGTTCAGCTGCAAAGTAAAAGGCATATTAAGCTTGCAATCGCTGCACAAAGCAATCAAGCATTTGAGAAAGAACAGAAAGCAAACTGTTTAATTATTTTGGTCTCCATTTACAAAAATGCGACAGGTTGCAGTACTTTAATTTAGTTTTGCTTAAGGAGCTAAATTATAAAATATTAAAAGTAAAACCAGTTTTTAGTTTAGGGTGGCGCAGTGGTAGAGTTGCCGTCATACAGCAGCAGAGACCCAGGTTCAGTCCTGACCACTGGTGCTGTCTGCAATAAGGTGTTTGTACATTCTCCCCATGACCACGTGGGTTTTCTCTGGGTGCTCCGGTTTCCTCCAAATTCCAAAGGCGCAGTTTTGTAGGTTAATCGGCTTTTGTAAATTGTCCCTAGTGTGTAGGAAAGAACTAGTGTAGGGGTGATTGCTGGTCAGCACGGACTTGGTGAGCTAAAGAGCCTGCTTCCACGCTGTATCTCTAAACTAAACTAAAGACAGCAGGGAAACAGGCCGTTTGGCCCACTAGGTCCATGCTGATCATCGATCACCAATCACACTAGTTCTACGTTACTGAAGTGTCACATGCAATTTTACAAATGAAATAAATGATATACATTTATGAAACACATACCTTCTTCTGCTTTGTCAAAATAATGAAGGGCCTGAAACAAAAATGTTTTGAATTGTTATTGGCTACTGTAATATTAAGATATGAAAATAAAGAATCCACACACTATTGCTTATGAAGGTATTGAAAGAACAGATAGCTTCGCTATTTATAATTAAATTGAAAAATAAGATTATAGTCTTATAAGATTATAAGGCGCCTTTCATTATTTGAAGACAAAAGGGATAAATATTAACATGAAAATTAACATGAATGCTGGGAAAAATCTAGTGCTTTTCAAAATAGTCATATAGTCATAGGACATAATCTTACTGAATATACAGTGGGTTCAAGGCATTATATGGACTATTCCTGCTACTATTTATATTGCTCATATGCAATAAATGTATAGCTGTGGATAGGACCTTCATATAGTCCTTCATATAGTTGCAGATGGAATGGAATTAAAAAGGAGATAGTTTAATTCAAATGGCTTAAGGGGACCAAGTGATGATTTCAGAATGGTGGTTTTCTCTAGAAGTTATAACAAGTTGCAAGGAATTGCTCAGTGAGAAATGGAATACAAGAAACATAACCACAACATCTTCCCATTAATTAAATAATTGTGAAGAAGTATTGCAAAATGAAATCAGTAAGTCCCTTTCACATCTCCTAATAGGAGTTAATAATAATATATAATATATTCCTTTATTTGTCCCACACCGGGGAAATTTGCAGTGTTACAGCAGCAAAGTGGATAGCAAAAGACATTCATTATAAATAATGTTAAGTTAAGTAGCAAGTAGGCAGCCTTGGAAATTAGCTCATGAAGACCAAAAGAAAAACAGGCAAGTAAAATGTGTTGTCATAAGACAGCATGATCACAAATATTTTGTTACCCATTTCTCAGTGGTCCACAACAGGTCTGTTTTTGAGTTATTATGTTGAATTTACCTCTTCATATGTGGAGTTTGGTGGGGTGGCAAACAATGCAGCGGCTATTTTCTGTTGAATCCAGGGCATTTCAGCAAATGTAAAACACCTGAGTGAAATAAAATGAATTATTTGACCAGCCATCTTAAGCAAAATATGCCATGACTAGGAATTTAACGTGAAGGTTGGTGGAAAGCAAGGAAGATTGTCTAAGGCTACATGGCAGGTGAAAAGTTGGGCAGAGCGTTGGCAGATAGAATTTAATCCCAACAAATGCAAGGTGATGCGCGTTGGAAAGTCAAATAGGGATAGAACATACAGTGTGAAAGGTTACCAAGAAATGGTGATGAACAAAGGAACATGAATAGAACAAAGCACTGAAGTCTGAAGAAGGGTCTCGACCCAAAATGTCACCTATTCCATTTCTCCAGAGATACGGCCTGACCCGCTGATTTACTCCAGCAGTTTGTGTCTGTCTTGAGTTTTAAAAGGGATTTGAGGAGAAAGATGGTTGTTATCTGGAACTCACTACCGGTGAAAGTGGTGGAATTGGATACAATATTTATTCCAAAAGTCACAAAATGCTGGAGTAACTCAGCAGGTCAGACAGCATCTCTGGAGAAAAGGAATATGTGATGTTTCGGGTCGAGACTCCTCTTCAGACTGAGAGTCAGGTGAAAGGGAAATGAGAGATATGGACGGTGATATAGAGAGCTATAGAACAAATGAATGAAAGAAATGCAAAATAGTAATGATGATAAACAAGCCATTGCTAGCTGTGGGCTAGGTGAAACAAGTTACAGACAATGAGCCTCAACAATTAGTCAGTTTTGCAGACAGTGAATTGGGCAAGGCATTGAAGGATACAGTGTGGGAAAATGGGATGAGTGTTGATGGACAAAAAGGTCGGTATGGACATAGTAGGCTGAAGGGCCTGTTTCTGTGCTGTACAACCCCATGGATCTATAACATCACTGATTAAGATGCTGTATCTTCACTTTACAATTTGGCAAAAGGCCAATAAACAGGATCAGCAGTCTTTACCAACCACAGGCTCACAAATTTAGCTACGATGCTCACCCAGACATCCAATCCACCCATATGCACACACACATACCCATACACACACCTCTCTATAATCAAAGGTGTTCAGTAGTTTTCTGCACGATTTTGTGTAAATTTCAAACTGGAAATGGAAAGAAGACAGATAAAAATAACGCAGTGTTGGTGAAATCATTTGATTCACTCAGATTCTTAAATGAAATAAAATGATTAGCACAATAAATTGCTTTCGTGTAACGATAAAGTAAGATAGACAAAAACAAAGAATGTTACAAATGCTTAGCTTTACATAAGCAAATTCAAGGAAAACATGTAATTCTACCATTTATCAACAAATTAGTTAGAATGGCAGGTACATACTCTGAATAAGAACCACAGATAATTAGGTTCCTACCATAATCCCATTAAATGAATTGATGTTGCATCATTGGGATTAAGTTCAATGGCTTTCTAAAAGAGAGAAGACATTTTTTTTTCCAAATAGCTAATCATTGCATAAGTTTACTTAATTTCTTAGTTTGCATATGCTACTTAATCCATTAAAATATAATTTCAGAATGGAATCAAGTTTTTAATTTTGTTAGAATAATGATACAGAGATATTTATCCATGCTGATGAAATATACAACTGCTCGAGAAACTGGTAACGCATTTGGACTAACTGCTGTTGAAACATAGAAAATAGGTGCAGGAGTAGGCCGTTCGGCCCTTCGAGCCAGCACCGCTATTCAATATGATCATGGATGATCATCCAAAATCAGTACCCCATTCCTGCTTTCTCCCCATATCCCTTGATTCCGTTAGCCCTAAGATCTATATCTAACTCTCTCTTGAATACATCCAGCGAATTGGCCTCCACTGCCTTCTGTGGTATTTATGTAAAGTATGAACAGGATATGCCAGTGACCCTTCCATTTAAAAGTGTCCTCTGGACTTCTGGCATTGCAAAAGCATACATACAAAACCAATGTTTGTGTGGCCACTTGGAGCATGTCATTTATCAATTTACAGTTTGCAAACTGCTCTCAGTAGGCAGTACCTTGACTTGAGGATGACTTTAATTTAATCGTTTCCACTTCACTCAGTTAAATGGTTATACAAGGTTAACCCGCAGGAATGATTGGGTTAACATATGATGAGCATTTGACGGCACTGGGCTCAGGAAGGCTCCTAACAAGTCCTGCAGAAGTAAAGCTTGCAGGGATGTGGGAAGATTGCTTCCACAGGAATGAGCTGTGAAATGCAAAAGAGATTCCCGGGGAGTGACAGTGAGACATACAGTAGACATTATTCGGCAACGCTGCACATGTTCCAGATCCTTCAAGTGTAACAGGGTATGTATGCTCAAAGGAGCTCAAAACAAAAATCACTGCCTTTGTAAATACAAGCCCTGATGTCCCCAATCTTTCATTCAGAATTTATATTACACAGAAGCTGCATGGTGCAACAGAGAAACAAAATGGGGCATGATACCAATGTTAGAAGACATCGGAGTGGCAGACCAGATGTCCCTTCAAGAATACTCCACCATTCTGTCACATTTTATATTAATTTACCTCACTTTTAGAATCTATTCTATCACAAACTGTGCTTTCTTCACTTTGTCAGGATTTAACCATTAATGAGACCTTCTGAACATTTAACTATTGTTAACTCACACCAGCACCCTTGTAAGTCCTGCTTCAACATTCCTTCAAAGGTTGATGACCTATTCCTGCACTCTTGTTTAAATTATGCCCTCTTGATAATTCTTATTTAACTCTGATCCACTTCATGGACACTTATGGCTGTCAGGGGTTATGGGGAGAAGGCAGGAGAATGAGTTAGGAAGGAGAGATCGATCAGCCATGATTGAATGGCGGAGTAGACTTGATGGGCTGAATGGCTTAATTCTGGTCCTATCACTTATGAACTTACAATTGTGTGTACACTTTATGTATACTTACTATTTTAAACAACTTTCATTATGCAGCAAGGTGCACTCTTAACTCCACTTATTCATAACACCTTCTAAATTAATCCTGAATCTTATTTAGTTCATAAAACTTACAGAAGGTAAATGTGTTTATTATCTGCTACTTTACCTGAAAATGTTCTTTAATGACATAAGCATTAGAAATTTTTGCCTTGATGCCCTCGTAGTCTCCTACATCACTGCTACATATCGCGTACCACTGTGCAAGAATTTATGAAAACATTAAGACAATGTTGAACCATAGAGTAATACAGAGTGGAAACAGGCCCTTCGGCCAAACTTACTAACCGGCTAACATGTCCCATCTACACTAGTCCCACCTGCCTGAGTTTGGCCCATATCCCTCTAAACCTGTCCTATCCATGCACCTATCTAATTGTTTCTCAAATGTTGTGCTGGTACCTGCCTCAATTACCTCTTCTGGCAGCTCATTCCATACACCAACCATTCTTTGTGTAAAAACATTACCCCTCAGGTTCCTATTAATTCTCTCCCCCCCCCCCCCCCCCCAAACCTATATTCTCTGGTTCTCGATTCCCCTACTCTGGGCAAGAGACTCTGGGTTTACCTGATCTATTCCCCTCATGATTTTGTACACCTCTATAAGATTACCCCCCATCCTCCTATGCGCCAAGGAACCCTAGTCTGCTCAACATCTCCCTATAGCTCAGGCCCTCGAGTCCTGGCAACAACCTCGTAAATTGTCTTTGCACCCTTTCCAGCTTGATAACATTTTTCCTATAACATGGCGCCCAAAACTGAACACAATACTCTAAATGTGGCCTCACGAACATCTTATATAACTGCAACATCACATTACAACTTCTATACTCAATACTCCGACTGATGAAGGCCATAATATATGGAAAAAAACAAGGTAAAAGCATATAATAAAATGAGGCATTACCTTATGAGCTGCAAAGCTCGATGCATTTTTTTCCAGTGCCTTTTCAGTAAACTCCAAGGCCTCATAAGTCAGATGGTGTTTCCTCTCCGCAGAGGTGCTTTCTAGTTGAGCCAAAGCACGGGAAGCTCGAGCTAGGCGCCATAGAATCTCATCATTTGTACTAGACCAAACGTAGAATGTATCTTAGCTACTGTAAACGTTAGCACTGCATTCCAAACAACAGTGAAACCATCACTATTCACTTTTATTACGTAACACAACTTCACGGTTTCCAAACACCAGTAGTTTAGTTTGAAGCAACAGCATGGAAATAGGTCCTTCGGCCCACCGAGTCTACGTCAAGCGTTCATCACCTGTTCACACTAGTTTTATGTTATCCCACTTTCTCATCCATTCCTTACTCACCGGGGACAATTTACAGAGGCCAATTGGCCTACAAACCCGCACATCCTTGGGAGGTAGAAGTAAACTGGAGCACCCGGAGGAAACCCATGTGATCCCTGGGAGAACATGCCAACTCTACACAGATAGCACCCGAGGTCAGGATCAAATCCATGTCTCTGGTGCCGTGAAGCAGCAGCTCTACCAGTTTTAAACCAGTAAGTTTAATAGGAAAAAAGTGCTGTCAATGATACAGCCTTCTTCCATGGGCACTTCTGCTAGCAGTCTTTTGTTCTGTATCAGGGAATCACTTCAATTGTTACAACTAAATATAGTTACAAAGGCTAATTTCAACAAATACATTAGAAATAAAACTTAATCGTGTTTTTACAAAGATTACCAGTCAAGGATTCTGAGGAAGGATGTGCTGGCTCTGGAGAGGGTCCAGAGGAGTTTACAACAATGATCCCAGGAATGAATAGGTTAACCCTTTGATGAGCGTTTGTCGGCACTGGGCCTATACTCGCTGGAGTTTAGAAGAGTGAGTGGGGGGACCTAATGGAAACATGCGGAATAGTGAAATACATGGATAGAGTGGATGTGGAGAGGATGTTTCCACATGGGAGCGTCTAGGACTAGAGGTCATAGCCTCAGAATTAAAGACGTTCTTTTAGGGAGGAGATGAGGAGAAATTTATTTAGTCAGAGGGTGGTGAATATGTGAAATTCTTTGCTACAGAAGGCTGTGGAAGCCAAGTCAGTGGATATTTTTAAGGCAGAGATAGATAGCTTCTTGAATAGTACAGATGTCAGAGGTTATGGGGAGAAGGCAGGAGAATAGGATTAGGAGGGAGAGATAGATCAGCCATGATTGAATGGCAGAGTAGAAGATGGGCCGAATGGCCTAATTCTACTCCTACTCCTAGTGACATTATGGGTGTTTTTATCTGCAATTGCACAATACATTAAGTATTCTTATGTTATGATAATGCACAGATAGGCACCAGAGGCATGCACAATGAATAAAAATGACTGAATTTGAACCAAAATTGGTTTGGCTAGGTGCCATTTCAGACCCTTTCACTGTTTATTCTTTTTTTCACCTTACTTAAGTGTAAGTTTAGGTTTATTATTGTCACGTGTACCGAGGAACCTGAGGGTTTGTTTTGCATGATACCCAATCAAATCAGATAATACCATACATAAATACAATCAAGCCAAACTCAAGTACAATAGATATAGTGAAGGGAAAGATAAAGAGCAGAATATAGTTCTCAGCATTGTAGCACACCACACTAGTTCTAGCGGGGAATTAGCTGTCCCTGAGACTGGTGGTGCACACTTCCACGCTTCTGTATCTGCCCGACAGGAGCAGGGAGAAAACGCAATGATTGGGATTGGTCTTTATTTGTGTTGGCTGTTTTCCCGAGGCAGCGCAGTGTAGATGGAATCAATGGCAGGGAGTTTGATTCATATGATGTACATCCACAACCCTCTGCAATTTTTCAAACCAACCTGTGATGCAGCCCTACAGAATGCATCGGCAAAATCATGTATTCATCTCACTCATGAGAGCTTTAACCTTACTCTCCTCTGTTATAGATTTTACTTGGTACTTTGCCAACACTCACTAGAATGGAAATATATCCTCAACTGTATATGCTAGGCACAGAAATATATTGTGAATGCATTCCTAAATCCAGTCACAGTGCCTTCTACAGAGCACACATTTGAAGAGGGGTCTCGACCTGAAATGTCACCCATTCCTTCTCTCCAGAGATGCTGCCCGTCTCGCTGAATTACTCCAGCATTTTGTGTCTATCTTCGGTTTAAACCAGCATCTGCAGTTCCTTCCTACACACTTCACTATATTGCCTGTTTAGCACGTGACCAAAGATGAATATCTACTCCTTGGAAAAGTACCTCAGGCTTCAAAAGCATTCACTCTGCTGTATCAATGACATCAAAATAGTCCTTCCCCCAACAACTCATTGTCCAGGTAACTCATTGTTACTCAAAGTGCTGGAGTAAGTCAGCGGGTCAAGCAGCATCTGTGGAGAACAAGGACAGGTGACAATTTGGGTCGGGGCCATTTATCGGACTCTTGAATCTGAAGAAGAGTCACGACCCGAAACGTTACCTGTCCATGTTTTCGAGAGATACTGCCTGACCCGCTGAGTTACTCCAGCACTTGGTGTACTTTTGTGTAAACCAGCATCGGCAGTTCCTTGTTTCTACAACTCACTGACCATGTGCTATTTATAATCAGCTTGGTTTGAGATCAATGCTTGCCTAAAGTACTAACCTTTCAGTGAAGCTAAACATTACCTGTGCAAGAGCACACCACTGCTTGTGTACATAGTAAACACCTTCAATTTATGATTTAGGATAATCCAAACTATTTATGAGACTCCAAGTGGTTCAAGTTCGCACTAAAGCAAAACATTGCAAATGTCAATATCGAGTGCAGATAATCTACAATATTCACACATATCTTCAAGATAATTTGGGTATTACAATACCTGTTCTTGTGTTCAGTAAGAAGGAGATAAAGCTTAGTTATCTCTCCAGTGCCATAAAGATAGTCGGCTTGGTCTATGATTTCTTCCACTAGAAATGCAAAAAAAAACAAGTTGAAATAATAAATTAAAATCATAAAATATTGCCATTTATCAATTTGTAAGAATTTTTAAATGCAGATTTCTTCTTGGATGAATTGCTGCTCAACATCCAGTTTCCAAATAACTGCAACTACGAATGAAAAAAGGTACATTACAAGAAATTAATAAACCGTTGGCTTCTCAAGACCAGCAATATTTGGCAACTGAACTATTCTATTCAGGTATTATGGAAATTGCATTCCAAAACGCATCAATCTTTCATTATCTTGCATGAGACCAGCTTAATTTCTACTGTCTTGAATAAATGCAATACACCCAATTATTGTTAGATCAGCCTAACCTCAACGTCAAAAAAACCCAACAAAACGTCAACATTTCCATCAGGCAACATTTATACACCAATAGCATTCCCAGCCATGCTAGTTTGCTGGAACTACTCAGCTCCTGACTTCTGTAGAACCATGGTCCAAGCTAACCAAGCTGACTTCCAGACTTGGGGAATGAATGACATCAAGATGGCATCTTAGTGAATATCACACCAAGAAGTACAAGCAACCTCCATGTTGTGGATGTTTGGGTTATATAAATCTGCCACAACAAAATTCACAAATCACAACAGTGGTGCAACAGTAGAGTTGCTGCCTCACAGCGCTAAAGACACGGGTACGATCCCGACTACCTAATCTGTCTGTGTAGAGTTCGTACATTCTCCCTGTGACCCCATGGGTTTTCTCCAGGTGCTCCGGTTTCCTCTCACATTCTTAAAACATGCTGGTTTGTAGGTTAATTGGCTTCAGTAAATTACCCCTAATGTGTAGGAAATAGAACCAGTGTATGGGCAATCGATGGTTGGCATGGGCTCGGTGAACCAAAAGGACTATTTCTACATTATATATCTAAATAGTACCCAAACATCCGAGATACAAAATAAAATTCATTCTTATAGAATTTATGTGGGGGGAAAATTTCAATAGATAAACCCACAATAAATTTAGTACACTTTTTATTATTCAACAAGCATTTGACACTTGCACAAATAATATTTAAGCATGGTAGGTTCATTTTGCTGTCGAGCAATTTTGTTTCCCCCAAATGTTTTCCATATTATTTCCACAAGATGTCTGAAACAAGACTAGCAAGTTCAAGTAAGTTCAAGCAAATCTAAACACCCAATGTTAATTAATGTGAGTTATATCATTAAACTATCTTACCTATGTTTGATATGTATTTAAAAGTGCATGTCTCCATTCAAACCGAATGCTGGAAAGTGGTAAGCATTGGCAGTTGCTTGTGTCTCCAAATAAGATTTGCTTTGGAAACAGCCAAAGTAATGTCTTAAGTGCCCCCCCCCTCTATCCACTGTGAACCAATAGCTGTGGACGCTCATTACTCTAGAGAGAAAAACATTCCTGTACGAACGCAACTCCACTTATATCATGGGATTCAATGGGAACAGCTTCTTCCTCTCTGTTATCAAGCTTCCAAACAGTTCTTCCACAAGCTAAGGTATTGTTTGATTCACCTCTAAACCATTGCAGACATTGAACTTTGTCTATGGAACTGATGCGCTATAATGCTGAGAACTATATTCTGCATCATAGAGTCAAAGAGTCAAAGAACGTAGAAACAGGCCCAGCGGCCCAACTTGCCCACACCGACCAACAGGTCCCGTCTACACCAGTCCCACTAGCCTGCCTTTGGCCCAAACCACCTCAAAACCTATCCTATTCATGTATCTGTCTAAATGTTTCTAAAATGTTGCGATAGTAGGTGTATTTTCCCCTTTGCTCTATCTTTTGTACTTGAGTTTAACTTGATTGCATTTATGAACAGTATTATCTGATCTGATTGGAAATGTAAAACAAAGCTTTTCACTGTATATTGGTACAATAAACCTCAACTTTAAAAAATTGTGTTTCGTGTTACAGCGAATCACAATACAGATAATTTCCATTTACTCGTATAGCTCAGCTTCTTAACTTGAGTTAACTACAGGTGCTCCTCAGCTTACGATGGGGTTCCGTTCCGAGAAACCCATCGGAAACCGAAAATATTGTACGTCGAAAAGCATTGAATACCCGGTAGAATTTTTCAACTTGCAAATCTTCACACATTTGTGGAAAATTGTAGTATAATCCTCCAATAAGGTGAGTTTACCTGTTTGATTAGCATAAATTAATAACGATCCTGGAATATTTCTGTAAGTCTTATAACCCAGAAAGGTAAATAAAGTTAGAGTGAGTCCTCTTCCTAAATTTTTAGCACCTTCCAGAACCTAGGCAGAAGAGAAAAAGTTACGGATATATTAAAAAAACGTCTCAAATATTTTACAATATTTTCTTTTCCAATGCCTCACTAGGACACATTGTTTAGAGACCACTGCTGAGGTGGGAAGGGATGACCTTTCAAGAGGAAAGCTGTCGTGGCAGCTGAGTTTGTGGCACCATGCTTAGCTCAGGTGCACAACAGGAGAGGGAGAAGTCTAGGCAAGCACTAGTAATAGGCATTAATGAGGAATTAATGAGGGAATAGTCAGGTGCTCCTCTGGCCATAAATATCTGTAGTCACCCAGGTACCAGGGTCAGGTATATCTCGGATTGAGTGTAAAAGATTCTGAATGGGGAGGGAGAATTGCACTTACATTGGAACATAGAATATAAAACAGTACAGCTTAGAAACAGACCTTTTGGCCCAAAATGTCTGCCAAACATGATGCCAAGTTAAACTAATCGCCCTTGCCTGCACTGGATCCATATTCCTGTATTCCCTGTACATTCATGTGCCTATCCAAAAGCCTCTTAAATGCCACTATCGTATCTGCCTCCACCACCACCCCTGGCAGCACCCACCATTCTCGGAGTAAAAAACGTGTCCCGCACATCTCCTTTAAACTTTGTTCCTTTCACCTTATAGCTCTGCCCTCTAGTCTTTGATATTTCCACCCTGGAATAAAGTTTATGACTGTCTCCCCTATCTGTGCCTTTCATGATTTTACGTACTTCTACCAGGTCTCCCATTAGCCTCCAATTATCGAGAGAAAACAATCCAAGTTCGTCCAACCATTTCTTACAGCTAATATCCTCTAATCCAGGCAGCATCCTGGTAAACCTCTTCTGCCCCCTCTCCAAAGCCTCCACATTCTTCCTGATGATGGGCTACCAACGTTGCAAATATTACACAAAATGCCGAACCAATGTCCTATAAAGCTGCAACACGACTTTCTTATATTCAATGCCCTAGAATTCACTTTGCATTATACGAACATGTAAATTGTTGCAAACACATTTCATGGGAAGTGTAAGACTGAAAGAAAAGTAAAAATGGAACAAACAAGGCCAGTCTCACAAGGCAGATAACGAGGCAAGACAATGAAAGAGTTGGCATGATCATGATCATGATCAGCCAACATTATAGGTAGCAGAGAGGTCAAGAGAAACATCTAACCAATGTGATAGAAACAGTAGAAAAACACAAAATGCTGGAGTAACTCAGCGGGTCAGACAGCAACTCTGGAGAAAAAGAATAGGTGACGTTTTGGGTCGGAAACCTTCTTCAGACTGAAACAGAGTAGTAATTAATACATTAATTTCAAGCATTGTAGAGTGATCACATTTGTTAGTGTTTTCTATACCATCTCCCAAATTGAAATCCACATATTTATGAAAACCTGGAAGAAAGGTTTTTTATGCATGTGTTTTACATTAATATATTAATCATAATCTTAGAGCAGAGAGGAAAGACTATTTGGTCGAAATCATGTGCTGAAATGTGCAAGAACTAGAGCCTGTAATCACATAGACTAATAAACAAAGCAATCTGAAGGAAATTCACCAAGCTAATTCTAGTGTAGCAAGGAACTGCAAATGCTGGTTCAAACCAAAGACAGACACAAAAAGCTGGAGTAACTTAGCGGGTCAGACAGCAACTCTGGAGAAAAGGAATGGGTGACGTTTCAGTAGAGACCCTTCTTCAGACTGAGAGTCAGAGGAAAGGGAAACGAGAGATATAGACAATGATATAGAGAGATATAGAACAAATGAATGAAAGATATGCACGACATCCGGAGGCTGCAACGGATCGCTCGCTCAGCTGAGAAGGTTGTTGGCTGCAACCTTCCCACTATTGACGAACTGTACACTGCAAGGGCCAGGATGCGAGCGGGCAAGATCATCTCTGACCCCTCTCACCCTGGCCACAAAATCTTCGAAGCATTTCCCTCTGGAAGGCGACTCCGGACTGTCAAAGCAGCCACATCCAGACATAAAACCAGCTTTTTTTCCACGAGTGATAGTTCTACTCAATAACCAAAGTCTGTAGTCTCTTTTTTGCTCTGGTTTATTTTCACCCCCATGTTTAGACCGTAATGTTGTATCCTTATTGTTTTGATGTATTGAGCTTTATTCTTAATTGTTAACTGTATGTTTGTGTTGTCATTTGTGAGCAGAGCACCAAGGCACATTCCTTGTATATGAAAATAACTGCAGGTGCTGTTACAAATCGAAGGTATTTATTCACAAAATGCTGGAATAACTCAGCAGGTCAGACAGCATCTCGGGAGAGAAGGAATGGGTGACGTTTCGGGTCGAGACCCTTCTTCAGACTTGTATATGCACATACTTGGCCAATAGACTTATTCATTCATTCATTCATTCATTCATTCATTCATTCATTCATTTGTCCTATAAGCTAATTCTTGTGATGGGAGTGTTGACCTATCAGGAGCAGCTGGACAGTTTAAGTGTATTTTCCTTGGAGTTTAGAAGAATGAGGGAAGGCCTTATTTAAACAAATAAAGATCCTAAAGAGGGCTTAACAAGTTAGAAGTTGAGATGCTTCCACATGTGGGAGAAGCATGAACATGGCGAAGGAGTTACAAAGGCAGGAGCTAGTCATTTAAAACTGAGCTGCGTATATATATTTTTCTCTCAGAGCATAGTGAATCTCTGCGATTCTTTTCCCCTTGAGAGTCGTGGAGGCCAGATTATTGGGTATGTTTAAGGTGGAGATAGATAAGTATTTGAAAAATTAAGGATTTGATGGTTGTGGGAACTGGAGTTTAAGACCAGCATTATAAAGGTGTACAAAATCATGAGTGGAACAGCCAGGGCGAATGTGCAGTCTTTTTCCCCATGGTAAGGCAATCAAGAACTAGAGGGCACAGGTTTAAGGTGAGAGGAGAAAGATTTAATTAGAACCTAAGGGACAACTTTTCTTTTCACACAGAAGTTAGTGGGTATATGAAACGAGCTGCCACAGGAAGTAGGTTTAGTTTCGGTTTATTCTTGTCACTTTTGCCAAGGTAATGTGAAAGACCTATTTTGCATGTTATCCAATCAGGTCAGAAAATACTGTACATAAATACAATCAAGTGAAACTCCTGTACCATAGGTAGAGCAAAGGGAAGGTACAATGTGCAGATTATATTTCTCAGCATTGTAGCTCACCAGTTCCACAAAGTTCAATATCTAAGGTAGTTGAGGCAGGTACAATAACAACACTTTAAAAAAACATATACAGATACATGGATAAAAAAGAATTATTGGGATATATAGACAAAGTCGTTCAACCAGGGTATGGGAATTGAGAACTGTTTATAGGGTTATGGGCCTGGGGCAAACAAATGGGACCAGTTTGGATGGGGCATCTTGGTCAGCCTGGTCAAGTTGGACCAAAGGACCTGTATCTGCGTTGCATGTATGGGTAGATCACTGGGTACATGAGCTGCACATGAACTGCACATACATGGAGCGTTGAAACAACGTGTCAAAATCACTGTACCTTAGCATACATGATAATAAAGGAACTATTGAATGGGGTTGAGATCAGCAAAATAGATCAGCCACAATCAAATGGCAGAGTAGACTCAATGGGTCGAATGGCCCAAATTCTGTTCCTATGTCTTATGGTTCTATAGTTGTGGGGCAGATTCATTTACCCTGTCTATTCCTCACGAGTATTACAGTTCTATAATGACCATGTGTAGGAAGGAACTGCAGATGCTGGTTTACACCGAAGATGAGGTAACTCAACGAGTCAGCCAGCATCTCTAGAGAGAAGGAATGGGTGACTTTTCGGGTCGAGACCCTTCTTCAGTCTAGGGAAACTAGAGATATGGAAGGGTAAGGTGTGAAAAAGACAGATCAAAGCAGACGCTGCTCATGGAAATATTGAATGGTTCATTGTTGGCTGAGGGGAAGGTAACAACAAGGCATGCAATCGTCATGTGTAGGAAGGAACTGCAGATGCTGGTTTACACCGTAGACACAAAATGCTGGAGTAACTCAGCAGCTCAGGCAACTTCTCTGGAGAAGGAATGGGTTCCTAACCCCTTTCCTAACTCATTCCGTCTCTCCAGAGATACTGTCTGACCTGCTGAGTTACCCCAGCATTTTGTGCCTATATAAACATAGCACAAAAAGTAAGGAAATTTGTGTTTGGTAGATTATTTCTTTGTTGTAACAATGCTTCTTGGCAATAAATCTTATACCGTTGGAAAGCCTGTTTATTTCCCTTTTAAATGGTGCCACATTTGTAAGGAACATGCATTTGTGGGATGAGCAGCAGAGCTGAGTATATGGGTTGCGCCCATGAAAATTTTGCCAAATCTTCTCTGCCAATGCCAAACAACTTATTCTGCTGTTGCTATTGACTCTTGTTTTGAGCTTCTGGTACCCCCAGGTGCTGACAAGAATGGGATGCCATCCCACAACAGTGTGTGACCAGGCTGGTGACCAGCATGAGGAGGAGGTGCCAGGCTGTTATGGCTGTGTATGGTTCTTCCACACGCTACTGTGGCTCCTGTTTATTAAATGAATAAATTGTTAAATTGCCAATATGTCTTGTTTCTTCAGACTTCAATCATCCAATCCACCAAACAACACCGAACAAGAGTCAATGGCAGAATAAGCTGTTTGGCATTGGCAGAGAAGATTTGGCAGATTTTTCATGGGCGCAACCCACATACTCAGCTCTGCTGCTCGTCCCACAAATGCATGTTCCTTACAAATGTGGCACCATTTAAAAGGGAAATAAACAGGCTTTCCAACGGTATAAGATTTATTGCCAAGAAGCATTGTTACAACAAAGAAATAATCTACCAAACACAAATTTCCTTACTTTTTGTGCTATGTTTAGAAACAGTCATTGAAGGCTGACGGGAAGGCAGAGTAGACTTGATGGGTCGAATGGCCCAAATTCTGCTCCCACGGCCCTGGTTGTGGGGCAGATTTATTCATCTTGTCTGTTCCTCACATGAGTTAAAACAGCTCAATAATGATCAAGGGACCATGCTGGCCTCAACTCCTCTTCTGTGCCAATTCCTTGTAGCCCTCAGGTCACTACCCTCTGAAAGTATTTTTACGCAGCTTGGTTTTACTGCCGCTGCATTTCTATGCCTGTGCTGAGGGCCCAGACCCCAGACCCACACGACAGACCCCAAACCCAAACCCACATGACAGACCCCAAACCCAGACCCCAAACTCAGACGACAGACACAGACCACAGACGACAGATACAGACCCCAAACCCCTCCCCCCTCCCCCTCCTCTCCCTCTCCCATCCCCCCCCCTATCCTCCCTCCCTCCCCCTCCATCCTCCCTCTCCATCCTCCCTCTCCCCTCTCCCCTCTCCCTCCCCTCCCTCCTCCTCCCTCTCCCTCCTCCTTCCTCCCTCTCTCCCTCCCTCCCTCCCTCTCTCCCTCCCTCCCTCTCTCCCTCCCTCCCTCTCTCCCTCCCCCTCCCTCCGTCCCTCCTCCCACTCCCTCCCTCCCCCCCTCCCTCCCTCTCTCTCCCTCCCTCCCCCTCTCTCCCCCTCTCTCCCACTCACTCCCTCCCCCTCCCTCCCTCCCACCCTCTCTCCCACTCCCTCCCTCTCCCTCTCATCCTCCCTCCCCTCCCCCCCTCCCCCTCCCTCCCACTCCCTCCCTCCCTCCTCCTCCTCCCCCCTCCTCCCTCTCCCCTCCCACTCCCTCCTCCTCCTCCCCCCTCCTCCCTCTCCCCTCCCACCTTCCCCCCTCCCTCCCCCTCCCTACTCCCTCCCTCCTTCTCCCTCTCCCTCCCTCCTTCCCCCTCTCCCTCCCTCCTCCATCCTCCCTCTCCTCTCTCCCTCCTCCCTCCCTCTCCCTCCCACTCCCTCCTCCTCCCCCCTCTCCCTCCCTCCTCCTCCATCCCCCCTCTCCCTCCCCTCCCTCCCTCCTCCTCCCTCCTCCTCCCTCTCTCTCCCTCCCCCTCCTTCCTCCTCCTCCCTCCCTCTCCCTCCTCCTCCCTCCCTCTCCCTCCTCCCTCCTCCTCCCCTCTGCCTCCCTCCCTCCTCCTACCTCCCCCTCCCTCCTCCCTCTCTCCCTCTTCCTCCTCCCTCCTCCCTCTCCCCCTCCCCCTCCTCCCTCCTCCTCCCTCGTCCCTCCCTCCCTCTCCCTCCCCCTCCTCCTCCCTCCCTCTCCCTCCCCCTCCTCCTCCCTCCCTCTCCCCCTCCTCCCTCCCTCTCCCCCTCCTCCCTCCCCCTCCTCCTCCCTCTCCCTCCTCCTCCCTCTCCCTCCTCCTCCATCCCCCCTCTCCCTCCCTCTCCCTCCCCCTCCCTCCCTCCCTCCCTCTCTCCCCTCCCCTCCCCATCCCCTCCCCTGCCTCCATTGAAGTGCCGCCGGACCAGCACTCACCCGCGCTGGGAACCTGGGCCCAACGCCGCGGGAAAGCCTCGCCCTCCGGCCGTTGCCCGCGGCTGTGAGCACGAAGCGGGTGAGGAGAGCGGCCCTTGCCGCCGCCATCTTCCCCGTCCCTGTCCCCCACCGCGCTCAGCAGCGCCGCCCCTGGCCGCCCGCGCACCTACAGGGGACTCCTGGCGCCCCATTGCATGCACCAAGTGTAGGAGGGACAAGGGAACTAACTGCAGGCAGACTGCCATTTGGAAGGAATGAGAGGGGATCCAAGAGAAACATATAAAACTATTAAAGGATTGGACAGGCTAGATGCAGGAAAAAAATGCTCCCGATGTTTGGGGAGCCCAGAACCAGGGGGTCACAGTTTAAAAATAAGGGGTAGGCCATTTAGGACTGAGATGAGGAAAATCTTTTTCACCCAGAGAGTTGTGAATCTGTGGAATTCTCTGCCACAGAAGGCAGTGGAGGCCAATTCACTGGATGTTTTCAAGAGAGAGTTAGATTTAGCTCTTATGGCTAAAGGAATCAAGGGATTATGGGGAGAAAGCTGGAACGGGGTACTGATGATCATATTGAATGGCAGTGCTGGCTCGAAGGGCCGAATGGCCTACTCCTGCACCTATTTTTCTATCTCCTCAAGGTATGAGTAGGAAGGAACTGCAGATGCTGGTTTACACCGAAGATAGACACAAAAGTGTTGCAGTAACTCAGCAGGGCAGGCAGCATTTCTGGAAAACATGGATAGGTGACGTTTCGGATCGAGACCCTTCTTCAGACTAAGAGTCAGGGGAGAGGGGGACATAGGGGTTATGAAGGGTAATGTGTGAAAGGGAGACATCAAAGGAGATGAGTGTTCAAGGAAAATGTAGATCAGATCATTGTTAGCTGGGAAAAGGTAACAATGATCTCATATTTCAGTGTGGGCAGCTTACATCGCAGTGGTATGAATATTGACTTTGTTAACTTCAAGTAACCCTTGCTTTCCCTCTCTCTCCATCCCTCCCCCTTCCTAGTTCTCTGACCAGTCTGACTGTCCCCCTGATTAAATTTTATCTCTGTTTGCTTTGTTGTCACCATCTCCTAGCTAACAATGATATATTCTACAATTTCCTTGAATCTCCTTTTATGTCTCGTTTGCACACCTTACCCTTCCTTATCTCTGTGATTCCCTCTCACCTCACTCTCAGTCTGAAGGAGGATTTTGATCCAAGATGTCACCCATTCCTTCTATCCAGGCAGGATTTTAACAATTGTAAATAGGATTCTTGAACCCATCCAGTGCTATGTCTCCTCGCTCAGATGTCACACTGTTTGTCCAGAGTCAAGAGTGTTTATTTGATATATGCATCTGGAATCGAACAATTCTCACTTGCTGCAGCTTTACAGGCACATTAACACAACAACATAACAAATAAATATACATTAATATATACAGTTATACTTGGTAACCCGACTATAAGATGCAAATTGAAGTACTTAGTACAACATATACAAAGTCCATTGTGATTCAGTGCTGTGAGAGGGTTGTGGTTAGGGTGTGGTTCAAAAGCATGATGACTGATGGAAAGTAAAATTGTCCTTGAACTTAGAGATGACGGCTCTCAGGCTCCTTATCCTTCTTCCTGATTGTAGCAGTGAGATGAGAGCGTGGCCAGGGCACTATAGGTTTAAGGAGAAGGGGGAAAGATTTTACAGGAATCTGAGGGGTAACTTTTTCACATGGGCTAAACGCAGGCAAGTGGGACTAGTGTTGATGGGATATGTTGGTCGGTGAGGGCAAGTTGGGGTGAAGGGCTTGTTTTGATCCTGTATCACTCTAAAGATCTAAATGAAACTGTAAACTTCCAGGAGGTGATCAAAATCTTATGATGAGAATTGGATTAGGAATTTACTCAGGTTGATCAGTTGTGAGTAACGCACAGGTCCTCCACAGGTGCGGTCTGACCCGCTAACCTACTTCAGTACTTGGTGTTTTACAATTGTAAGTAATGGCCAGTTGTATGGAAAATATTATATGGTGGGAATAAACAATATCCAGATATACTTTAAAAGAGTTTACTAAGGGGAAATGAAAATGTTACTAATTTATCATTCACACAGTGTATATAACACGAGATGGCAAAAGGAAAGTGAACAGATTGCTGGATTTTTTTGCCAAATAAATGAAATTTAAATTTCCACAAATCACTTTGAAGTTACAGAGCAGGATGTTATGATTGTATGCAGAGCATTTGTACACTTTTGGTTGGCACTTTACATGAGAACATGACTTTGAGGCAGTACAGTGAAGAGCATGGTAGACACAAAATGCTGGAGTAACTCAACGGGTCAGGCAGCATCTCTGGAGAGAAGGAATGGGTGATGTTTCGGGTCGAATCGTCCCATTCCTTCTCTCCTGAGATGCTGCCTGACCCGCTGAGTTACTCCAGCATTTGGTGTCTACCTTCGATTTGAACCAGCATCTGCAGTTATTTTTCAACACAGTGAAGTGCAATATGTAACATCACTGGTATTAAGAGAGAGTGTGACCTCCTTTTCTGCTTTGGGGCTAATGTGTCTTTTGGCGACTGACGTATGCTTCTCTTTCCACAGATGCTGTCCACTGTGCTGAGTGTTTCCAGTTTTTTAAATTTTTTATTTCAGGAGTCATATATCCACTCACCCCCAACATCAGCACCGAATGGCACATTAACAGAGCCACGTAGTCTGCCTTCTCACCCACTGTGTCATAGGATGAGATTCAGCCCATTAGTCACAGAGTCATACAACACAGAAACTGGCCCTAGGCCCATCTCGTCTATGCCGAGCAGATCGGACGGCACGATGGCACAGCGGCAGAGTTGCTGCCTTATAGCGCCTTATAGACTTGGATTCGATCCTGACTACAAATGCTGTGTACATTCTCCCTGTGACTGAGTTGGTTTTCTCCGGGTTCTCCGCTTTCCTCCCACACTCCATAAGACGTACAGGTTTGTAGGTTAATTGGCTTTGGTAAAATTGTATATTGTCCCTACTTTGTAGGATAGTGTTAGTGTACGGGGTGATCGCTGGTCAACGCGGTCTTGGTGGGTCGAAGGGCCTGTTTCCACGCTGTATCTGTAAAGTAAAGATGTCTCAAATATGCTCGTCCCATTTGCCAGTATGTGGCCCATATCCCTCTGAACCTTTCCTATCCATGCACCGAATGTCTTATAAATGCTGTTATAGTAGCTGTCTCAACTACCTCCACTGGCAGCCTGTTTCATTTACCAATCACTCTCTGAGTGAAGAAGCTGCCCCTCTGGTTCCTGTTAAATCTTGCCCCACTGCCATTAAATCTACGTCTTCTAGTTCTTGATTCCCCTATTCCGGGTAAAAGACGTGCTTTCACCCTATTTATTCCCCTCATGATTTTGTACACCTCCATCATAATCACCTCTTAGCGTCCTGTGCTCCAAGGAATAAAATCCTAGCCTGCCCAACCTTTCCCTGTAGCTCAGACCAAGTCTTGGCAACATTCTAGGAAATCTCTGCACTCTTTCCAGCTTAATGAAATCCTTCTTATAGCAGGCCGATAACAACTGAACACAGGGTATTCCTAATGTGACCTGATCAACGTCTTGTAATCTGGTACTTGTTTGTGACAGTTCGTTTTGCACTTAAAAACAAAAAGAGCTATTATAGACAATAGACAATAGGTGTAGGAGGAGGCCATTCGGCCCTTCGAGCCAGCACCGCCATTCAATGTGATCATGGCTGATCATTCTCAATCAGTACCCTGTTCCTGCCTTCTCCCCATACCCCCTGACTCCGCTATCCTTAAGAGCTCTATCCAGCTCTCTCTTGAATGCATTCAGAGAATTGGCCTCCACTGCCTTCTGAGGCAGAGAATTCCACAGATTCACAACTCTCTGACTGGAAAGGTTTTTCCTCATCTCAGTTCTAAATGGCCTACCCCTTATTCTTAAACTGTGGCCCCTTGTTCTGGACTCCCTCAACATTGGGAACATGTTTCCTGCCTCTAACGTGTCCAACCCCTTAATAACCCCTTACATTAAAGGTGCTTAATGTAAGGTCTTCCCAGTATAACTGCGAGTGCACCACTAAAACTGGTCTTTTCCACTGTCTTTCTGGTGGTTTCTATGCTTCTGCAGAAGCCTGCTTGCTTAACTTAGTGTAGTAATTTCACTCATTGTGTTAAATGCAGTTTGGTGCAGGCCACTTTAACTGCAAACAAAAGCTCGTTCAAATACAGCTTTTCAGTCAGTATCCTTGTCAACATAAAAGATTGATAACCCTCAATTGCTGTCCACACACAGCCACAGCTGTCCAAGTGTTGACGGGTTAGGAAGAGGCCGGGATAAGGCTGAGAGTTTAATTTTCTCCGCATTGGAACCGCCCCTGGATATGCACGACAGCGAGTCAGGGCGGAGACTGGGAAAGGTTTCACACAGCAAACTCGGATTAAATCATCCCTCTTGAAAACTCGCGGGTGTGGTTTTTTTTTTTTTTGCAAACGCATTTGGAAACGTCTATGTTTGAAATATTTTAATTTCAGTTGAACCCCGTGGGGTTGAAAGGTGAAAAAGGGAGGGAGAGAGGTAGTAAACCTCTCCAGTCCAGCCCAGCCCTGCCCTGCCCTACACTGCAGGAAGTCAATAACAGACCCAGTTCTAAACGCTGACAGCTCAGCCAGCAGCACCTTGTACCCGAGTAAGTAGGTCTTCTTGCTGCTTTTGGCTTTGCTTTTCAGGGCGAGAGTTTGTCGGCGTTCACTCCTTCGCTGCCGTGCCTTTTAATGTGATAGTTTGTTTGCTTTTTGTTGTGTTGGTTTCCTAGGGTGTTGTCACCATGGAAGGAATGCAGTCTTACTTGTGATGATTAAACCGCGCAGGAGGCTGTGTCTAATCCTGCAGAGAACTTGGGCAAATGGAATCGCTTCGGCGGTAAATGATTAGTCTGCAATGCCAGTGAGCCCCGCCATGTATAAATTCCTTTAACCCTTGCATTCCCTCCATCTTCTCTCATTTCAAGTAACCCTTGCATTCCCTCCCTCTTCTCTCATTTCAAGTAACCCTTGCATTCTCTCTCTCTGTCTATCCCTCTCCCACCCTACAAGGACCCTTACTTTCCCTCCCTCTCTCTCTCTCTCTCTCTCTCTCTCTGTGCCTCCCCCACCCTTGTTTTCCCTCTCTCTCCCCATCCCTCCCCCACCCTAGTTCTCCATCTAGTTTCACTGTTCTAATTAATTTTTCTGATTACATGCTTCCTTGTCACCTTCCCCTCAGCTAACAATGAACCATTCCACATTTCCTTGAACGGCGTCTGCCTTGATCTGTCGTTTTCACACCGTGCCCTTTCCGTATCTCTAGACTCCCTCTCCTCAGACTCTCAGTCTGAAGAAAGGTCTTGACTGGAAACATCACCTGTTCCTTTTCCCCAGAGACGCTGCCTGTCCCGCTGAGTTACTCCAACTTTTTATGTCTACTAGTTTCACTGCCGTCCTGCTTGGTTTCATTGTTAGTATCCACTTGTTATCACCTTCTCTACAGCCAACAATGGACCATTGTGGGCTCCACCTTTCCTTGATCATCTTTGCTGGTTTTGATTTGTTCATTTCATGCCTTTCATTAGTTCTTTATACCATTTCAAACGTCTAGTTTCCCTCTCCCCTGACTCTCAGTGTAAAGAAGGGTCTCGACCCGAAACGTCACCCATTCCTTCTCTCCACCGATGTTCCCTGACCGGCTGAGTTATTCCCGCATTTTGTGTCTATTTTCAGTGTAATCCAGCATTTGCAGTTCCTTTCTACACATGTATAAATTCTTTAATGCCCCGTGGATTGATTGGGTGTGTTCTCCAGGGCATTGTGTAATATTTCGACTTTGTAAAGGGTCTAGACAATTTATGAGGATATTTTCAGGACTCAAGGGTCTGGGCTATAGGGAGAGGTTGAGCAGGCTAAGACGTTATTCCTCGAGGATGAGGGGTGATCTTGTGAAGGTGTATATGATCATGAAAGAAATAGGCAGGATAAATGCAGTCACGGGGAATCAAAAACCAGGGGGAATGGGTTTAAGGTGAGGGGAGAAGGATTTAATAGGAACCTGAGGAACAACTTTTTTACACAGGGTGCTGGGTATATGGAACAAGCTGCCAGAGGTACAAGCAAGTAGAGAACATGTTGGTCGGTGTGGGCAAGTTGGGCTGAGGGGATTTGTCCAAGCTCTATGACTCTAGGAACTTATGGACAAACAACCTCCTCTGGCAGCTCATTCCATACACTCACCAACCTCTGTGTGAAAAGTTGCCCCTCAGGTTCCGATTAAATCTTTCCCCTCTCGCCCAAAACCGTTCTTGATTCCCCTACTCTGGATAAAAGACTCCTGAAATAAATGTAAGAAATGGAGAAGAAAGTGAAAGTTAGCAGATAATGTTTTAGTTTAGGTTAAGGCAGAAATAAAACCATCAATCAAACAAAAATGATTAGAACACATTTGAGGGAAGCGAGTGAAGTCAAAGGAGAAGTTGTTCAATGTGACGTTACTACAGATAGCTAGTAACATAAAAACATAGGAAATAGGTGCAGGAGTAGGCCATTCGGCCCTTCAAGCCAGCACTACCATTCAATATGATCATGGCTGATCATCCAAAATCAGTGCTCTGTTCCTGCTTTTTCCTCATTGGTCAGCCGACGGGCCTGTTTCCACGCTGTTTCTCTAAACTAAATGCTCTTGGCAGCTGGCTCACTCGGGCTCTGAGGACAAGGCTGGGGACTTCATCTGGGACTATTGCTTTAATAGGAACCTGAGGGGCAACATTTTTATACAAAGGGTGGCAGGTATATGAACGAGCTACCGGAGGAGGCAGTTGAGGCAGGTGCTAACACAATGTTTTTTTAAAAAACATTTGGACAGGTACATGGATAATTCATTTTTATAAGTTCTAGGTGCAGAATAAGGCCATTCGGCCCTTCAAGTCTACTCCGCCATTCAATCATGGCTGATCTGTCTTTCCCTCTCAACCCCATCCTCCTGCCTTTGCCACGTAACCCCTGACATCTTTACTAATTAAAAATAGGATAGGTTTAGAGGGATATGGGCCAAATGCAGTCTGGTGGGACTAGGATAGATGGGGCAAGTTGATCAGCGTGGGCAAGTGGGCCGATGGGCTTGTTTCCACTCTGTAAGACTCTATGAGTAGTCATCCCAGATTGCTGAACCAAATGGTGGTCTTTTATATTACAATTGTGGCCGTGCCTTGCCTGTGTTAGTTCTGTGATTCTTTCTTGTACCTCCTTGTACTCGTCTAACTCTCTTTTAAGATATTTATCCCAATCCTTTGACTTTGCTTTTTGATCATCCATCTGAAATTTCTCAGATCTAAGTTACTCTGATAATTTTGTAAAGCATCCCAGGAGTTTTCAACATTAAGGGCACTCCATAAAGGCAAATTTCTCAGAGACTAAATTCGGCCCTATGGCACAAGTGTTTCATACAGGCCAACATGCCCATCTAAACTAGTCCCATTTGCTCACATTTGACCCATGTCCTTCTGAACATTTCCTATACAGGTACCTGTCCAAATGTCAATCTTTCCTCTCTCACCTTAAATATTTCCCCTCACCACTTTTTTCTGGCAACCTATTCCAGATATGCACTACTCTCTATGCAGAAAAAGTTGTCCCTCAGGTTCCTACTAAATCTATCCCCTTTCATCTTCATCAAGAGTGTTTAATTGCCATATGTGCCAACAATGGGCCTATACATTCATGTATTTATCTATTATGTATTAATACATTCTTGTATTTATGTATTATGTATTAATACATTCTTGCTTCCTGGAGCTTAGCATCAGTGTAAATGCAATACACGGAGAAATATATAATAATCAATAATATAGGCATTTAATAACTGTAATACAAACTCGCAAAGTAGCTTAACCAAAGACACACCTAGTTAATGATTTCCCCTGCCCTGAAAAAGGACTCTGCATTCACCCTATCCATGCCCTTCATAATGTTATTAGATCACTGGGCAATCATCTACACTCTGAGTATTAAAGTCCCAGCCTGCCCACCCTCTCCCAATAACTCAGTCCCTGGAGTCCTGACAACATCCTTTTAAATCTTCTCCGTACACTTCCCAGCTTAATGGCATTGCTATTCCTAAAACTGTCCATGTTCCCAATATGTATGAACAATCACCAGACACAGTGGCGCAGCGGTAGAATTGCTACCTTGCAGCGACAGAGACACGGGTGTGATATTGACTACGGGTGATGTCTATATGGAGTTTGTACGTTCTCGCCGTGACTGTGGGTTTTCCTATGGGTTTCCAGTTTCCTCCCACATTCCAAATATGTGCAGGTTTGTATGTTAATTGGCTTCTGTAAATTGGCCCTACTGTGTAGGATAGAACTCGTGCATGGGTGATGACTGGTCGGCATGGGCATGGTGGGCCGAACGGCCTGTTTCCAAGCTGTATCACTAAAATTAAAAACTCAGCTAAAATTGAGGTTTTAGTTACATCTATTGGGGTTTTTTTTCTAGCTGATGCCTTTTACTCCATAAGCTATAAACACAATTTAATTTTGTTGGAGCCGTAGAATATGTTTGAACATTGATATTAAATATTGACACTGGTTATTTCAGCTCAGGGCCTTTATGCTCTACCTTGGAGTTGCTAAAAAGTAGGAGGCAGATGCAACCATGCATGATCTCCCTCCAATGTTGTAATGTGCATGTGTGGATATTAAAGCTGAACTGGTACTTATAAAATAGAAACATATCAAATTCTTAAGGGATTGGACAAGGCTAGATGCAGGAAAAATATTCCCGATGTTGGGGGAGTCCAGAACCAGGGGTCACAGTTCAAGAATAAGGGGTAGACCATTTAGGACTGAGATGAGAAAAAAACATTTTCACCCAGAGTTGTGAATCTGTGGAATTCTTTGCCACAGAAGGCAATGGCAAAGAAGGAGGCCGATTCACTGAGTGTTTTCAAGAGAGAGTTAGGTTTAGCTCTGAGGGCTAACGGAATCGAGGGATATGGGGAGAAAGCAGGAATGGGGTACTGATTTTGGATGATCAGCCATGATCATATTGAATGGTGGTGCTGGATCGAAGGGCTGAATGGTCTACTCCTGCACCTATTTTTTAATGTTTCTATGGAGGACATCAGCAGAGTTTCATGCTCCATTCATCGCGAATGATGCTGGGGATGATTGGGTTAACATATGATGAGCGTTTGACTGCACTGGGTCTGTGCTCGCTGGAGTTTAGAATGATGATGGGGTTTCTCATTGAAACCACCTGAGTAATGAATGGCCTGAATTGAGTGGACGTGGAGGGGATGTTTCCACTAAGGGGAGAGTCTCAGACGGCCACAGTCTCAGAATGAAAGAATGCACATTTAGAAAGGAAAAAGCTATTTCTTTAGTCAAACGGTGGTGAATCTGTGGAATTCAATGCCACAGGTGGCTGTGGAGGCTGTCACTGGGTATTTTTGGAGAAGAGATTAATAGGTTCTAGGTAAGTGTGTCAAAGGTTACGGGGAGAAAGTAGGAGAATGGGGTTGAGAAGAGCGGCCATTATTGAATAGCAGAACAGACTCGATGAGCTGAATGGCCTAATTCTGTTCTTATGTCTTATGAGCTTATTTGTGGAGGCCAAGCATAGTTAGGCCCATTTAATACTCTTTCTGATACCAGATGCTACTTGACTATTTTTTGGCATTTTCCATTTTGTTATTTTCAATTTAATTTACATCAGATTCTCCAAAGCCAGTGGTTTTGATTTATCTAGCATGTACCTTTTCATGTATTTGACTTCTTTTGTTCATTGTTGAACTGTTTACAGGGAACTTTCTGGTAATGTAAATAATTGATAAAGTGGCCTTGTCTTCATGATGTAATTAAATGGAGATAAGGTACAAGTGTTGTAAGTGATACCTGCCTGTAAGTTGAGAGTTGTAAATCATTCCAACTTGGAACATAAGATTAACAAAAGACCAATCCACAGGCTTCCGGGATTAAAAATGTTCATCATTCTCTTCTTTCACATGACTGTTTCCAAATAAGGTCAGAAGGAATAGGAGTAGAATTAGGCCACTCGGCCCATCAAGTCCACTCCACCATTCACTCATGGCTGGTCTATCTCTGCCTCCTAACCCCATTCTCCTGCCTTCTCCCCATAACCTCTGACACCTGTACTCATCAAGAATCTATCTATGCCTTAAAAATATCCACAACCTTCTGTGGCAAAGAATTCCACAGATTCACCACCCTCTGACTAAAGAAATGTCTCCTTATCTCCTTTTTAAAAGAACATCCTTTAATTCTGAGGCAATGACATGGCCTAGAC
Organism: Rhinoraja longicauda; assembly: GCF_053455715.1. Classification (NCBI taxonomy): domain Eukaryota; kingdom Metazoa; phylum Chordata; class Chondrichthyes; order Rajiformes; family Arhynchobatidae; genus Rhinoraja; species Rhinoraja longicauda. The sequence goes on along the minus strand of NC_135956.1, from coordinate 14,861,026 downwards.
TCTCCCTCAAGTCCTAGACTCTCCCACTAGTGAAAACATCCTCTCCACATCCACTCTATCCAAGCCTTTCACTATTCTGTATGTTTCAATGTGGTCCCTCCTCATTCTTCTAAACTCCAGTGAGTACAGGCCCAGTGCTGACAAACAGATTCAGAAACATTATCAGGAAAGTATTTGAGATGTTGACATGACTGCATTTGGAGTATTGTTCAGTAATGGTCACCCTGCTGTAGCAAGAATATCATTAAGCTGGAAAGAGTGCAGGGAAGATTTACGAGGACTCTCGAGCCTGAGCTTTAGGGAGAGGTTGGGCAGGCTAGGACTCTATTCTTTGGTGCGCAGGAGGCTGAGGGGTGATCTCCTAGAGGTATATAAAATCATGAGTGAAATAGATAGGGCAGATGCACAGAGTCCTTTACCCAGGGTAGGGGAATCAAGAACCATAGGTTTAAGGGGAGAGGGGGAAGATTTATTAGGAACCTGAAGGGTAACTTTTTCACACAGAGGGTGGTGGGTGTACGGAATGAGCTGCCAGATGAGGTAGGTATAACAGCATTTACAAGACACGGGCAGGTACATGGATAGAAAAGGGGATATGGGCAAAACACTGGCAACAGTAAGACACAAGCTTAGATGGGGCATCTTAGACAGCATGGATGAATTGGGCCGAAGGGCCTGTTTCCTTGCTGCACGATCTGTGCAGAAGAAATCTAGTAAATCTCTTGCGCCTAAACTGTGTTGCACCATTATTGAATCATTAACTGTATATCTGTCCACAGATGGTGCCTAATCTGCTGACTATTTGAAGCAGCTGTTTATATTTCTGTTACAATATCTGCAGTGTTTGGCTTTTGTGTTGAACATTTGGGAGCAAATGATCTGCCCGTGTGCTCGTCTTGGTAACAATTTTGAAGGTGGACCAAAAGGGGCAGAGACAATTGAAAAAGCAACATTTATAAAAATGGGACAAAACTTTTCTATTTTCATTGCATTTAATTTAAAAGTCGACAATTGAGTTTTTGTATTGATTTTTTTTCTCTCTCTGCATTTAGCAGATTAATAGATGGCCCAGTGTGTGACTAAAGTTGAATTGAGCATTTCTTGTGAGAATCTCTTGAATAAAGATGTTGGATCTAAATCTGATCCGTTGTGCGTGTTCTTCATAAGCACTGGTGAAAATCAGTGGGCTGAGGTAAGCTGTTATTTTTCATGCTTATTTCCTCGAGTTTATCGTGATCTTATTCAAGATTTCAAACATTAGACACGTTTTATTTCTAAGTGGTTTAATTAACCAGAAGTGGGACGTTGAATCGATTCTTCAGTCTTGTCAAAAAGATGGGTGGCACAGCTGGTAGAGCTGCTACCTCACCGCGCCAGAGACCCGGGTTCGATCCTGACCTCGGCTGCTGTCTGTGTGGAGTTTGCACGTTCTCCCTATGCTCGTGTGGGTTTCTTCCGGTTGCTCTGGTTTCCTCCCATATTCCAAAGACGTGTGGGTTTGTAGGTTAATTGGCCTCTGTAAATAGCCCCTTGTGTGACAGGAGTGGATGTGAAAGTGGGATAACTTTGAACTTTGATGGTTTGTGTGGACAGTGGGACAAAGGGCCTGTTTTCATGCTTTATCTTTCAATCAATTCAATCAAACTTGACATTGGCCAGGATGACTTTTATTTCTTTCTGCCAACAAAAGTTAACTCTGCTTTCAAACTAGACTATTTTTATGTTATTAAGATATCAAGGTTATAGACAATAGGTGCAGAAGTAATCTTCTGGATTTTTTTGAGGATGTGACAAGTAAAATGGATGAAGGGGAGCCAGTGGATGTAGTGTATCTAGACTTTCAGAAAGCCTTTGATAAGGTCCCACAGGGAGATTGGAGAGCAAAATTAGAGCACATTGTATTGGGGGTAGGGTGTTGACATGGATAGAAAATTGGTTGGCAGACAGGAAGCAAAGAGTAGGAGTAAACTGGTCCTTTTCAGAATGGCAGGCAGTGGCGAGTGGAGTGCCGCAAGGCTCGGTGTTGGGGCTGTAATTGCTTTCCATATATATTAATGATTTGGATGAGGGAATTAGAAGCAACACTAGCAAGTTTGCGGATGACACAAAGCTGGGTGGCAGTGTAAACTGTGAAGAGGATGTTAGGAGGTTGCAGGGTGACCTGGACAGGTTGAGTGAGTGGGCAGATGCGTGGCAGATGCAATATAATATAGATAAATGTGAGGTTATCCACTTTGGCGGCAAAAACAAGGAGGCAGATTATTATCTCAATAGGTTAGGTAAGGGAGAAGTGCAGTGAGACCTGGGTGTCCTTGTACACCAGTCACTGAAAGGTGGCGTGCAGGTGCAGCAGGCAGTGAAGAAAGCTAATGGCATGTTGGCCATAACGAGAGGATTTCAGTATAGGAATAAAAAGGTTCTTCTGAAGTTGTATAGGGCCCTGGTAAGACCACATCTGGAGTATTGTGTACAATTTTGGTCTCCTAATTTGAGGAAGGACATCCTTGTAATTGAGGCAGTGCAGCATAGGTTCACGAGATTGATCCCTGGGATGGCGGAACTGTCATATGAGGAAAGATTGAAAAGACTAGGCTTGTATTTACTGGAGTTTAGAAGAATGAGAGGGGATCTTATAGAGACTTATAAAAGGACTGGACAAGCTAGATGCAGGAAAAATGTTCCCATTGTTGGGCACGCCCAGACCCAAGGGCCACGGTCTTAGAATAAAGGGGAGGCCATTTAAAACTGAGGTGAGAAGGAACTTTTTCACCCAGGGAGTTGAGAATTTGTGGAATTCTCTGCCACGGAGGGCATTGGAGGCCAAATCACTGGATGGATTTAAGAGAGAGTTAGATAGAGCTCTAGGGGCTAGTGGAATCGAGGGATATGGGGAGAAGGGAGGCAAAGGGTTATTGATTGTGGACGATCAGCCATGATCACAATGAATGGGGTGCTGGCTCGAAGGGCCGAATGGCCTCCTCCTGCATCTACTTTCTATGTTTCTTTTCTATGAGTAGGCTATTCGGCCCTTTGAGCCAGCACCGCCGTTCAATGTGTTCATGGCTGATCTTCCACAATCAGTACCCTGTTCCTGCCCTCTCCCCATAACCCCCTGACTCTGCTATCATTCAGAGCTCCATCTAAATCTCTCTTGAAAGCATCCGGAGAATTGGCCTCCACTGCCTTCTGAGGCAGAGAACTCCACTGATTTACAACTCTGAGTGAAAAGGTTTTTCCTCATCTCCGTTCTAAATGGCCTACCCCTTATTCTTAAACTGTGGCCCCAGGTTCTGGACTCCCCCAACATTGGGAACATGTTTCCTGCCTCTAGCGTGTCCAATCCCTTAATAATCTTGTATGTTTCAATAAGATCCCCTCTCATCCTTCTAAATTCCAGTGTATTGACATACCCAAGCTCCATTTCATGATTATGCGTCCATTCCAGGTGATTTATGGCATATGCTTGCAACAGTTTAACTCTCCAACTCTCAGATTGAAGGATCCTCACTGTGCCTCAAGCAGTAAGAATAATGCAACAAAAATACATAAAGTGAAATAAAGATTGGTTTCTGCTTAGTTTAAAAAAAAACTAAAAACATAGAAGCAACTTGTTTTTCATGATTAGAGAAGTTTGGCATTCATTATAAACCTGCTTACAATTTATTTATGTTCATAAGACATTAGGGCAGAATTTGGCCATTCGGCCCATAGAATTTGCTCCGCTATTCGATCATGGCTGATCTATCTTACCGACTCGACCCCATTCTCCTGCCTTCTCCCCATAACCTTTGACACCCTAATTAATTATTTCTCTGCTTTAAAAATACGCTATGACTTGGCCTCCACAGCTGTCTGTGGCAATGAATCCTGCATATTTGCCACCCTCTGGCTAAAGAAATTCCCCCTCATCTCCATTCTGTTTGTACCAGCATTGACCTTTGCTGCTGTTTTCATTGGGTATGCTGTGGAATTGCACTGATCTCCTAACTGTATCTACAGGCTAGACGGCAGCTGAGCAGGAACTGTGGACCCCTGACCTTGCTGGAGCTCCACGTCTATCTGCATGTGTTCATACTCTGGAAGTTATTCTTCAATGTGTATCTGAGCCCATTGTCCAATTTGCTGATTAAAGTGTTTTGCTAACGCCTATTGTCCTTTTTCCAGGAATCTTTGAGTACATTTCCTTTTTTAGCAATGTAGCTTTAAATTGATGGTCATTTCTTGGAGAAAATGTTGTTGATCTTTCCCATCTTCATCTTGCTACTTTTATTAACCAAAGGCATGTTTATTTTGTAGATTGATCGCACGGAACAAGTTAAGAATTGCCTTGCCCCAAAGTTTTCGAAAAAGTTCCTGGTTGATTTCTACTTTGAGCAGATTCAGAAATTAAAGTTTGGAATTTATGATATCGATAACAAAACGATTGACTTGCAAGATGATGACTTCTTGGGATATTTTGAATGTACTCTTGGACAGGTAATGAAAGGAATTTTAATCCCTTATTTGACCAGATTTTTCATTTAAATTGCTTTGTTTATTTAAGATGCTTGAACTTGAGACGATGAAAATGTAGTGTTCACAGCAGGAGTAAAATGTGATTAATTTAACAATATTTAAGATTGACCGATAAATAGAGTTGCATTTTCCTAAATATACACATGAAGAGATAGTATGGTAAATGTGTAGGAAAGAACTGCAGATGCTGGTTTAAATTGAAGGTAGACACAAAATGCTGGAGTAACTCAGCGGGACAGGCAGCATCTTTGGAGAAAAGGAATGGGTGACGTTTTGGGTCGAGACCCTTCTTCAGACTGATGTCAGGGGAGTAGGCGGTACAAGGATTAAATGTAATCAGAGACAGTAAGACTAGAACTGGGAAGGGGGAGGGATGGAGAGAGAGGGAAAGCAAGTAAAATGGTAAATAGTTCTACTTGAATTTTCGCAAAACATTAGCAGGTGTTGTTGAAGCCAAGTATAATTGCCAACATTTAGGATTCCAGTTTCAGTGATTTAACCAAATGCAGTTTAGTTTGGAGATAGTATAGTTTAGTTTGGAGGGTGGCGCGATGGTAGAGTTATAACATATAACAACATATAACAACTACAGCATGGAAACAGGCCTGTCCGGCCCTACCAGTCCACGCCGACCATTCTCCCTGACCTAGTCTCATCTACCTGCACTCAGACCATAACCCTCCAATCCCCTCCTATCCATATACCTATCCAATTTACTCTTAAATAATAAAATCGAGCCAGCCTCCACCACTTCCACCGGAAGCCCATTCCATACAGCCACAACCCTCTGAGTAAAGAAGTTCCCCCTCATGTTACCCCTAAACCTTTGTCCCTCAATTCTGAAGCTATGTCCCCTTGTTGGAATCTTCCCCACTCTCAAAGGGAAAAGCCTACCCACGTCAACTCTGTCCGTCCCTCTCAAAATTTTAAAAACCTCTATCAAGTCCCCCCTCAACCTTCTACGCTCCAAAGAATAAAGACCCAACCTGTTCAACCTCTCTCTGTAGCCTAAGTGCTGAAACCCAGGCAACATTCTAGTAAATCTCCTCTGTACCCTCTCCATTTTGTCGACATCCTTCCTATAATTTGGCGACCAGAACTGCACACCATACTCCAGATTCGGCCTCACCAATGCCCTGTACAATTTCAACATTACATCCCAACTTCTATACTCGATGCTCTGATTTATAAAGGCAAGCATACCAAACGCCTTCTTCACCACCCTGTCCACATGAGATTCCACCTTCAGGGAACAATGCACAGTTATTCCCAGATCCCTCTGTTCCACTGCATTCCTCAATTCCCTACCATTTACCCTGTACGTCCTATTTTGATTTGTCCTACCAAAATGCAGCACCTCACACTTATCAGCATTAAACTCCATCTGCCATCTTTCAGCCCACCCTTCCAAAAGGCCCAAGTCTCTCTGTAGATTTTGAAAATCTACCTCACTATCAACTACTCCACCTATCTTAGTATCATCTGCATATTTACTAATCCAATTTGCCACACCATCATCCAGATCATTAATGTAAATGACAAACAACAGTGGACCCAACACAGATCCTTGGGGCACTCCACTAGACACTGGCCTCCAACCTGACATACAATTGTCAACCGTTTCCCTCTGGTATCTCCCATTCAGCCATTGTTGAATCCATCTTGCAACCTCACTATTAATACCCAACGATTTAACCTTCTTAATCAACCTTCCATGTGGAACCTTGTCAAATGCCTTACTGAAGTCCATATAGACAACATCCACATCCTTGCCCTTATCAATTTCCCTGGTAACCTCTTCAAAAAATTCAAGAAGATTAGTCAAACATGACCTTCCAGGCACAAATCCATGTTGACTGTTTCTAATCAGGCCTTGATTATCCAAATAATTATATATATTGTCCCTAAGTATCTTTTCCATTAATTTTCCCACCACAGACGTCAAACTAATAGGTCTATAATTGCTAGGTTTACTTTTAGAACCTTTTTTAAACAAAGGCACAACATGCGCAATGCGCCAATCTTCCGGCACCAACCCTGTTTCTAATGACGTTTGAAATATTTCCGTCATAGCCCCTGCTATTTCTGCACTAACTTCCCTCAATGTCCTAGGGAATATCCTATCAGGACCTGGAGACTTATCCACTTTTATATTCTTCAAAAGTGTCCGTACCTCCTCTTCTTTAATCCTCCTAATTTCCATCACTACTCTACTTGTTTCGCCTTACAGCTCCTGAGACCCAGGTTTGATCCTCACTTTGGGTGCTGTCTGTACAGAGTTTGTACGTTCTCCCTGTGACCATGTGGGTTTTCTCTGGGTGCTCCGGTTTCCTCCTGCGCTCCAAAGATATACAGGTTTGTAGGGCTTCGATAAAGATGGTAAATGATCCCTAGTGTGTGTAGGATAGTGCTAATGTATGGGGATCACTGGTCAGCATGGAATCGGGCCGAAGGGCCTGTTTCCGCACTGCATCTCTAAACAAAAACAATACGGCACAGAAACAGGCCCTTCGGCCACCGTCCACACTGACCATCGACACACATTTATACATTTTATTATTATACAACTTCAATATCCACTCTCTACACATGAGGTACAGTGGGAATTAACCTTAAAAACCTCATATCTGGGGTGTGGGAGGAAACTGGAGTACCTGGAGTAAACCCAAATGATCACAGAAAGAATGTACAAAAGGTCAGGATCGAACCTGGGTCTCCGGTGCTGAGACAGCAGCTCTAACAGCTGTGCCATCCCAATTGTGCAGTCACAATGGTGAAGGAGTAGGCCATTCGGCCCTTCGCACCAGCACCGCCATTCAATATGATCATGGCTGATCATCCAGAATCAGTAGCCCATTCCTGCCTTCTCCCCGTATCCCTGGATTCCATTAGCCCTAAGAGCAATATCCAACACTCTCTTGAGTACATCCAGTGAATTTGCCTCCACTGCCTTATGTGGCAGAGAATTCCACAGATTCACAACTCCCTGGGTGAATTTTGTTTTCCTCATCTCAGTCCTAAATGGCCTAAATCTTAAACTGTGACCCCTGGTTCTGGACTCGCCCATCATCAGGAACGTTGTTCCTGCATCTAACCTGTCCAATCCCTTAATAATTTTGTTTCTATAAGATCCTCTCTCATCCTTCTAAATTCCAGTGAATATAGGCCCAGTCGATCCATTCTTTCATCATATGACAGTCCCGCCATCCCATGAATTAACCTGGTGAACCAACGCTGCAATCCCTCAATAACAAGAATATCCATCCTCAAACTCGGAGACCAGAACTGCACACAATACTCCAGGTGCAGTCTCACCAGGGCCCTGTACAACTGCAGTAGAACCTCCTAGCTCCGATACTGGACAGGCTAGATACATGAAAAATCTTCCCAATGTTGGGGGAGTCCAGAACCAGGGGTCACAGTTTAAGAATAAAGGGTAGGTCATTTAGGAGTGAGATGAGGAAAAACCTCTTCACCCAGAGAGTTGTAAATCTATGGAATTCTCTGCCACAGAAGGCAGAGGCCAATTCACTGGATGTTTTCAAGAGAGAGTTAGATTTAGCTCTTACGGCTAAAGGAATCAAGGGATATGTGGAAAAGGCAGGAACGGGGTACTGACTTTAGATGATCAGCCATGCTCATATTGAATGGCAGTGCTGGCTCGAAGGGCCGAATGGCCTACTCCTGCACCTGTTTTTCTATGTTTCTATGTCAAGCATGATTTCCCCTTCATAAACCCATGCTGACTTTGACCGATCATAAACCCATGCTGACTTTGACTGTGGTGATGATGACACATAACCTGGCTGTCGATGTCTATTGGTAAGACGGGATGAGTGCAGTCTTTAGACCTAATTTACACAAGTACAATTTTTCACTTTTTGTCAGAAATTTAGCATATTAGTCTTCAGTGATTCTGTCTTCAACTAGCTGAAGTAAAACAATGAACTCAGCAGGTCATGCAGCACCTGTGAAGGCAAAGGGACCATCAACAAACACCCTGCATCAGGACTCTTGATGCAGAGCCTTGACCTGAAACGTCGACCATCCATTTGCCTCCAAAGATGCTGCTTGACTCTTAAGTTCTTTCAACAGCTTGTTTTTGTTCTGGATTCTATCATCTTATTGCTTGACCTTGCTTGCTGCCTTTCCAATCTGAACTATGATGGGGTAACATTATTGATTTGGTCACAAAGTGCTGGAGTAACTCAGCAGATCAAGCCACATCTCTGGAGGACACGGATAGGTGACGTTTTGGATCGAGACCATTCTTCAGATGTAGACGTGGTCACATTTGGTCAGCTGGTTCAATATCATTTTAAGCTTTGGATGCTATTATGAGATCTCTGCATAATTTAAAACTGATCGTACTTCAATTGTTTACGTAGATTGTCTCCAGCAAGAAGCTGATGCGTCCACTCCTGCTAAAAAATGGGAAGCTTGCAGGCAAAGGGATCATCTCGGTAACGAACTAAACTATTTTTGAAATTATTTATCATGTTTTATCGTCATTTATCGAGCGGATTGACTGAAGTTTTATCATCCTTTATTATCCTTCAGAAATTTTTTGAAATGTCGTTTTAAAAGTAACTTTGGTGCTTCAAGTGTGTTCAGTGAGTGTATTTGCCTAAAGTAGGGGTGTCCGAACTTCCATTTCTGGAGCAGAGGTCTAAATGTCAGAATGACTGCAGGTACAATTGAGAATGATCAGCCATGATTACATTGAATGGCGGTGCTGGCATGAAGGGCCGAATGGCCTCCTCCTGCACCTATTGTCTATTGTCTACAACAGTAGGAAAGATACACTGACCACCTTCCTCAACACCTTGGGTGGTCTCTCTTGGTAGACGGTGACTTGCTGCTTTAGTTCTATGGGTTAGACCCCCACAGACTTTGCCACATATACCTGATGAGTAGTATGGCTAATATGGAACAGTACAGCGCAGGAACAGGCTCTTCAGCCCACCATTGTCCATGCTGAAGAAGATGGCGTTAAACTGAAGATAGACACAAAATGGTGGAGTAACTCAGAGGGACAGGCAGCATCTCTGGAGCGAAGGAATGGGTGACGTTTTGGATCGAGACCCTTCTTCAGACTGATGTACATCATGTTCTGTGGGAGGTACATAGAGAAGGAAGTGAAAGGTGTGAAAACAGGACAAAGGGAATGGAGATCAAGGAACAAGTGGAATAGATCATGGTTAATTGGGCGAAGATAACAACAAAGCAAACAGAGATAAAACGTAATCAGAGACTGTAAGATTGGTCGGAGAACTGGGGAGGGGATGGAGAGAGGGAAAGCAAGGGTTACTTGAAGTTAGAGAAGTCAATGTTCATATCGCTGGGGTGTAAGCTGCCCAAGCAAAATATGAGGTGCTGTTCCAAGTTAAACTAACCTCTTCTGCCTGCACATAATCCATATGTCTCCATGTGACTATCCAGAAGCCTCTTAAATACCACTGTTGTATCTGACTTCACCATTATCCCTAATAGCAGGTTCCAAGCACCCACCATTCCATGGTTTTTTAAAAAAAACTTGCCCCGCACATCTCCTTTGAACTTTGTCCTTCTGATCTTAAAGCCCTATCTTAGATAATAGACAATAGGTGTAGGAGTAGGCCATTCGGCCCTTCGAGCCAGCATCGCCATTCATTGTGATCATGGCTGATCATTCTCAATCAGTACCCCGTTCCTGCCTTCTCCCCATACCCCCTGACTCCGCTATCCTTAAGAGCTCTATCTAGCTCTCTCTTGAATGCATTCAGAGAATTGGCCTCCATTGCCTTCTGAGGCAGAGAATTCCACAGATTCACAACTCTCTGACTGAAAAAGTTTTTCCTCATCTCCGTTCTAAATGGCCTACCCCTTATTCTTAAACTGTGACCCCTGGTTCAGGACTCCCTTCTAGTCCATCACCTTTCCACCCTGTCTAGACTGTCTACCCTATCTAGAACTCTGATCATTTTATAATTTGGAAGGTGCTGCACTGATTCGGTCTAGTTTTGTTTAGAGATACAGTGTGGAAATGGGCCCTTCAGCCCACTGAGTCCACGCTGACCACTATCACACCAATTTACAGAAGCCAATTAACCTATGAGCCTGCACATCTTTGTAATGTGGGAGGTAACCAAAGCACCTGGTGAAAGCCCGCATGGCCACAGGGACTTTCAAGGACTTTCCGTGCAGACAGCACCCATAGTCAGGATCGAACCCGGGTCTCTGGCACTGTAAGGCAGCAACTCTGCTGAAGTGCCCTTCTATCATATCATGTTGGGATTCTATGTGGACCCGATGATTGAAGTTTTTTTTTAAAATTCCTGCATTTTGGGCAGGAATTCACCCCTGCCTTCGGGAAGAATGTACAAGAGCCCGAGAACTGTAACGTCCAGGTTCAGGAACAGTTTCTTCTCGACAGCCATTCGGCTATTAAACACTACAGCCTCAAATAAGCTCTGAACTACATAGACTATTATTGTTATTATTGCACTATTTTGTGTGTGTGTGTGTGTATAGAAATATATAATCTATGTGTATTTGTGAGTATGTATATTTCTACACACACTGAAGTTTTTTTCTCGTTTATTATATTTATTAGAGTATACTATGTTTCCATATTCTGTTGTGTTGCTGTAAGTAAGAATCTCATTGTTCTATCTGGGACATATGACGATAAAACACTTAACTCTTGGATTATGTTTTAATGTGAGTGGGTATACTACACATTCCAAAAGCACGAGAACATCCATGAATCATTTGTTCTGATTAGCAGGTAACCTGTTGCAATGATGGAGCTCAGAAATTGTCTCATTCTTGCATCTGCTCTTGCAAGCAACATGTTCTGCCCAGCAAAGCTGACTTTGCATAAGTTACAGCCTCATTGCTGGGGATGTTAACCTGAGAGGGATGATGACTTAAGTTCACTTAACCTGTCAGTGGTCTTTGGGTTTTGTTAGGACAATGTTGTGAGGTGCCTGGTGTGGGTATGTGTCAGATATGAGATGTTGTTCTTTGGACACTTGCTTACATGGATTATCGAACATTTTATTGTTGCACTTAAAATAATGTTGAATTTCATCAATATCTGTCGAGAATTGGCTCCTGTGACATGGGAAGTTTTCTGTTTTCCAAGATCTCGCAGAGTCATATAATGAAGAAATACGCTCCTTGTCCATGGCTTTGCCAACCATCCAGTGCCAATCTAAGCTAATCTCATTTTCCAGCACGGACCATTGTCATCTATGTACTTGTCCATAGCCTTCTATACCTTTGGCGATTCTAATGCTCGTCTATGTCATAGTCATACAGCACCGAAAAAGTCAAAAGATGGACACAAAAAGCTGGAGTGACTCAGTCGGACAGGCAGCATCTCTGGAGAGAAGGAATGGGGAAAAAGGCCCTTTGGCCCAACCTGTCCATGCTGACCAGGATGCCCCTTCTACGCTAGTCCCATTTACCTGTGTAGGAAGGAACTGCAGATGCTGAGTTATACTGAAGATAGACTAGAAAATGCTGGAGTAACTCAGTGGGTCAGGCAGCATCTCTGGAGAAAAGGAATATGTGACATTTCGGGTCGGAACCCTTCTTCAGACTGAAAAGCCTGAATGTTTCCTGTACTCTAGAAATTTGTGTTCCATTTACCTGTGTTTGGCCCATATATCTCTATCTCTATCCTATCCTATCCATGTACGTATCCTATCCATGTAGTGTAAAAATGTATTTTAAATATTGTTGTTGAACTTTCCTTGACTACATCTTCTGGCTAGATCCTGTAGATTCATTGTCCCAAACCAGTTTATTTTCAAAAGTTGTTTGCAAGAGCAATTTCAATGAAGAATATTCATCATCCATCTGAAATATGAATGCCTGGAGAAATTTGTCTTCATTACGATCATATGTCATGCGAGCTATGATCTTAAACCAAACAGCAAATAATGGACCCTATCTCAGTCCAAATTTTGTTAAGCAAGGGTGCGTCATTAGTTCTAATATTTTAAATATATATATTTATTTCCTCTTGACTCTTAGATTTTGGCAGAAGAAATAAAAGATAACAGAGCAGTAAACTTACAGCTTCAAGCACAAAATCTGGATAAAAAGGTATTGTTAAAGTTTTCCAAAACTCCTCTTGTTTTTAAATATTTATTTCTTCTTGCCTCCTCAGGTCACATGCAGCTATAATAAGGAAAGCAGTCACCCATCTAATGTGTATAGTCCAAACTGTTAGGATTATTTAATTCCAATGGAGAGCAACTTGATGTTGACATGCCCCTCATTCTCATATTTGTGGGCGCATCTTAGTATGCATTTTTAAATGTCCACAATTTTAACAATTGATTCTCAAGGCTGAGTTTCCTTGGCCAACTAGTGATTTTATTACATAAAACATGGAACAATACAGCACAGTAACGGGCTCTTCGGCCCAAAATGTTTGTGCCTAACATGACGCCCACTTAAACTGGTCTCATCTGCCTGTACATGATCCATATTCCTCTATTCCCTGCACTTCCATGTGCCTGTCCAAAAGCCTCCACCACCACCCCTGACTATGCATTTCAGGTCCCCACAATTGTGTTTTTAAATAAAACACCATGCCCCGCACATCTCCGTTAAACTTTGCCCCTCTCACCTTGTAGCTATGCCCCCAAGAAAGGGAGTTTGTAGAGTGCCTCTGAGATGGATTCTTAGAGCAGCTTGTACTGGAGCGTACCAGGGAGAAGGCAATTCTGGATTTATTGTTGTGTAATGAACCGGATTTGATAAGGGAACTTGAGGTAAAGGAACCATTAGGAGATAGTGACCACAGTATGATAAATTTTAATCTGCAATTTGAGAGGGAGAAGGTAAGATCGGAAGTGTCAGTATTACAGTTGAATAAAGGGGACTATGGAGACATGAGGGAGGAGCTGGCCAAAGTTGACTGGAAAAGGAACCTAGCAGGGATGACGGTGGAACAGCAATGGCAGATATTTCTGGGAATAATCCCGAAGATGCAGAATAATTTCTTTCCAAAGAGGAAGAAAGATTCTGAGAGGAGTAAGAGGCGACCGTGGCTGACAAGGGAAGTCAAGGACAGTATAAAAATAAAAGAGAAGATGTATAACATAGCAAAGATGAGTGGGAACCCAGAGCATTGGGAAACTTTTTAAGATCAACTGAAAGGTAATTAAAAAGGCAATAAGGGGAGAAAAGATGAAGTATGAAGGTAAGCTAGCGAATATAGAGAATGATAAAAGCTTCTTTAGGTATGTGAAGAGAAAAAAATTAGTTAAGATAAATGTGGGTCCCTCGAATAGAAACAAGTGAATTTATTATGGGGAACAAGGAAATGGCAGACGAGTTGAACAGGTACTTTGGTTCTGTCTAAGGAAGACACAAATAATCTCCCAGATGTACTAGGGGAAAGAGGACCTAGGGTCACAAGGAACTGAAGGAAATTCACATTAGTCAGGAAATGGTGTTGGGTAGACTGATGGAACTGAAGGCTGATAAATCCTCGGGGCCTGATGGTCTGCATCCCAGGGTACTCAAGGAGGTGGCTCTTGAAATCGTGGATGCATTGGTGATCATTTTTCAATGTTCTATAGATTCTGGATCAGGTCCTGTGGATTAGAGGGCAGCTAATGTTATCCCACTTTTCAAGAAAGGAGGGAGAGAGAAAGCAGGGAATTATAGACCAGTTAGCCTGACATCAGTAGTGGGGAAGATGCTGGAGTCGATTATCAAAGATGTAATAATGCCGCATTTGGATAGCAGTAACAGGATCGCTCAGTCAGCTAGGATTTACGAAGGGGAAATCATGCTTGACAAATCTTCTGGAATTTTTTGAGGATGTAACAAGTGAAATGGACAAGGGAGAGCGTAGTGGATGTAGTGTACCTGGACTTTCTAAAGGCTTTTAACAAGGTCCCACACAGGAGACTAGTGGGCAAAATTAGAGCACATGGTATTAGGGGTAGGGAATTGACATGGATAGAAAATTGGTTGGCAGACAGGAAACAAAGAGTAGGGATTAACGGGTCCCTTTCAGAATGGCAGGCTGTGACTAGTGGGGTGCTGCAAGGCTCAGTGCTGGGTCCGCAGCTATTTACAATATATATTAATGATTTAGATGAAGGAATTAAAAGTAACATTAGCAAATTTGCAGATGACACAAAGCTGGGTGGCAGTGTGAACTGTGAAGAGGATGCTATGAGGATGCACAATGACTTGGGCAGGTTGGGTGTCTGGGCAGATACATGGCGAATGCAGTATAATGTGGATAAATGAGGTTATCCACTTTGGAGGCAAGAACAGGAAGGCAGATTATTCACTGAATGGTGTCAGGTTAGGAAAAGGGGAAGTACAACGAGACCTGGGTGTCCTTGTACATCAGTCACTGAAAGTAAGCAGGCAGTGAAGAAAGCTAATGGCATGTTGACCTTCATAATGAGAGGAGTTGAGTAGACGATCAAAGTGGTCCCTCTGCAGTTGTACAGGGCCCTGGTGAGACTGCATCTGGAGTATTGTGTGCAGTTTTGGTCTCCTAATTTGAGGAAGGACATCCTTGCTATTGAGGCAGTGCCGCGTAGGTTCACAAGGTTAATTCCCGGGATGGCGGGACCGTCATATGATGAAAGAATGGAGCGACTGGGCTTGTATTCACTGGAATTTAGGATGAGAGGGGATCTTATAGAAACATATTAAATTATTAAGGGTTTGGACACGCTAGATGCAGGAAACATGTTCCTGATGTTGGGGGAGTCCAGAACTAGGGGGCACAGTTTAAAAATAAGGGGTAGGCCATTTAGAACTGAGATGAGGAAAAACATTTTCACAGAGTGAATTTGTGGAATTCTCTGCCTCAGAAGGCAGTGGAGGCCGATTCACTGGATGCATTCAAAATAGTTAGATAGAGCTCTTAAAGATAGTGGAATCAAGGGATATGGGGAGAAGGCAGGAACAGGGTACTGATTGTGGATGATCAGCCATGATCACATTGAATGGCGGTGCTGGCTCGAAGGGCCGAATGGCCTGCTCCTGCACCTATTGTCTATGTATCTAGTGTTGGAGATTCCCACCCTGGGGGAGAAAAGGTTCTGAATGTCTACCCTATGTATGCCATCTTGTATCCATCCATCTATTAGCAATATATTCTTGCTCTGAAGGTATTAACCTAAAAGCATTGTTAAACTTGTGGCCATTGACACAATTGAGAGAATGGCTAGGTATTTGAAGCAGCAATTAAAAAAATCAACTATGTTGATATGCTTAGGAAGGAACTACAGATGCTGGTTTAAACTGAAGATAGACACAAAAAGCTGGAGTAACAGCGGGACAGGCAGCATCTCTGGCGAGAAGGAATGGGTGAAGTTTCGGGTCGAGACCCTTCTTCAGACTGAAGAAACTTCACCCATTCTTTCTCTCCAGAGATGCTGCCTGTTCCACTGATTTACTCCAGCATTTTGTGCCTATCTATTTTGATATGCTGCTGGATTTACACCCACATTTAATTGGGTAACGGTGCAGATTTATGCCATCTAAAGACATCCATTTGGGTAGTTCCAGTCCAACAGCTTCAAGGACACTGTTATTGATGCCAGTATATCATTTCCAGATGCATTTAATACAAAAATCAATCCTTAAACTGAATGGATTTTTAATTTATCTCTGAATCGTAAGCTTAGACCTCTCGTTCAGTACCTTTTACTATTACCTAGTATTACCTTCACTAAGTTATGTGCTGCTTCCCACTATACCATGGCTTTACACTTTGAAGCAGTATTACATTGTGTATTGGATCAATAATATTTTCTGCTTGTCCCGCATCGTATTCCAACCTAATCAATGACTTTTTTATCATTACTTGTGGTGGGCAGGATCTCTTTGGGAAATCTGATCCATATTTGGAGATCTCCAAACAGACTCAGGATGGAAAATGGCAACTCGCGCACAGGACAGAGGTAGGTTATCCCAAGAGGTGAATCCTAGCTGTTCACTTTCATTAAATACTGCTGTTTATCTTTTTGCTTTAGTTTTGTTAATCTACATTTTCGAGTACGGTGATTCTTTTAGTGGTGGGCGAGTCTAGGACTAAAGGGCACAGCCTCCAAATAAAAGGACATACCTTTATAATGGAGATGAAGAGGGATTTCTTTAGCCAGAGGTTGGTGAATCTGTGAAATTAATCGCCACAGATGGCCTTGATAGGTTCTTGAATTTGTAAGGGTGTCAAGGGTTATGGGGAGAAACCAAGAGAATGGGGTTGCGATGGGAAAAATAGATCAGTCATGATTGAATGACAGAGTAGATCCGATGGGCTGAATGGCCTAACCCTTTGGTCTTTTATTGATTATTATGAAGTTGTCAGCAATAACCTGCTTTGAATAGTACCTTTTTAATAGAGATAAATATATAGAAGGAAAATCAGAACCCTTGTCAAACGTTTGGAATGAATACAACTGAGCAAACATGGTGGGTGATGGTGGGTTTTGAAGGGAGTCCAAATGATGGAAAATAAGCTAAATCAGCAGAGGAGTTTGGGGAAGGACATTAATTCCTAATTGAGGATCCACAAAAGGAAAATCTCCGACAATCTGGTGTCAGATTATCACTCTTAATTCACTTAATTGAAGATATTAGACAAGAATAGGAGATTATTGAAGTTTTACTGTAATTTTGTGGTAAACTCTTAAGCTGGTTCTGCATGGTAAATAAAAAGGCTGGACACACAGTATAGAATAACAAGGAACTGCAGATGCTGGCTGACCAAAGAAAGTCACAAAATGCTGGAGTAACTCGACGGGTCAGTTGGCATCCTTGGAGAACATGGATGGAAGGGTCCCGATTCTTTGATTAGTGCGGGTGTCGGGTTATGGGGAGAAGGGAGGAGAATGGGTTAGCAGGGAAAGATGGTTCAGCCATGATTGAATGGCGGAGTAGACATGATGGGCCGAATGGCCTAATTCTATCCTATCACTTATGAACCAGAAACGTCACCAATCCATGTTCACCAGGGAGGTTGCCTGACCTGCTGTGTTACTCCAGCACTTTGTGCTTTTCTCTGGATACAGTGAAGGTCAGAGCCAGTCAATAGACAATAGGTGCAGGAGTAGGCCATTCGGCCCTTCGAGCCAGCACCGCCATTCAATGTGATCATGGCTGATCATCCACAATCAGTACCCCGTTCCTGCCTTCTCCCCATACCCCCTGAGTCTGCTATCTTTAACTCTATCTAGCTCTCTCTTGAAAGCATCGAGTCTTGAACAGGATTTAAGTGCATACTGTCCAGGATGTCCGAAGTACACATGTTTACCCAACCAAGAGTGGTCTGATGCAGTAAATGCATAAAGTACTCCAAATCAGTGTGTTGCAGTGAGAAGCTTGGATCACTGCCAGTCTGATTTAGATGTATGCAGCAGTCTAGCAATCTACTCACTGGCAGCTTACACTACTGAGGTGTTCCCAGCAGAGCTGACTGTCACCATGAAGTGCTAATCCAGCATGCTGTGAAGTGAGTAGGAAGGAACTGCAGCTGCTGGCTTAAACCAAAGATAGACACAAAATGTTGGAGTAACTCAGCGGGACAGGCAGCATCTCTGGAGAGAAGGATTGGGTGATGTTTCAGTCGGGTCTGAAGAAGGGTCTCGGCCCAAAACGTCGCCCATTCCCTTATCTCCAGAGATGCTGCCCGTCCCGCTGAGTTAAGGGCCTCTCCCAGTTAGGCTATTTTAAGGCAACTGCCGGCAACTAGGCTGTTGCCGCACGATCGCTGGGGTGTCGCGGGCATGATCGTGAGTAGTCCCCAATGAGTCGTAGCTGATCTCGGCTCATCGCAGAAAAATCAAATTTTCGGCGATCTGCTACGACTTTGACAGTTGCCGGCAGTCGCCTTAAAAATCGCGTAACTGGGGCAGGCCCTTTACTCCAGCATTTTGAGTGTATGCTGTGAAGTGATGCTGTTTGTGATCTCACCACTGCCACAATGTAGGAATCTTGCTGTCTCACTCTCAGCCAGACTACTGCTGCTATTCGTGTGGTGGTGCAGCATGAGCCCGGGTCATCTGCACTCGGGGCTATTTTGAGATTTATCTGGCAAGGGCTTCTCCAGTTTCCTTTGCTGCAAGCGAGAAGCCTTCCAGCATCTATTGTACATGCTCCAAATATAGAGCGATATGGAAACACTAGGATAGGCAACGTCTTATGTGAAGTGAGCATTTCAGAAATGCATGATGATAGTTAAGTGAGTTTGGATTGTTCAGGGAGGGACTGCAGATGCTGATTTAAGCCGAAGACAGACACAAAATGCTGGAGTAACTCAGCGGAACAGGCAGCATCTCTGGAGAGAAGGAAAAATGATCCCGATGTTTGGGGAGTCCAGAACCAGGGGTCACAATTTAAGAATAAGTGGTCGGTCATTTAGGAAAAACGTTTTTGACCCAGAGAGTTGTGAATCTGTGGAATTCTCTGCCACAGAAGGCAGTGGAGGCCAATTCACTGGATGTATTCAAGAAAGAGTTAGATAGAGCTCTTAGGGCTAACGGAATGAGGGATATGGGGAGAAAGCAGGAACGGGGTACTGATTTTGCATGATCAGCCATGATCATATTGAATGGCCTACTCCTGCATGAATTGAAAATGTTTAAAGTTGAGACCCTATTTTATGTTTGCCTTTATTTTTGATCTTTTCTCTAAGCAGAGATCTTGATAATCAGCAAAATAACACAAACAGTGGTGGGTGATGATAGGCGATTTGATATCCAGTACACACTTGGACCACTGATGAACAGCATGTCAATATGATCTCTTCATGTGTAGGAAGGAACTGCAGATGCTGGTTTACACCGAAGATAGACACAAAATGCTGGAGTAACTCGGCGGGTCAGGCAGCATCTCTGGAGAGAAGGAATAGGTGATGTTTCCGGTTGGAACCTTTCTTCAGTCTGTGTTCACCTTTTACCTGCCGTGCTTTGTCCTGCCTCTCCCCTCCCCTCTTCCAGCTTTTCCCTCTCCCCTGTCCCTAAATAATCAGTCCGAAGAAGGGTCCCGATGGGGAAACGCCGCCTGTCCATGTTCTCCAGGGAAGCTACCTGAACCGCTGAGCTACTCCAGCCCTTTGTCTCTTTTTTTTAACATTAAAAAGGATTTTAATTGTCCACTTTTCTCCACTGCAAAGAGATAAAGATTTGAAAAAGTTGCACACTCCATGTATTGTCAGAGAATGCTTTGCTTCTCACTGTGTTCTTTCACCTCCCTCTGTTCTCTTTATCAGGTCATCAAAAACAACTTGAATCCCAGCTGGAAAGCATTCAAAGTCGCTTTGCACTCCCTCTGCGACGGTGATTTACAGAGGCCAGTCAAGGTATTCTCATTTTACTTTTAAAACAAAGAATAGTTCTTGTTTCCAGAGAAAGATGAGAACCAATGTGTTGCTGTGGATAGTGATTATTTAGTTACCGATCACACCTTTATTGTGTTCAGGTTGAGGTGAAATTTGATCTTTGAGAGAAAAAGTCCAACATGTGTTTCTCTCCCTGTGGGGTAATGTGCTAATGCTCAACTTTGGGCCAGCGCTGTAGATGCGCCTTTATTTTGTAACTCTAGCCCAGTGGGACAGTGTTCAAATGCTTTTTAATTTAAAAAAAAAAAATTATGCTTCTTTCAGAATTGTTGAACATAGTTTTCCCTATTAAAATGTGTATCTAATCATGGGTAACAATGGGCTAGATTTTTATTCCTAATTAGCAGCATCTGAATGAAGTATTTAATCTGTAAATCAACCAGAAACTGTGATAAGGTTCCTGGCTGATTCACCAATGAATACAAAAATTGCCGCAATAATAGCATTATTTAGTCAGAGAGCGCAGAAACTGGCCCTTCGGCCCATCTTGTCCATGCCATCCAAGATGCCCCACCTAAGCTAGTCCCATTTGCGTGAATTGGGCCCATAACCCTCTAAACCTTTCCTCTCCCTGTATCTGTCCAAGTTTCTTTTAAATAGCTGACCTTCTCAAAAGCTGATTATTGTGGCAATTTACACAATTCCATCACTAATGTGGAAGCATAATCTTCCTTTTATTCTCTTTGTGTTGCTGCTGCATTTGCATGTTTAATGTTACATGAAATTTGTTATCAACAGCCTAATTAAATAAAGATGTAGCAGAATTTATCCACCTGCCTTTTCGATCTTTTCTCAATACAATTTTTCTCTTCCTGTTCCCAATTCTAAATTGATTTGTCAGCTCTAATTGAAAATTTAAAAAACTGCAGACTGGGAAAAACAGAAAATGCTGCAAACACTCAGCATATATGGAAGGGTCTCATATGTAGACTGTTTCTCTTTCCACTGATTTTTGCCTGACCTGCTGATTTTACCCACACTTTGTTTTTCATTTCGCCATCTCAAATGATTGCTGCTTTTCTGTGCTACCCCTATTTTAGTTCTCCAATGGGTATTGTATTATATACCAGCGACACGGATGCCCGCTTTTACTCCAAGCACTCTTTATCAGTTTTCTTGTCCAATATCAATATGTGCAAAGCATTAGTATGCACAGGCCAGTCTAAAAGATTAGGCACCACTTGGGACTGGGTAGAACTGCTGCCTCATAGCGCCAGTCCCGGTTTTGATCCTGACTATGGGTGCTACCTACATGGAGTTTGTATGTTCACCACGTGGGTTTTCTCTGGAAGGTCAGGTTTCATCCCAAAGAGATGTGATCATTCAGGGTCGGTTGGTGTGTGGAAAGAAGAATGCTTAAGTTCTTTACTCTTTTGTGCTGTTGTTTCTCCAGGTGGAATGCTATGACTACGATAATGATGGATCCCATGATTTAATAGGCTCCTTCGAGACCACTGTTGCAAAATTCCAAGAAGCTTCACAGAGTGGAGTAAGATTTTAATCTTGAGTTTAGTCCAATTGTTTCATTGTTTGCATGTGCACTTCTA